>NC_141218.1:37402259-37869759 GCF_054856515.1 Filicampus tigris
TGAATTACTTGAATTTGTGGAATTTGGAATGGTGTAAATGTGAAAAGTTAAATGTGCCAATGGAAATGAATGGTTAATAGTTGAATTTTTGTGTTTTTTTTAAGGGTGAATGACTTGAATGTGTGAAACATACTGAACGAAGTTTCCAACAACGCCGACACACAGTTCTTGTTCGCTCCACCGCTCGCAACCTTGCACTCCATCGCCGCCGTACAGAAGCCAAAATGTTCCCGGCTGATTATACTATATATACAATACACTATACAAACGGCTGATTTGTATAGTGCAGATGGCTCCTCTAGCTCCATGCTTTCTCCCGCACTCACCATTTTTCTTCTACATTTGTTTCGATCTATTTCTTCTTAAAACAACAAATGTGGCGGTTGCTTGTTCTTAGGCGTTGACTTTTTTTTTTTTTTTTTTTTTTACCCCCATCAGACGTATTAGTCGTATGACTGAATGCACCGAACTTTTTTCCTAGCTTTTGAGCCGTGCGGCTTATAGTCCGGTGCGGCTATTCTGTGGATTTTTCTTCCACCGCTCGGGGCGCTCTAACCGGAATGACAGTACAATTCAATACAATACATTTTCCATTGATTGGATGTGACTGCAGGTGGAGTAGTTCAACAGGCGAGGGCGCTATAGACTATGTTATTGCATTAGGTGCTATAATGCTTTGATTCTATGTTTTCCTAGAGGTCCGTGAAGTGCACATGAATGCGATTGGCTGATCTTACGTCGTTCTGTTGTTTCGATGTGAAATGCTATTGTTGATTTAGCACATCGTGTGTTAGATTGGCTGACTTTAATGCTACGGTTGGTGCGGCTTATAGCCTGGAAAATACGGTGTATATATATATATATATATATATATATATATATATATATATATATATATATATATATATATATATATATATATATATATATATATATATATATACCGTATTTTCCGGTATGTTGAGGAGTATACTGTGACCCTGTACAGGATAAGCGGTGTGGAAGATGACACTTTTCAACACAGCATCTGGGATTGCTCGCCAGTTCAGCGCTGAACACGGTAAAAATCGGTGTCGTCATACAGTGTCTCAACGTTTAAGAGCACTGAAAGCCCACTCTGCAGTGACCAAACCTCTCATTATCAGAAAGCATCAAAAGGCTTGAGTAACCTTTGCTGAGGAGCATATTGTGTGGACAGAGGCGAAGTGGTCCAAAGTTTACTACAGTGATGAAAGTAAGTTTAATTTGTTTGGGTCTGATGGGAAAACATTATTTTCGGCGAAAAACTGGGGAAAGACTGAACCCAAAGTGTGTGAAGAAAGTGAAAGGTGGAGGAGGAAGTGTCATGGTTTGGGGCATGTTTTCTGCAGCAGGAGTTGGGCCTCTCATACAGTTACATGGTGCTGAAGTCATTCAAAGCAAAGGTCTGTACACTTCCTATTAATTGCTGACTGTTGTAACCTTCAGAAAATGTTTGCTATCTTTTTCCATGCTATGGTCGCTGTAGTTCTATTTTTTTTCTAAACAACGTTTTTGTTCAAACGCCTTGATTATTTTGTTTAAAAAAACAGTTTTACTTGCATGGTACAGCGATGATAAAAAAAAAAAAAAATCAACTGTTGAGGAGTGTAGATAATTTAATTCCATAAAAAAAACAGTTATATATACACTTTATTGTATACGTTACAATTAGTCTTCAAAGGTTTGCATGGATGGACTGCCTAATAAGATTCAACAACTAACATCCTAAATTATTAAATCATTTAATTATTATTATTATTATTATTATTATTATTATTATTATTATTATTATTATTATTATTATTATTGATAAAGCGGTTCAGATAATAGATGGATGTTATTATTATTATCATCATCATAATAATCATCATGATCATCATCATCATTATTATTACTACATAAATAGTCCAAGAGAGATGTTAAATAATGTAAATGGTTGAAGTCGTACTGGACCATATTCGTAACATTGGAGCATTTATTTATTTATTTATTTATTTATTTATTTAAATTATTCGGCTACTTGAAGGCGCGCCACAGTTGAATGTAGTTAGATGGAGGAGAAATAAGTGGGCGGGGCCATCATTGCCGATCAATACAAGCCAACAAATCAGGAGAGTTCTCCGGCTGATTTACAACCGCGGCGGCCAGGGGGAGGCGCGACGGGTGCGTGCGTGGTTGCGTGTGCGTCAAGGGTGGGAGCAAATAGTTGAGTGAACAGCATCCTGACAAAGCGGATAGGAAGAGAACGCAGAGGGAGCACAGTGCCAAGAAGAGACATGGAGCCAGAATACTAAGAAGACAAGTTAGCGACACATCACCCGTGCATCGCACTTCTTGAGTGGATTATTCATTTTCTTTTTTTTTCTTTTTTTTTTAAACCCAGCCAATTTCCTGCTATCACTCATCCCTCACTGCGTTTTACTGGATTGCGCGCTGTTCCATGGCGCATTTGAAAAGCAACTAGGAAATATGAACTGCTTTTTTTAAAGGTTTTTTTTTTTTTGTTAACATGTCTCAATTTTTATAGAAACTTTTGAGGAGTGGAAAGATTTGTCCGGGTGCCTTACACATTTCTAGAAATTGTTGTACATTCAGACACCTTTTTCCACTGGGCTGAAACGGGTAGTGTAAATTAACATTTTATCCACCTAAAGCCTTGCTATATTTTCCTCAAGTGCACTTGTTTTTTTGTTGTTGTCTTTTTTGTTTGTTTGGTTGGATTTTTTTCAACCCCCCCGGCGATGATTGTGCTTTTAATGACCCTGTTCATCGCGGATGGAGTGCTCGCCCAAATCCGCTACTCGGTGCCGGAGGAGGCGGACCATGGCACCTTGGTGGGAAATATCGCTGAGGACCTGGGACTGGACCTTACCAAACTGACATCACGGCGTTTCCAAGTTGTGCCCAGCTCTCGGACACCCTACTTGGAAGTCAACGTGGAGAACGGCGTCCTGTTTGTCAACGAGAAAATAGACCGGGAGCAGATATGCAAGCAGAGCGCAAGCTGCCAGCTCAACATGGAGGTGTTCCTGGAGAACCCCTTGGAGCTTTTTCGAGTTGAGATCGAGGTGGTGGACATTAACGACAACCCGCCCAGCTTCCCCGAAACGGACATAACGGTGGAGATCTCCGAAAGCGCAACTCCCGGCACGCGCTTCCCCCTGGAGAGCGCCTTCGATCAGGATGTGGGCACCAATTCTTTACGCACGTATGATATCACCACTAACAACTACTTTTACCTGGACGTGCAGACCCAAACAGACGGGAACAAATTCGCCGAGCTGGTGCTGGAGAAGCCGCTGGACAGAGAGCAGCAGGCGGCTCACAGGTACGTGCTGACAGCGGTGGACGGCGGCCAGCCCCCCCGTACAGGCACCGCGCTGTTGGTGGTTCGAGTGCTGGACTCGAACGATAACGTG
The DNA here is from genome assembly GCF_054856515.1 of Filicampus tigris. Taxonomy (NCBI): domain Eukaryota; kingdom Metazoa; phylum Chordata; class Actinopteri; order Syngnathiformes; family Syngnathidae; genus Filicampus; species Filicampus tigris. The sequence continues at coordinate 37,405,700 of NC_141218.1, forward strand.
CCTGTGTTTGAGCAGCCCGTTTACGCAGTTACACTCTCGGAGAACGCGCCCGCAGGTACGCTTGTCATCCAACTGAATGCCACCGACGTGGACGAGGGGCTCAATGGCGAGATCGGCTATTCCTTCAGCAACCACATCTCCACCCGCGTCAAAGACATTTTCAGCATAGACCAGCGCTCAGGCCGCATCGAGGTGCGGGGGGAGGTGGATTTTGAGGAGAGCAGCCTGTATCAGATTTTTGTCCAGGCCAAGGACATGGGGCCAAACGCGGTGCCCGCGCATTGCAAGGTCCTAGTCACAGTCGTGGATGTGAATGACAATGCACCGGAGATCACCTTCAGCACTGTGACGGAGTCTGTCAGTGAAAAGGCGGCCCCCGGCACCGTCATTGCTTTGCTGAGTGTGACAGATTTGGACGCTGAAGAGAATGGACAAATCGATGTGGAAATCCTCGGCGAGGTCCCCTTCAAATTAAAATCATCCTTTCGGAATTATTTCACCATTGTGACTGATGGGTTGTTGAACAGGGAGCAGGCAGACTCCTATTCAGTGACCGTGGTGGCGAGGGATAAAGGTTCTCCTTCTCTTGCCACCAGCAAGTCCATTCGAGTCCAAGTGTCAGATGAGAATGACAATGCCCCCACGTTCACACAAGCCATATATGATGTCTATGTGACAGAAAATAATGTGCCCGGGGCGTATATACACGCAGTGACCGCTTTGGATCCTGACATCGGGCAGAATGCGCTCATCAGTTATTCCATATTAGAGTGCGAGATCCAGGGCATGTCGGTCAAAACGTACGTGTCAATAAACGAGGAGACAGGGTACTTATATGCACTGAGGTCCTTTGACTATGAACAACTGAAGGATTTCACATTTGTGGTCCAGGCAAAGGATGCAGGCACCCCAGAGCTTTCCACCAATGCCACGGTCAAAGTTATCATTGTGGACCAGAACGACAACGCCCCCCTAGTTTTGGCCCCTATGGGGAAGAACGGCACAGCGAAGGAGCCTCTACCTCGCTCAGCTGAGCCTGGTTACTTGGTGACGCGCATTGTGGCAATGGATGCGGACGATGGCGAGAATGCCAGGCTTTCGTACAGCATCCAGAGGGGGAATGAGAATGGCATGTTCAGGATGGATTGGAGGACAGGCGAACTCCGGACAGCGAGGCGGGTGTCAGCGAAACGAGACCCTCAGCAGTTGTACGACCTGCTGATTGAGGTGAGGGACCACGGTCAGCCTCCGCTGTCCTCCAGCGCCAGCATACTTGTGCTGTTGGTGGACAGCATGGCCGAGGGTCGCGGCACCGGAGACCGAGGAGGGACCGCCAAAGCCAAAGAAAGCAGCCTGGACCTCACACTCATACTCATCATCGCCTTGGGCTCCGTCTCCTTTATATTCCTCCTGATCATGATTGTGCTGGCCGTGCGTTGCCAAAAGGAAAAGAAGCTCAACATTTACACCTGCTTGACCAGCGACTGCTGTCTGGGCTGCAGCTCCTGCTGCTCGCGACAAGGTCGGGCCCATAAGAAAAAGCTCAGCAAGTCTGATATCATGTTGGTGCAAAGTGCTGTAAATGTCAGTGGCGCAGGTACAGCTCAAGTCCCTGTGGAGGAATCAGGGAGCTTTGGCTCGCACCATCCAAATCAGAACTATTGTTACCAGGTATGTCTGACTCCTGAGTCTGCCAAAACCGACCTCCTGTTCCTAAAGCCGTGTAGTCCGTCTAGGAGCACAGACAGCGACCACAACCCATGTGGAGCCATAGTGACAGGGTACGCTGACCAGCAGCCTGACATCATATCAAACGGCAGTATACTATCAAATGAGGTAAGAAACCCTCTCATGCCATTACTGTGTACCTCTCCTTCCACAGTGAGACCCATAGCATGTTGACTGTCAAGCATCATCCATTATTCAGATGTCCCCCTTAAAGCGGAAGTCAACCCCCCCAAAAAATGTTCTATGCGCCTTCACTAGTCCAAACATAGGATTCGGATTAATTTGCGTTTGTGGAATATGAGTTAAGCAGCAAAATCCACCCGTTTTTAGACATCTCAGGGGGTGGCGATTTTGTCACTTCTGTCAACTGAAAAAGACATCACAGATGCTCAGGTAACGACCAATCATGGCTCACCTGTTCTCTGAAGCTGAGTCATGATGTTGTTTTTGTCGCGGGCCACATTGTAGTTACAGTGACCCTCGGAGGGCCGTTATTACTGTAAAATGTTATAAATGTTGAATCACCTCCTCATATATATATATATATATATATATATATATATATATATATATATATATATATATATATACAGTACACAACAAATTGACGGGTCAGAACTCTAGAAAAATAGTTTGTTCAACTGTTGTTCAAGTTACTGTAATAACGTAAGAAGAAAATGCTTGCAATATTTCTGCATTATTATTTATTACATATTTTCAATTTGGTACCAATTTTAGCAAGACTCATGGAAGTTGCTTGATTAGCTTTCACAGGCCACATAAAATGATGTAGCGACCCAGATCCGGCACCTGGCTCTTGAGTTTCATACCTGTCACATAAACTGTCATGTCTACTCAAATGTGTTAAAATAGATTTTCATTAAACCATTATGAATTGGGTGCTGTGCTTGCTATTGTACATTTCACTAAAAGGAGCACAAATGACAGCGGTTAACAGAATGGATACTCACTCGGACGTTTCAAAATATGTATTCCAGTCACGGTGCTATTGACTTATACAGGCTCAACATTTACCACTTTATATCGGCCAAATGAAAAACTCTTTCATCGCAACACAAAACTACACTTTCCCCATCAGACATGAGTTGCATATATCAGGGCTGCATGTAATTCATAGCATAATATCAACATGGTGCTATGTGATTTGAAGGTGTGTCCTTTTTCCCCTTTGTTTTTCATTCAATGCAATTTTGGAAGGATATACAGAACCTTTACCCTTTTCTTTTCCAGACCAAACACCAGCGATCAGAGTTAAGCTACATGGTGGACAGGCCAAGACGTGTCAATAGGTAAATATGGAGAAAGAAAGATGTCATGTATGTAGCCTTTCTGTTGCTCACTCTATCACATCCACCTGTAAATGAAGGGCTTATCTACTGTCTTCAATCGCTGATTACTGCAGTGGCACTCGGGATGATGAGATGAGATCAGATAGATTGTCCCTGTGCTGTTTCGATACATTATGTTAATGGAAAACCACAAAGTGAATTAACCGTCTGGTTACAGCTCGGCATTCCAGGAGGCAGATCTGGTCAGCTCTAAAGACAGCGGCCATGGAGACAGCGAGCAGGGAGACAGTGACCACGATGCCATGAATCGAGGCCTTTCTTCTGGTAGGAAACAATTTATTCTTCTCTGATTCACTGCCATTATTTGCAAAACAGAGACTTGGCTGGTTTCTCGTGGACCGTCGTTGACATTTTGTTGATGAGCATGTGGCTTCTATTCATAGTGGATCCAGGGGCATATTGTGTTCGAAGCTGGTTGTAATCAGAGAGAAAGATGGCAATCGCGGCCAACATCATGTGGCACATCTCAGTCTGTGCAACAATCACTTTTTGTTCTGAGGGTTACCCATATTTAGACATTGCAATTGCTGTAGTGGCTCATGATTTTTACGTTCTCTAATAAAAAGTAGAGATGGACAGATGTGTTTTTTTCAGGGCTCAACCGATACCGATTACTAGTAGTCAAGGAGGCCGATTACCGATATCTGTCACCGATATTCATTTTCAATAATAAGGAAAATATTGGCGTCAATAAACAAAAAAAAATCTTAACTTTGCTGGAATGTCTTTAAGCATGTGTTTAGTGAAGATGATAACAATGATATTTTATTATTAATTTAAATTTTTGATAATATACTTGTTCCATGTATACTATGTTGAAACATTCTAACAAAGTTCAGGGTGCTACCAAAAAAAAAAGAATGAAAACTTAAAAAATAGCTCGCTATAATTTTCTACAGTAAATACAATTTAAAAATGACAAAAGTTAAAATTTCACTTATCTTTGTTTTGATTTCAAATAAAAACAAAAGGGGCTGAGTGTTCCCTGGGTCAGTACTATATCTTATAAAGTTAACTGAAAATTGAAATACATAGTTCCCTGAAGTTAACAGTTTTAAATTGATTCAATAACGGCCATTAGATTTTTTTAAAAAGCCCGATACCGATAGTAGTCAAAATGCTGAATACCGGTGCCGATAATCAGCCTGGCCGATAATCGGTCCATCCCTAGCAAAAAGCGAGGAGAACATAGAACATGATGGAGCTTGATTAGATAGATGTGACTTTGGAAATCTGCGTGTTCACTGGAAATGGGGAAATGGATTGCATTGTTAGGAGGTTATGTTTTATTCCTATTGTTTTTTTTTGTTGTTGTTTTTTTAACATTCTGCAAATACATTTTTGTGGGGAGGTGAGTCATGTGGAGAAGGAAGAACACAATTAATTTTGCTGCTTGCTTAAGGTAATGGAGCATGTGCATGATTTTTTTTTCCCCCTAGACTTGTTGACTTTGCTAGGGAGGGCGCTGAAAAAAAGATTTCGATTGATTTCTCACTGAATAATACATACAGTGTATTGTAATGACAAACATTTGCAGTAGGTTGCTATATAAGACGTTGCATGTTTTTTTTCGATCCAGTTTAGGATTGTGTGACTTGAGGTCTACGCCACATTTTTTTTCCCTCTGAAGGCATGTTGATTTAATGTTGCTGTTTGTAAATACGCAGCGAAGTTAATGATGAGCCTGCGCCCTGTGAACTCAATCACTCGGCGCTGGAGACTACTCGACTGAATGTGACGTGCCTTTTAATGAGGCTGCGTCAAATGCACCGAGGAGTGAGCCCTTGCAAACAAAACAGTTGTTCATTCCTTCATTCAGTTAGTAATGTGGTCATTGTAGCTTTTCCCTCCAAATGCACTCAGTGGGTAATTTCCCCCAATACTTTCTGTCACAAGGTCTTTTTTTTTTTTTTTTTTATCTTCTTAATAATAAAGTATCTATCTATTTGTACAAAAGGCCCCAGAGAGTTATGAATGCTGTTTGAGTGCTTCATTTCGTGCTCAGCTTTCTTTGATTGTGGGCCCCCGTGCAGGTGGAGCCTATCACCATGCCTGCAATGCTTCATGTCACTGTTGTGCCAAAGTGCAGCTTTCTCGCCACTTACACCAGTATGCTAAAATGGTTTACATACACCTCAGTGGCAGAAAGAGCTGCCAAGACTTTGCGTTAGCCACAATAAGTTCACGGATTAGGCTCTCTCTCTCTTTCTCTGAGTTTTAAACCAATGCCATTTATGTTTAATTTAAGCAGCTGCAGCTGCTGCTTGTAGCTGGACGTGTCCTGTTTCCTGCGTATTAGCATTTTGAATGCCAGCCCCTTCTGTTCAACAAAAGAGGAGCTCACCACTACATGTTTGTAAACATGTACATCAATACAAGAACCTGAATTAATAGACTAATAAATAAGGCAGTCTTTTGCAAATGGGTAATTCTCTGATCAATCATTATGAGTCTATACAAACAGCCTCATCAGACTCTGACAGTTTTGATAACATCAAAAAGTCCTCAATTGAAGATTAATTTGGTCTTTCTTTCAGCTGCAAACATTACATCCCGAATAGGAACTGATTCATCTTTTAAGCGCTACAGTTCACTGCAAAAATAAGTAACAATCAGCACACAAAAGCCACAAATTGTAATAGACATTTATTATTGAATCGTGGATGGATGTATTAAAAAAAATAATTCTATAAATGTGTCAGTATGTTATTGTGAAAGTGAACAGCAGAAGCCATCTCTGACTCAGTGCGACCATCCTGTGACAGTCTAGGATACGTTTAACTGTGTGCCATGCAAAGAAAATGTTAATTTAGCAAACCTTTCGTGCATCTCCAATAATGTTTGGGCTGCATTCTAGAGTTAGGTAGGTAGTAATGCTACCTTTTTTACACACTACTTTGTTTAGTCAGAATGACCTTTCCACAGTTTTATTAAATGCACTGGCCTTATCCACCAAGTCACCTCTTTGACGTTGTTGATGTGGGAATAGGATATTACTACTTTGTTGCTGGATTATCAGTCAGTTTAGTGACTTTGAACTGTGCTGTAAATCTGTTTGATTAGGATAATTGATAGCCCCGCAGCTTCTGTGAACTGGGTTGGTTTAGCAGAGCCAAAAATGTACCTTTAGTTGTACTAGGTGTTTCAAAACACACAATAATTGCAAAAAACATACACATAGTGAAACAATTTTGTGGGACTTTTCTCATTTTTTTTAAGGTGGTATTTTAATTTGACATTTATTGTGTAATGCAAATGAAATTTGTTTCGTTTCATTTTATCAATGACATACTTCCATGTGCACATAAGATTTGTTGTCATCTGGTGTATATGGCCGTCTTTCTTCTTTGTTTGTGTACATGTAAAAATAACTTTTGACTTCTGCTTATTGGAAACAAACACATAGATCAACTGCCAGATTATTGGCGAGAGGCCCAAAAAAACAATCGGGATGTATACAAATGTACGTACATAATGAAAACAATATGCAGATGGCTTCTTAGTGAGCTCTACGACAGAACAGTAAAATGACTATTGTTGTTAATTCATTAAAAGAAATGCAGTTTTACTATATATATATATATATATATATATATATATATATATATATATATATATATATATATATATATATATATATATATATATATATATATAAAGATTATAGTAATTTGTTTGCATACCCGAACCAATAAGAAGCGGTGTTAATGGGTTGAATGTCTTACTTTATTCATGTCCGACTTCTCAGAGAGGCCCCAGTGGGCTGGCTCAAATTTGAATTTATGAATTTAATTTGAAAATTGTCATTTCTGTTCAAAATAGTAAATGTCAGACCTCAAAGAAATAGATGAGTCCACTTTAAAGCACCCTAATTGTATTCTAAGTACCGGTACACAACAGCATGCAATGTAACTTGCAACACCTCCTGCAAACTTTTCTTTGCAACTACCTTTAAAAAAACAAATCAGCATGCAAAAATAGCCAGAATAAACTCATATAATGTATGCGCGTTTGTAATCTGAAGCTGATTTTATCTCCTGAAAACAATACATGGGTGTAAATAGTAGTGACATTGATCTCCTGAGTTAGGTCAAAGAAATCTGCTGTGCCAGGGGTCGGCAACCTTTAACAGTCAAAGGGCCATTTCGACCCGGTTTCCACGGAAAAGAAAGCCTTGGGAGCCGCAAATACTTTTTGACACTAACCTCCAAAAAACACCAGCGTTTTTGAGTTCCCAGGCACCCCTTCGTTCAAGTTGTATAATACCTTATTACTATTGCACACTCACGTCCACATAATACTACGTACAAAATACATTAAATCTGTAATTTGACACTTGAGTTGATTAAAAGAGTATAAAACCCAAGCCGGCGACATCCAAGTTTTTCAGAGTCCATGCTCAGCGTGCCTCCAACCTTCGAAACGTCACACCAGCAAACAACCTGCCCTATACAATACATCTTCATTTTGACTCCAATGCCTTCACAAAACACCTTCTTTCTGGTTTAAAGACATGAGTAATGCAGTAAATAAAACAATGATCCAACTAACCGCGTCCAAGTTGCACATTAAAATGAAACTGAGACTCACCTCACGACACACGTGAGGGGGTCTTTTTGCAACGAAGCATCTCATCGATCCATATTAAACAAGTTGACACAATGCAGCAAACCATACTATTTTCATTCGTTATTGCTTAAAAAAAAAGGCTGCAATCAGCAGACGGCCATGGTGCACACACTTCCGGCCGTGAAATCGTGCTTTATTTGAGTATTTGCTATTTTCACCGCTTTAAATACAATTGCATAAAAAGGACAGACGAAGTAGGGACGGACCATTGGAATTCATTTGTGATTTAAAAAAAAAAAAAAAGAAAAAAGGGGTTTGACCATTTTTGGACGTCCGAGATGTTCAACCGACAGTGACTATATAATTTAATTTTAATATTTTAAAGTCATAATCGTACAACTGCAGTTAAAGAACAAACACACACATATAAAATACTTTGTCCAGATATTCTGCAGTTTCGGTGTCGCTGGCAGCAGGCGTGGCAGAAGACAGCCACGCATGCCGGCTGTTTCCTGTGCTGTCAAACGTCTCTGAGGAAGGCGAATGCTGATCACCAAAATTGCACAGTGTCTGAAGAAAGAAGTTAAAAACGTTGACTTAATAAAAAGACATGATACACGTTTTTGAGACAAATAACATGCACTTCAATCGCACACTTAAAATTTATTTTCCCCAAGCCAGGCAGAGCCTCAACATAAGGATGAAAGGAGCCGCATGCTGCAGGTTGCCGACCCCTGCGCTGTGCAATTCAAGTTGTCCTCATTAAGCAGGGGTGGGCAGTTTTGGTTGTCGAGGGCCGGTATCTTGGATGTTCTATACAGTATGTCTCCCTCCTCCAACACACCTGACTGAAATGATCAGCTCATCAACAAGCTCCACAGAAGCTGGATAACAATCCTGATCATTTGAATCAGATGTGTTGGAGCAGGGAGACAAAAAATATCCATGATAGCGGCCCTCGAGGAGACCGGAGTTGCCCACCTCTGTGCTATACTGCCAAAGCACATCAATGTAGTCAATGTCATGCACTTGGTGAAATTCAGCCAAGGCACTATTTTTTTACAATCGCCAGCACTGTCCTCCCGAAATTCACTCCCATCTCCCTTTGGCTGCCAATAGGAATTCCTCTTTAGCGCTGCAGCCCACGTTATCACTGTGGTAGCAGCTCACTGAGCAGTAATTCATTTTTCCCACCTCTACATACCAATTATCAAATGAAGGTTATTAGTAGGGCTTTGCTTTTGCCCCACAATGGGTACCATGTGGAATGCTAAGATAGTAGAAGAAATGAGGGTCAGCATGCCCCCTTTTTGCTGTCTTGGCATTGGCTTCTTGACTTGGGCTGTGTTCGGAAAATATGTTGACGCAGTTCATACTCAGGATAGATACTATTGTTGGCAGCCAGTGCTGACTGTCTTCCCTGAGAAAATAGTTACAGAACTAGTTAATTCAGAGATTTAAAAAAAACATTTTTTTAAATAGTTGCAGAAACTATTTCATTCCGAGATAAGGGCATCACCCAAAAGTTGTATTCATTTTTCAATCACTGCAGCAATAATGGTTTCATCCTTATGATTCGTTTCCAATTGTCTGGTGTGCGTTTTCCATTTTTACCAAAATGTCAAGAAGGCTTTATATAGCTGTGTGTGTGTTAGGGGGCGTGCAAGCGTGTGTGCACGCGTATGTGACGATTCTTTAAGTGAGTATAAATGAGACAGACCACGCTCCCATTTGAGTTTAATGCGCTATCTATTTTAGTAATGGGGTTTGTATGCGGTGATGGTTTTAAATTTGCTCAAAACAATACATTGCTGCCTGTGTTGCTGTGTGCTGCATTGCTTGAGCTATCTATCGTTCAATCTTTCTATATATACAGTGTGTGTGTGTGTGTGTATATATATATATATATATATATATATATATATATATATATATATATATATATATATAAACCTCAAGCAACACAAGTTAGTTGTTTCTGCCTGTATGAGGCACCATATTAAAATGTAATGTGATGTCGTATTTATGGCATGTTGGTTAATATTTAATAAGAAACCCTTCTTGTTAGGAGCCTGGGCACTTTTCCAAGCTGTTAGTGACGGCAAACCAAATTAATCCGCTTTGTAACAAAGCAAATTCCCCCTTTGCTGACCGCCGCTGACACACATAAGACAACAAACACACACACATGCACGCTTACTGGAATGGCAGCGGTTTTAGCCTAATCGGGCTGTATTCGGGGAGGGGGGGGGGGATTAGCTGCAGATAGCTTGAACTGTACATTTCAGATTTTTGCCATAAACAGGGACTCAGACACAAATACAAACCGAGCGGATTTAGGTTTTAGAAAAAAAAATGCATACACAAGTTTGGTATTTTCTTCAGACCAGCAATGCAATGAAACTCATTTCCTTTTGAACTCACAGTCAACCTTTACTTCAAGACAATAGCGTGAAAATATGATACAGTAGTGAGTGTTTTGCTTGGTCCGGTCACACAACCACACACGCACTTATGCGCACACAGACCAACGCACACAACCTCAAAACGAATCTAAAAAGCGCAGCTGTTTCTGAGTGTATACCGGTTTATGGACTGGAAATAATTGATTGTTAGAATTTACAGTAAATTACTGGCAAAAAAGTTGCCAGCTAATCATTGTAAAATCCTAGTTAATTACTATAAAATATATTACAACATTGCTGTAAACGTTTTACAAGTTTTTACTGTATATAAATTACAATTACATACTGTATTCTTATTTTTAGAAAACAGCAACTCATCGTAATCTAGTTTACAACTTTTTCTTGTATTCTAATAAATTACAGTAATTACCCGGCAACTAACGTTGTCAGTAAATTCCTGTAAATAAATGATGCAGTACGTTGTTGTAAAATGTTTTTACAGTTAATAATGTTTCTTACATGATCTGCTTTGCAAATTATGCAGATTGTGAATGAAACAAACAATAGCACAATTTCAGAGATGCTACAAAACATGTTTATTAAACTTTGTGAAAAGAACATCATCAAACCTTTTGAATCCTAAGCAGAAAGCCATGCCAAGTCCATCAGCCACCCCAGCAGGGAGGAGACATGAGGATTGATGGTGTTCTTCAGCTTTGCTGTTTTCGTGCCACTAGTGGGGTTGATTCCAACAAAACATCGAAAATAAACACACAAAACTTAACATCCAAATCCCATCACACGACATAGGTCACAGTAGCCCTGGCGTCAGACCTCCAAAATCGAATAAGTTTACCCATTTTTCTAAAAGGGCATTTGTGCCAAATAGGAAGAAACGCTCTCCCCTAGTTCTGGATTTATGCTATCCAGTCAATGCTGTTCAGTGCGTAGGCATTACAAATACTGTATAGCAGTATACTAAGCAGTATAAGAAGTCTTGCAGAGTCAGGAAGCAGCAGTGTTCTTTCTGCCTTCCCAATACCTAAAATCAAAACAAAACCAACCAGAGAAAAATGGCAATTACTTTCAGTCTCACTTTTGAGTATACCATCATAACTCTAACCAATACAACTTATTAGCATACAGTACCTCTAAAATTAAAAGAAAGGGTAGGTTGTGAGAAAAGGGCTGCAGAAATGTCTTTCAAAGGTTGACTTTTCAGTTTTATAAGTGAGAGGTCATTCCACTTGAGTAAAGAACATGTATACTTCTGCTATACCTGCAAACTAAATTTCAAACACCACATCTGCAAAATGAGTTATGAGTAAAATTCTAGCCTGATGCCTAGTTTGTGAGATGACAGACACGCACACAACCCAATGCATGATTTCTTGGCTGAGATAATAGTATAGTGCGTGTAGGCAAATTTTGTTTTCTAGAGGTAACATTTGGACACAAACTGAATCCCAAATAAACTCACTGGAACAGACTGTACAGTTTATAAATGAGATTAACATTACTGGCTGGAACAAACCCAGGGGTACAAACGTTATGCGGCAGCAACACATAAACTTGCATGCAAAGAAAAGAAGCCTTATGCATTGGGTGTTTTCCTATTGCTTTGTTACAGTTTAACTAGTATAAGATGTTTTACCTGAAAATCCCCTTCAATTGCATTTGGTCACCGTGGGCTTTGGTGGTGGTGCTCACTGTTTGGATCCCTCTAGCTCTGTAACAATATGAAGCACAAGTTGCAAAACTCGATGTGGGAGATTATTCATTTCTTATTTTTAACTAACGGGACTGTGTCTATGATAGCAGAGCAACAAACGCAGAAAAGCGAGCGAATTTTTAGACAGTAATTTAAACCCAATGCCTACAAAGATAGCTTTTCCAGCTCGGTCCAAAACGTTCCAAATCACCACTAATTTAAGACTTAATCGAATAAAACTGTCTCTGCCGACATCATTACTGCAACTCCCCAAATCCCTTCTGCAGCTGAATGCATACTGTACGTTACCTTAGCTGTAGTGTTGCCTGTTTTTTGGGAGAATTGCGATGTGAAGACGATACAGACTGCCCTCGTGCTAAATGTTACATCCGCCTTAGCTAAAGTTATGGAAGATAACCGTCAATGAAACAAATACTACTCACCAATCCGCTGAATTCTAAGGCTTGCTCCGGTGGCTACAGGATCTGACATTGCTTCCTCTCCTCACGGAAATTCTAACAGTATTTACAGTAGTAACAATAACAGTATTTACCTGGAATACAATATAATCTATATGCCTGAACACAATTGCGGTAAATTTTACAATATTTAACCGCAAAGTTATGCAGCAGGTTACTATATATTTTTTTACCCATAATGCATTGCGGTATACGGTTTAACAATGTCAAATGAAAAAACAATAAGATACTGTAAATTTTTACTGTGGAAATTACATCAATTTGTTACCACATCTTGGCAGAGTACGGCCCAGGTGCACATTTGGTCCGCTCACAGTCTCTGACCGGCCCTCACAGTGACCATGAAGTCAAAGTAAAATTTCCATCCTCGCAAATGCTCTCACACGAGAGGGGCGAGCGCAGAAAGGGGGCACGGTCTAACATGCAGCCCTCACATTTATACTGTCTTCAAAATCTAAACTTAATGTGGGCTGGACTCCTCCCTGGCTGGCCCTGCCTATGGGGCTGATCTTCACCAGCTTGGTCGGATCAGAGCACACTGACTCTAACTCTTTCAAGGGATGTCAGTAAATGTGTAATTGCCATATTGGTTTTTGGTTAACCTGTTGGCTAATATCTAGCCCTTGTTATAGATTTAGATCCTTCACTAGTACAAGCGACGTAACGAGCAAGAGCTACGATGTGTGCCTGAAGTGTTGCCAATTTAGCAACGTTTTTGCTATGTTAAGCGACTTTTCCGGCCCCTTCTACCAACAACTTAAAACAAAGAGGCTAGCAAAAATGAAAACGGGGGTCTTTAATGCTAGCAACATTTTCATTTCCTGCACGGTGGAGGGAAGAGGGCCAAAAAGATAGAGCCAGATAATACTGTACACAAATCTACAGGTTCATATACTGTACTGTGTATTGAGTACATTACAAGTCATCACTATCAATAATAGACTTCTCGCTTAACACTTTATTTGGGAGCGCCGACTAAGACTGGCTAATACGAGTTGGGCGTTGATGCACGCAATTATTGCTATTTTTTTATAGTGTGAAGAGTGCGTAGCTGTGAAGTGTAATTTTAATAACTGTTTATTAATAAAAATTCGAATAATATAATTTCCAAATTCATAACAATGCAGACCATATTTACACATAGCAATTTATTGAAACAAGACAATATGCTTTTTCTGAATACATAAAAAATAATATAGACAAAGTTGAGGTTCCCATGTTGACTTGGCCCTCGGCAAGCAGTCCAGTTTTCCACGTGGCCCCTTCGCAAAATTAATTGCCCACCCCTGGTGTCTACTGTGTGTGTTGAGTGTGTGTGCGTGCATGTGCATGCGTGTTTGTGTGTGTATATTTAACTACATTGCATTTGATTTGGGCATACGTTTTTCATTGATTTGTGAATGCAACAGAGACAGTCCGAGTAGAATAAGAAAAATACATTCAACTATTTATTTCAGACAGTGACGTGGATCTTCAGTTTTGTATTATTGCAGCACGTTGTTCTCTCTTTCATCATCGGCGTTACGTTCCAGACCCATCCACATTAATAAGTGAACATACACATAAAAGCATCTAAGCCGAGCTCCAACGTGTGAGTCCGAGTATTCCAGCTGGTCGACTGCTGTCACTTCCCCCCGTTTGCTTCCCCAGTTGGGGTTTGTGTTTTTGTCATAATCGAGGAGAAGTAGGAAATACTCAGTTGTAACTCATTTTTTGAAAAACTATCAAGTACATACAGTGTGCATGCAGTTCTTTTTCAAATTAATGTGTGGGTGTAGTCTTTGAAGTTTTCAAATTTATTGTGCGGGTGGCTTTGATCACAATGATGGAGAAATAGACAGCCCTAATGTGAAGAATCAAAGAGCATGATGCATAGCACACCTTCTGTTCTGGAAAACTAGGAGACGTTTAATTCCTTGTTAACACTCCATATAACCGAAGACCTAAATGCATGTTTTTATTCCTGTTCCTCATACTTTCCACACGCTCTCCTTGCCTACAGGCGCTGATCTGTTCTCTAACTGCACAGAGGAGTGCAAGGCGCTGGGCCACTCTGATCGCTGCTGGATGCCAAGCTTCATGCCCACGGACGGGCGGCAGGGCCCAGACTACCGCAGTAATCTCCATGTGCCGGGTATGGACTCGGTTCCAGACACAGAGGTATTTCAAAGCGCTGATCAAATGGCCGATAAGTCATTCTCCACCTTTGGCAAGGAGATACCTGTCAGTCACCAATACAAATGTCTTCACCACCATCCCCACCATCACGGCACTCTAGAGAGGAAAGAGTTGGAAAAATTTCTGCCTAGCTCCAAATCACCTTATACTTCAGCATATATAAGTGAGTATCCTTTTTTTCTACGGCCTGAGTGCCTGCCCTATATTCTCTGATCTGGCCATCCAATTAGGGGAAAAGAGAATAATTCGAATTCAATTTTCTCCCTGAATTGGCTGGTGGAAAGAAGCGTGAAATTAATTTCAGATCTGACCCATGTTCTGGCCTCTTGTCAAAGTGTTTAACTAACTCTTCCCTCTTACTAAAGTATCTCTGTTATCTCCCACTGTAATGATGTCATCCTCCCTCACCTTTCCAATGCATCCTACATACAGCACTGAAAGGCTGCCGAAGTGCTTTTAAAACTCAATGTGCCACTGTCTCGTATGGGGAAATGGCTGCAGACATTCACTCAGTCAGCAAGCCATACAGGAAAAATTGCTGCTTAAAAAGTGTTGAACAATGTCATTGTCATTCAGCGGTCGTCTCTGGAGCTAAGGGGGAAAAAAAAATAATTAAAAAAAACATCTTCAGATGATTGAGGGGAGGAAAAAAAGGTGGGCAAAATGGCACATTTCCTGTTGAATTGCTGTTTCTAAACTGTCATTCAAAGAGATACAGCCTCAATCACTGCAATTTGGTGATAATGCTTAATTATAATTTTGCAGCGACTGAAGTGCCCCCCCTCTCTCATCAGCAGACACAGCTAGCTGGAATTTTGAGACTGTCTGAACCCAACTGCTTTCCCAGCGCTATCATTTAAAACCACAGCATGCTGTTAAGAACAGAAGGGAAAATGTTTTCTTGTTTGCTTTTAATTAATGCTGAAGCCACGATCCATACCTTCCCTGCCATTTTTCATCTGTGATCAAACATGCATAATGAAAACAAATCCCTTCCTTTTTTTTAACTGTGTGATGACTGCTGATAAAGTGCAAAGTGAACCGTTGTCTATTCACGGTTCCCTTTTGACCCATTTCTGTTTTTTTTTCTTTCTGTTCAACCAATCCTCAGCTATTCATTAAAAAAGTCATCTCTTAAGTTCTTTTTTGATGTTTTCATCCTAAAATGTGACAAGATGGTACAAAAGTCCTGGCTAATAGATTAACAGTATTTAGTGCCAATGATGGATTGTCACAGTGATACAGTGAATAATTTCGAGGTTTGTTGGAGAGGAACCCGGGCTGGTTTTGGAATTACGGAGAATCTTCGCTGCATGTTTCAAAATCAAATCATCTGTAAAATTAGTTTTAAGAGTAAGTTAATGTCAAATCTACAGTTACGCTATTCTTATAAGCAATTATAAACACTTTTGGGGGCATCAGTTACTCATCTTTTTTTTTTTTTGCTATTGCCTGTGGGAATTTGCAAAGCAGGAACAACTGATGTTTCCTTTTGTTTTGTGTTTTCTTGGTTGAGCGTCGATGTTCACTTGAAGCGGAAGTCAACCCAAGCCTATTTTTTTCAATTTGGGGCTAGTTGTGATATCATTTTCAGTCGACAGAAGTGACAAAATGGCCGCCCCAAGAGATGGCAAGCAAGTTATGATCCGATTTTATGAATGCTTTTGTGTCGTAACATGACTAACTAAAGCTGGATGTAAACTATACTGCGAGTCAAGTACAATCTTTGATAAGTGCAATTTATCCACACCATCTGTTGCACTAAAATCATACCTGCAATATATATATATATATATATATATATATATATATATATATATATATATATATATATATATATATATATATATATATATATATATATATATATAGATATATATATATAGATATATATATATAGATATATATATATATTTTTTCAAAATACTCAAAATGAAAAATAAAAAACAACCGAGAACCTTTGTTAGAACAACATCTACTGAACAATTTACCATGTATTAATAATGAGGTCAGAAGGTTACAATAAAATGCCATTTGCCGAAAATAAAAAGATCTCACTGGCAAAAAGCAATAAGCTACAGTTTTTTTCACGGCTCAGCTGAGCCCTGAGCAGTTGTGATGTCATTTTCAGTCGACAGAAGTGACAAAATGGCCGCCCCAAGAAATGGCTAAAAACAGGTGAATTAACTCTTATTCCACAAACGCAATATTTATCCTAATGCCTTGTTTCAACTAGTGAGCTTGCATAGAACATATTCTTGAAAAAAAGATTTGGGTTGACTTCTACTTTAAGCAAAGCAAATAACAGTGTAGTGCAAGACAGAGAGTTTACAGTCCTGGGCTTCACTTCCATGCCATGTAATTAGATGTGTATTTCTCCTTTTTAAATTGTTTATATGTCCGTTTCATGCATATGGTGCAAAGGGCTCCCTTTATCGCCACATTTCCCACGAACACCGCCACTCATTACCCTCTCAAACTAGATCACGGAAACCCTTATGCAAATAAGTGTGGTGGTGGCAGAGTGGGTGGTTGGCGTGGTTAAGAGGCAGCAACAGCAGTCATTGCTGAGTGGGGAGGGGGGAGGCGTAGGCGTAGGGAGGTAAGAAGGGTAGTGGAGGAAGGGATAGAATGATGATAACAAGAGACTGAATCCCTCTAATCTGATCAAGTCAGTGATACACAGACTCTTTTGTCCTGGGCGATGCAGGCCTGGGCCTGTTTTTGGGCTAGGGTGGGGTAAACAGGGGGAGGGGAGGATGATAGCCAGAGCTTGGAGATTACCATCGTGAAACTCAGACAACATGGAGGCGGGGGCTGGAAGAATGAAAGGGGGTGGGAAAGGGACTTTTTCAACTTTGTTTGATTCGAGACGCTTTCTTTTGTTGACGTCCTAAATAAATTGGCCATGCAGTATTCACCATCCATTCTACCCTTGCCAGAAAGACCCCAACAACCACCCGCCCACCCACCTCCTTGCCAACACCATTCACATCGCATAGCTGCACACTAATTATCCATGAACCATTTCTCAAAAATTGAAATAGCCCAGCTGAAGATCATGGAATGTGAGACATCCAATCACTCATTGTGTCATTGTGCACGTGGGCTGTGTGAATGAGGCCATAACTAAGCGGTGTTTGTCTTTTTTTTTTATTCCCCCCACCCCACACCGGAACACACTCACAACAGCACAATGCTAACCAGAACTTGTGTTTTCTTTGCTTCTTCTAGAGAGGAAAAGGTTTTACTAGTTCTTTTCGTATCGACATTCCGGAGACTGCATGAATTTGCACAATCATCCCCCAACAATGAAGACTATCCTGTCCAAGAAAAAAAACACACTCACACACACCCACCCACGAAATGAGGATGGGTGACTACATGACCCTCTCATCCCCTTCGTCCACTGGAATTCATCGGAGGAAAGGCTTCAGGGCAAGCCCACCCTTTGGTTCGGAAGACGTGGAGGAGGGGGAGAAGCATGGAATGAATGGCTGCAGGCAGGTAGATGAATGGCCTTACTGGGAGGACCTCATTGTCTCAGCAGGACTGAGAAACTGAAAATAAACAAAGGATGGACTGATGGCTATGGCGGAAAGGTGAAAATTAAACTTTGATCTATTTCTTTCCATTTGGTGTGAGCCTGTTTACAGCCCCGATGTATCTTGGAGGAAACTCGAAGCAGCTAGACATGAACAGACACAAGAAGGACAGCCACCACTGAGCCCTTTAGGCGATCGTACTCACCAACGCCAAATTGTACAGGAGATTCCTTGTGCATTTCTAAATGCAATGCCATTGTTTTCAAATTTTCTATTGTTTTTGTTGTCAGGTGTCTTTGTTTCAAAGTGTTTCAACTTGGCTAGCAATGTTGGAGACAGATTCATCTTTTTCAAGTTTAGCAAGTTCCTAATGTTATTATAATTATTTTTTAATTATTTCTTTGGGTTTCTTTTTCACCAGCTGACTTTGAGCAAGGACCCTAATGAGGATTTAGAAAAGAGATGTATGTTTTTCACCACCACTTTTGTGGGCTTTGAACAGTGTTCTTGAAGCATCAAGTAGTTTCTATCACACGTGAAAAGTGTTTACTGTACTCTTAAAAACTTTCAAGCTCAATATAAAACTATATATATATATAAATCTGTATTTACTCGTTATGGAGACGTGTTATCTGTTCCCGGGTTACGAATTCAGCTTTAATTTTTTTTTTTATTATAAGTGCCACTGCTGAAGGCTTGTACCATATTTTCCGGACTATATGTCACAGTTTTTTTCATAGTTTGGCCGGGGGTGCGACTTGTACTCTGGAGCGACTAGTGTAAAATTATTAACACATTATATTGTATCTCTTTTCTTTTCAACGTCAGCAAACAATACACCAAACAACCACAGGAGGGCGTTCTAAGGCTGCATATAAACCTGCATTACATATTGACTTTACAACGGGCAGAATAACATGTATAGTGTATATCATTTCACATCTTATTGTAACCCGCATGAAGAAACATAAAGATAAATCCTAAAAGCTATTAGAATGCATGAATGATTTAAACGGTTGAAATCTAACATTTTGATAAATAAGTAATTAAAATAGTATGATAAAGACAATTTGACTGTCTATCAATATACATCTATACAAATTGTATAATGCTGCTTTAAGACACTGGCTGGGGTCTTGCATCAGCCACGCTGAGAGCAGGGAAGAGAACAAAGAGATAATTACGACCGAATACATAAATAATTTTGGAGACTTGGAAACATTCTACACGGTCGGGGATAAATAAAAGACTTATTTAATCGATCTACAACTGTTTTGGTGAGTTTAAAGTTATCTTACCCTATCATTCTTGTATGCTACATGTGTGAATGTTAGCTAAATGTTACTATCGTAGCTTGGTGAAAATGATGTGTAGTAAGAGCACAATTAATTTCCTCCAAAAATGCGACTTATACTCAAGTGAGACTTATATATGTTTTTTTTCTTCTTTATTATGCATTTTATGGCTGGTGCGACTTGTACCTTCGGAGTGACTTATAGTCCGGAAAATATGGTACATCTCAGTGAGAGACAGAAAGAGAGTAACTGAATGGCCTTAGGAAATGTAAAACGTATTTGACATGTTTCATAACTTGTTTTTCACTTTTAGATATGATGAAAAAAACTTGTATAAAAATGACGTAATAGTTTAAAATTCATGGTAATTCTATGTCATTGTAATCAAAATTTGAATAGTTATTTTATAAAGTAACAAAAGAAGGATGCTAAATGTTTTCTACACAATGCAGTTGGATCCATCAAACACATTTCTCTTTTTACTACACATACAACCACAAGGACACCAATATGCCAACAATAAATTGAAAAATGATCAAAGAAAGGTTTTACGTGTTTTTATTTTTACCTGTTCATTGCTCAGAGCTAAGACCAAAACTCCCCATAATTTCACTCATTAGTCATTTATGGTTCTGCATTATGAAACAATTATATACAGTTTTTAAAAATGTCTGTGTAGACTCACAAAATATTTTAAAAATGAAGCTATAGATTCTATAACTTTATTTTGGATAAAATTATACGATATACAATAGACACATTTTTAAAAAGCATGCAATCACAATCGTGTAAGTGCCCAAGGTGCGTAAAGTCACAAGATCAGGATATCAGATTGTGATTTTGCTTTTTCCACATTACCATGATGCATTCAAATTGCAACATGTCAAAGTAAATAATCTGAATTGTGTCATTCGCAGGGTGCAGGTGTAGCCCTTTTCATGATGATCATCCTTTTCCTCACCACAACAGAAAGATGAATATATACATTTTTCTTTCCAGGCCTAGATGAGGCATTTGTTTTAGTTAACTCAACTTTGTGCACATTGTTACTTTTATTTCATGCGGAAAAACAATCCTTGTCAATGACTACAGATTTTCAGATGCTTAATCCGACTTTAAAATGAACGGTGGTGATTATTATACAAAACATATGATAATAAGGCTGACCTCAATAGATTCAGTATGTTGCATTACAAATCAAGAAAGAAAATCTGCTTTAGCGCCCTGTGCTGTCTCCTCTGTCATGTTGACACACTCCATAATCCGCTCATTCCTTTTTACAACAGTTTTGTGGATTTAGGGGCTCTTGTGTTTTTATCTGTCTCAAATGGATGTTGCGCTACTTACTAGATTATAGTATTAA
Source organism: Filicampus tigris (assembly GCF_054856515.1). Classification (NCBI taxonomy): domain Eukaryota; kingdom Metazoa; phylum Chordata; class Actinopteri; order Syngnathiformes; family Syngnathidae; genus Filicampus; species Filicampus tigris. The sequence continues at coordinate 37,426,343 of NC_141218.1, forward strand.
CAGATAGTGGTGAATTTATCATGTGTGCGATATCACAAAGAAGCTCTAAGTCAAGGGTCTGCAACATGCTACCCTTGGGCACCAGGTACTCCCCCAACCCCCACATACCACATGAGTAGCCTGTTCCTATATTATCTCTCCCGTGATGGGACATTGTTATTAGCCAGGAATGTTGTAGAAGTGATCATTTGAAAATGTAAACTTGCATAGAGATTTTGAGGGAAATAACACATTTCACATTGATATTGATCTTTTTCCCTACCTTGTTAAATCCTTGTTAATTTTTGTGAAAACAAATAACACGATCAGTCTTCATATAGATGAATAGCATTATTTCTTAATAACATATAATTAAAGCCTATAATTGGCTGGGGACCAGTCCAGGGTGTACCCGCCTGAGGTCAACTGGGATAGGCTCCAGCACACCCACGACCCAAATGAGGAGAAGCGGTATAGAAAATGGAAAGACTGATGGAATTTGAGTAGTTTGTTATTTCGGAAGTGTGTATGGAACTGGTAGACCCAAGAAGTAGCTGCAGTTTCAAATAGGTGTGCAGGTCGCTAGTCTAATCTTACTGTCATTTGTGAATATTTTATGGATAAACTGCATGCAGACAAAACTTTCAAAATTAGTGATCGAAACAACATAAGTATGACAGAAAAACACAGACATAAGAAGCAGTTCACTTTTCCAATTTCTTCATTTTTACAAATCCCATTTTTAGCTTGTAATGTTTGGAAAATAGCAAGGAGCAGCAATGTGAACCAGCAGCTCGAGCCCTTTTGTCACTGCATAATGAGGGCAGAGCTATCAGAGCTGCACCATTTAGATTGAGGACAAAAGTTGTACAGAGAGCAACTGCAGTATAATCATATCTTTCTTTTCTTTTTAAATAGAAGCTGTTATGTTTGACCTCCACTTGACACTAATCTCTGTCACAAGTCAAAAAGTTTTCATTTATGCAATGGAGTCGTCATATAACACTAACCATTAGCAGAATAAAAACCATAGTTTAATAGCAGAACCAACAAACCTGGAAGACTTATGGCCCACAAAAATCGACAAGCGGATTTGTAAAGGGTGCCATCCAAATGAAGGGAGAGTGAGCACTTGGCTTTCATTTCCACTGAGATGATTTGGTAGTGGATGGGATGAGGCTGGTGTGAGGGGCGGCGGGTTCCTGTGATAGTCAGTTTCAAAGTCACTTTCTGCACAAAGGCAAAGCAGATTAAAGGAGGTAACTTTCATGTCAGAGTGCTTCTGTGCCAATGCTGCTGGACATCACACCATAAAAAAGAATCAGTGCTTGAATTCCCTACAGATCTGTAGCTCTGGAAATAACTGCAGGCAAGAGTGTGATTCGTGAGCGTGACGGTTGATTATGGGCTACTCAGATGTGGATGAATGAATCTTAGACTCTGAGCAAAACTTATAATAAAGATAGAGAAGTGTGACGATGTTCCTTTGTGGTTCACATTACCAAAATCCATGACAGCAAAGACGGCAAAACACGCCTTTTTAAGATGAGTGTCATCTGACAAATCTCTAGTTTGTGTTACTTATTGTTTTACCAGTTCACAAGATTTGAGGATTAACTTGCTGCTTTGCCTATTGTCAATATTATTTTGCATTAATTAATTATGATTATTATTACGTTTGTTTGTTTGTTTATCTGGGTGTGCCCTGCAAATTGCTGGCTACCAATTCAGGGTGTACCCTGCCTACTGCCCAAAGATAGCTGGGATAGTTCCAGCAACCCCGCGACCCTCGTGAGGATAAATGGTTTAGATAATGGGTGAGTTATTACTAATATTATTGTTATTATTATTCTGCTTTGCTAGGAACAGGATCCGGTAGCACCACGGCCATATACTGTATATTAATGGACTAACAGCTGGCAACAAATGTGGCAACATTCGCCAAAGAGCTGTGAAACACCAATGAACCAAGAAGAAGGAGAAGAAGAAACAGACAGGAGTAGGAGTACAAGCAACTTGGATTGGATTTTACCCTTGGCCGCAATGTGGAGCGGGATTCTGGTTAATGGTAAGCAGTGGTGTTACCAGGATGCCAGGTGTGGGTGGGCATTAGTCTTACCTGGGGGGGCAAAAAAGTGCTACAATGCTCAAGTAGGTCAAAATCCAGCGTAGGGCTACTGCACCTTAAAACGTGTTTTGTTTTCTCCTTAATTGAGATAAGTGTTGTTGTGATTTTGGCTAAACAAATAAAAGTTGATTTGATTTAGATTTTTTATTTCCCATTCATCAGAACTACATCCAGTTTTCTTTGGGTGGGTAGAGTGTGTCCGTTGGTGGGCATAGCCCACCCCGACACCCCTCTGGTAACACCCCTGATGGTAAGCTATTTTAAAACCTTTGGGCATTTTAGAAGGTAAAACACCTACAGGCAACCACCAGCAAGCTCTTGCTGTACTTTTAAAGTTCAATAGATTGGCAAATAAGTGTATGTGAGTGTTTGTGTATGTAAAGCTCTTTGGGCGGGACAGGCGCAGTATGATATAGATAAACATACATATAGTGCACACCATTTACCATTTTAATCACTTGGGATGACTTTGGAAGTATGCCATTTTTTGGGGGGTGACGGACTGATGAAAGACGGACTGGTGGACTGGTGAAATTTACAGAGATGGGTATTTTACTAAATTTTGCCGGTTCGTCATCCGTCGGCGGCCTCGGTTCCCGTTTGTCATTTGTCAGTCTGTTGTTTTTTTCAAGCCGAACCAACCTGTTACATTGGTTCGTCAGTCCATCCGTTAGGTCGTTCATCAGTTAGTCCATCAGAAGTCCGTTGGTCCATCAGTCGGTCCGTTACACATGCACTTATTTGCCAGTCTATTGAACTAGTGGCTGCCTGCAGCTGTTTTAACTCCTAAAATGCCCAAAAGTTTTAACTTAAAGTTTAACATGTCTCACCAAAAAGAAAAGAAACCACATCTCTCGCTATCAACACTTAGCGCTCGAGGAGCGTTCAATGCCTGCTCACAGTGTGGGACATCTCAGCACAAATGCCAACAATTACTTATAATAAAACGACGTGAGATTTCTAACATGAAGTATTTCTTAATAAGGCGTGTTTTACTCCAAATAACTTTTCACCACAATCCGATTCTGAAAGTCACGAAAAGTGACGTGAATTCTTCAGTCAGCACGTAGACGGCCGAAGGACGAGCCTCGCAAAAGTAGCGGTAATGTTCGTTATAACAACAGCCAGGGGTGAGATGCAAAGAAATATATTACAGAAATAGTGTAACGAATTGGGTTATCTGTGTTGTATTCGAATTTGTGTCTTGGCAAGTTGTGTTGTTTCAGAGGTTAATGAATGCATCGCGCGGCTCGCTGGATTGGGGGGGCATGCGAGCGAGAGTAGCGGAGGTGGACGAAGAGGAGAGCCGTTGCTCTTTTTGACTGAACGGTTGTCGTACTGTATTGGCGTCGGCTGCGGGCCACAGTAGCCGGTTGGACTAATCAAAACGTGATAATTAAACTACGTCTGTGTTCTTGGAAGACGCTACAATATATTTTAAAGTGTGACGTCATTGGCAGGCGCGAAGGACTGCTACCCACACTGGCTTGCTGCGGGCTGCTGGCTGGATCTAATAACACAGCAATATCATCCCAGGGGCCGTAGAAAATCTCATCCGGCCCGCGGGCCTTGACTTTGACATAAAATAACATGATGGACTGACCAACTGAATTGAATGAATGATGGACCGGGAAAATTTTTGCCGACCTCTGAGAAACGCTGTGTCAAAATACATTTGCTCTCTTTAACAGGAACACTTGGATGAGCTTAACATTGGAACTTATATAATAGGTTTGCATGTAAAAATGACATCAGTACTAAAATGCCCCACAAAAGACTCTGTAGTGATTTAAGGGCTTTTTTTGTGATTAGATTTACGACAAATTGGCCCACCTCCTTTTGGAGCTCGGCTTGTTATTTTTTCGGTCTCAGCGGTCTACGTCACAGGACGGGGGCAAGCTTGCTAATATTGCTCACTTTAGGGCTGCTCGATTATGAAAAAAATATTAATCACGATTATTTTGGTAATAATTGAAATCACGATTATTCAAACGATTATTTATTTATTTCTCCAAAACAAGAACAGGTTTAAACGTAAAAAATATTATGACAAAATTCTTGGAAACGCTATAATAATTTTAGTGCATTTTGGACCGAACAACATTTATTAAATTAATAATTATTTAAAAAAAAAAAATCAAAGTGCAAATGTAGAAATTAAAGTATGATTTCCTTGTATAAACAAACGAGTTAACTTGCTATGCATTTATAGATTGCCAAAGTAGCAAACTGCTTGGAGTAAAATGCCAATTTTGACAGAATAACAGACATGCTATTCATCAATACATTTAGACCTTTGTCTGGAGCCTTTTTTGTTTTGTTTTTAAAGTAATACTTACACATAGTAAACTAAGTTAAAGTAATTTGCTTCTGATAAATTATACATTTAATATGCTGATTGGGTCAAACTAATTTAAATGTTGACTGTTACATACTATTACACAATCTGTATAATATATGTGTTTTCTTGCTTTGGTGTACCATAACATCATCGTAAACCAAATAGATTGGTTGAATAGATTCGTTGTGTTGCCTGTGGATGCAGAGACAACTTGCACTTTATACGTTTTTGCTCTTCCAAACCCAAAATGTAACCAAATTAGCAATTTCGACTTGCCTTGCTTGTTTACAAGTCATTCCTGTGGTGGGTCTTTTAGGTCTGTTACTCTGTTAGAACGTTGAGTAGGAGCGTGTGCAGTGTGACTTTCGGGTTGTGGGCTGGCTGGCTGGCTAGCTAGCTAGCTAGCTTGGAGAGGGCGGCACGGTGGAGTAACCTCCACACAATCAAAAATACTGTGGCGATTGCTTCTCCACTTAGACAAGCTGAAGCAGACAAGAGCATGAATGCGCACACGAACCCCGACTGGTTATATTTCGGACATTTAGCTCCGCTAAACTTGTGTCAACTCTCAGGAGGCAGACGGCGGCTGGGTGCGAGCAGCAGGCAGCCATCAGGCAAGCATTGATCTTTATTCCTCCCCAGCTAACAGTTGTGGATAACGGCACGGCTAATAGCAACAACCAGCTTCAGGCCGTTAAAACAAAAGGCGTTAGCTCCTCACTGTCCGTCCAGCCTGCGTCGGTCTTCACGGCGCGGGGTTGCCTCCCAAGCAGTCGCGTACGTTGTCCCGACACCGCACAGCTTCTGCGTGAGCGTGAGCTAAGACCTCATCGAACACCGGGGCTGTCTTGAACGTGCGCAACATCGAGGATCGGCATGTGCTTTCAGCCGAGTGTGGCCGCATTGGAATACACCATTTCGACTGTTCCGTTCCAAATTGGACGCCGTATTGTAGGTTGAAAAACGGTCTACTCATTCCCACTTCAATACTGACTGGTGTTTAATGCGTTGCCTGTCCTAACCGTGAGCAACAAAGAAGCAGTGTTTTTGTTTTGTTTTTTAGCAAAGAAGCACTGTGCGCTCGTCCCAGCATGAATCTATGTAGTTCTGCTCACTTCCACACTTCCTCATTCTCATATAAATCAGCCACAGAGAGGTTAATCCTTTTGATATGTTGAAGTGGGCATTAGTAGGGATTGTCCACATAAATTTTGGTGCCAATTGATCACCGCTTTTGGACGTTGTAAGCAATGAAATTACAATGATTTCCAATGGAGAGTTTGTAATCGGTCCTCGAGTCACTTATTTCCTAATTTCTCCCAAATGTATAGATAGAATAGAAAATGACAAATATTTTCATTTTCCTGATCAAAAAGATATATAAAATGAACTTGTTATTGAACCGGCCCTACCATCCCTTTAACAGCACTTGGGAAATACTTTGTCGAAATTTTCATGGGGTGGGGTTTGGGACTGGTGGATGGGGACTAATAATTGTGTCCTCAATTGTATCTGCCTATAGAGCTCTGGACGTCACGTGACTATTTTCACATGCATTTGTTTGCAGCCACATTGGTTGTATAGTGGCACCAGAACGCCAAAGACTAACAACAATGGAGGGCAGAGATAAAACTACCGTTTATCCGTCAACATTTCATCCAACTGAATTTACATCTCACTTTGATGAAAAGGACATGATGAGCTACATGCACAAGCTGGGCAGGATATTGGATATTACTGATTTATCAAGCGCCAGGAGTGCTTTTTTCAACTATCCCCATGACAAATGGGGTGAATGCCCCAGCAGGATTGGCAGTACCCAGATATCTACAATTTGTGCATGTGTGTACTTATTAAACTTGTGCGGCTTAATCTTTGAGACAAATATAACACTACTGCCAAGATCAAACAAGTAGCCTTGCAGCCAGGGGTGGTCTGGCTGGCGGGCAGGGATCACTGCGGGTGCGCGGATGTTAAGTCGTCAAACTCTGGCGTATTACATTTTTTTAATCTTAAATACACTAACAAAAAAATCTGACCTGGATGGGGAGCTGGTGGCGGTGGCGCACTTGCTCGTGGGATCCCGGCAATGGAGACACCGGAATTACATCTTTCATCATCATTTAATAGTTAATAACCATAAAATAAAGTTAATCTACAAGATTAAACTGATTCGGTAACTGACTCACCTGATATGAAGTGATCGCTACACAGATGGTAACTGCCACTTTGAGAAGAATTCCACTTTTCCGTATTGTTCTTGGTCCTTTTTTATGGCTGCTATATTTGCACCCAAGTCTAAGGAGGGGTAGATGATTTGAGTGTAACGATGACGGCAATATTGCAATGTTAAAATTGCCGCGATACCGTTGTCATCATGTTACAGATATTAAAAGCAGGACCTCACTGTATAAAAAAAACTTTTCTCCCACCTCGGCAGAAGACAAGATTGTGAACTACAGTATATAGTACATGATACTTTGTGCCACTGAGCCAATAAGAACACATGACAATAAAATACTGGCCAAGCCTATTTCTTTGTCACTGCTGTTAGTATGTACAAAACACAATATTGTGCTCTTTTTTTCAACATTTAGTTTTTATAGGTTATTGTGTGCTACTTTATATCACCAACCTCCCCGCAATATTGTGACAACTATCGTATCGTGAGCTTCATATCATTTGGGGGCTCGCCCGAGATTTTCATGTTTTTTCATTGGTGAGTACTGTGAGTACTATCGCTTTTTTGTTCCCTCAATGCTTTGGTTGGTGATTTTGTCATGTTCGATTTGAACGAAGTTGCACTACACCCCTCACTTGATAAGTTAGATCGGTGTACAAAAGCTGATCTACTGTTGAGAGCCAATCTCTTTGATATCCCTTTGAATGCCCGTAAGGTAGAGATTAACCCATTAAGGACGGGAGCGCATAACCGCGTTTCTACCACTAGAGCCGGTGTTGCGTCTTTCTACCTTTAAAGCCAGGAGAGAAGATACGTCTGTGTCTTTTTTAAATCCTCTTAGGCAATTAAATGCATCCGTATATACACATGACGGCGGAGGATGTCGCAGATTTTTTCGAGCCGTAGGCTATTGGCGGACGCCGTCGATCGGCGGCAGCTCTGAAATAAGTAATGTCAGTGATACAGTATATAGACGATGCGCATGTGATCTTGTGGAACATGGTGAACGTGATAAGATGTGGTTTGTAGACAATGATATTGACGTCTTTGTAACAGAATAGAGGATGGCAATTACCACTCGTTTTTTCAAAAAATTAAAATAGTGCTTGTCTTACATTGACTGATTGCATTGATTTTACATCTTCGATTGAAATATAATAATATGTTATTATTTACTAGTAAATAATAATAAACTCTGCCTCTGTGAAAGCCATGTCTAAACTCTCTAATTCTATTGGAATTATGTCTGCTACAGGGGCTGAGATTTTGTAAGTGTTGAATTTCTGGTTAAACAATGTGTGACTCAGAGGTTGGCGGTGGAGGGGAAGGTGGTCCCCAAGCCGGCTGGCGCTCTTGAGGGTGTACGGTTTGGCGTGGATGTGGAAGCTGCCATGTCAGCACCAACCCTCACTGGAGAGGTGGTTGTGGCAGCGGAAGCTGCCACCGAGCCGAGCGCTGGCCCACAAACCGGCACAAAAATCGAGGAGGTCAGGCTCAGGGAAGTGTAGAGTGTAGAATGTAGAGGCTTGGAAATAGTATCCATATGCAAACGGTGTTCGAACGAAGCTTTGGGTAAAATAAAATAGAAACAGGCACAGACACATTTTTTAAAAATTTCATTATTTAAATAATTTTTCTGTAATTTAGATGTAACGCATTTGGTTCCATTATAACTCATTTGAGTTGAGTGCAATTCCTTATGCCGACTGCGAGATGGCGCATGGTGCACAATGGTAGAGAGTAGGCTTACGCAACGAGGAAGAACAATAAATATCTTCCCTTTGCAGTAATGGCATGAAACGTGTCCTCTGCCTATTTTCTGTCAAAGCATCAACACGTTTGCTGCCTTTACATACACCTTTACGCTGTCTCCGCCTGGTCTGCTACTAGGGGGGGCAACAAGAGCTCCAAACAAAGGTGCGTGAAGTAGAGCTTATGCACCTCCGGGTCCGAGTTGTAGAGCTGGAAAGATCTCCGCAAGTATAGTATTAAGCCTGAATCCTCCAAGCTCAGTGTCAGACCAGTTTGATGTCAGCCTACACATTGCATTGATGCCCACATTCCGGGAATCCAAGGTGGATTCCTATTTCAGTGCTTTTGAGTGCATCGCAGCAACCCTCCGGTGGCCTAAGGAGGTGTAGAGTCTGTTGCCGCAGTGCAAATTAATAGGGAAGGCGCAGGAGGTGTACGCAAGTTTGTCCATCAAACAAAGTTTGGATTATGAGTTTGTGAAAGCTACCATGTTGAGAGCTTATGGGGTGGTGCCTGAGACATATCGCCAAAAATTTCGTTCACTTTGCAAATATACCAACCAAACACATGTGGAATTTGCGCATGAAAAGTCGTTGCTTTTCAACAAATGGTGTTCAGCACGTAAAGTTAAGGATTTTGCTCAACTTTGAGAATTATTCCTGCTGGAAGAATTCAAAACGTGTCTTCCTGACAAGATTGTCGTCTTGTCAAATGAACAAAAAGTTGATTCCGTGCCGAAAGCGGCCGTGTTTGTCGACGTATTTGTGACACATCGTGTTGTGTTTCCCACTGTGCGCTGCAAGGTTTCCGCCGGTGGCACGGGACAATCTCAGCGCACAGCACCCAGATCCTCTCCCCGATCAAACCCTGCGTGCATAGAGAAGCGCGAGTGTTTTTACTGCCGCGAGGTGGGTCACCTGATTGCTAAATGCCCGGCTTTACAGCAAAAGGAACAATCCTCAAAGAAGCCAAAGATCTTCGGGTTCGTTCAGCCTGAACCTGTTGTGTTACCTGTTTCCGCAGCTGAGCCGCCTGAAAGCGGATTGGATGAGGCATATCGGCCATTCATTTTCTAGCTCTCAATCTCACTGAGGAAGATGAGGAAGCTGATCAGGTTCTCATTACCATTTTGCGCGACCCCGGGGCCAATCAGTCCCTCATTTTGGATAATATTTTGCCTTTTTCGGACAACAGTTTTTTTGGTTCGGAGGCCCTTATTCGGGGTGTAAAAGTGAGCGCCTTTTAGGCACCGCTGCCCACTGTGTTTTTGCACTCCCCACTCGTCTCTGGGCGAGTGAAGATTGGGATTCGTTCTCGTTTACCGGTGCGCGGTCTTGCGCTCATTCTCGACAATGATCTCGCTGGGTGTAAAGTTTTTGCAGCGCACAAAGTAATTGAAAATCCAGTTATGGATTTACTCATTTCGACACCTGCTGCTCTCAGACTGCCCTCTATATTTCTTGCTTGTGCTGTTACACACGCTCAGGCACATAAATACGCTGATGTTATGGATCTGTCCGATTCATTCAGTTTTGATGACAACATTGTAAAAAACGAACCTGCTGTCAAAAGCGAACCCGGTGTGCAAAGAAATGAAAAATGTGATACAGAAAATGTGCTTCCTACTGACACAACCCTGTCCTTCCCCTGTCAACATGGCCGAGTTCATTCGCGAGCGGCAAATCTTGGGCAAACTATTTTTCATCCACTGCCAGAACGAGAGCTGATGACGCCTTGGTGTACAGTATTAGCAGAGCTGGGTAGTCCATCCCGGAGGCGGACGGTCCCATTTTTGGGGTGGAGGGAGGGGGTGACACATTTGAAAAAAAGGGGGACAAAGCAAGGATGGAAGTGGACTTTAATCCAGCCCAGTAATCAGCCTGCAATGGGTCGACGTGGCCGCGAGTTGGCCAAAGTTCATATCAACCTACTCGGCGAAATGGGCAAACGACAAAAATTGCATCCAAACACTGTATATGCGTCCCTAGTCACCCAACTGTGTTGGACATTCTTTCAACCGGAGATACAGTGCGAGTTCTACTAGTACGATGTACGTAAGTGCCGTGGAAAGTAGAGTCGCGGTGTCAGTTGTCCTGCTACACCTGAAGATTACATTCAACTTTTTCATAACATGACAATGCCTTTGCCTTTACACCGTAATGCGTATGTAACCAGTCCTCAGCCATGGTTTCATAAAGTAGAATACATGCTCAGCACATTCATGGTGGGAACAAATCTAAATTAAAAAGTAGTGTTTAGAATTGTGGCAAATTTATATATTTTTGTGTTATGGTGCCTTTTAGATATGAAATGACTGAATAAGCCACCAATGTCAGTCTGCAAAGTGGTATCAGTGACTATCACTCTGATTGGCTGTCAGCCAGGTAATGCAAATCAGTACATGAATAGATGAATTTGTATTTGTTATTTCAGTTCTTTAAACCAAGCAATATTATATTTTTAACTGTATAGCATTGGTTCAAGTAAAACAAATTTTCAGTGTTTAAAATAGCGTAATACTGTATATCATATCTACAAGGAAATATGATCCTTTCCACACATATTAACTGTAAAATTAATAATTGTTCTGCATTTTTTTTTTTTTTTTACAATTTTTACAATAGGTTGCCTTAAAATACACACCGATTCATTGTTATTCATACTACAGATTTTTGATGTCATGATTTTACAGCATATTAATGTCAATTTCACAAACATTTTTTACAGTGCAGGTATAATAAGCTCCTCGCTCACGGTTCTCCAAGCCTGGTCTCTTTTTTTTTCTTGTCCCGGTATTTGTAGCTGGCTGTGTCATGTGTAGCCTAGTAAATATTTTGTTTTATATTTTGCTGTTTTATTTTTGTGAAAATTCTCAAAACTCGACATATTCTGTTTAAACAATTCAATGGTTATTTCTGTGCATTATTAATCCACATTGAACATTTTGTAAATATGCTTGTTGGTTCTGCATTGTGTGTTGTAGCAATGGGGGGCATTTATCAAGACACACAGGGGCACCTATGTGACGTCGCTGCACTTTCCTGGCAAAGTAGAGACAGCTTCTATAAGGGGGGAGATTGCTCCGTAACCTGCGTGAATGTGACATGCTTTCTCTTGCTCCATCACAGAATCAAAAGGTGTTTGTCCTGACTCCTGGGCAACTACATCACCTATTACGCATAGTGCTATTGGCTCATGTGCACAATGGCTCTCTGCATTCTGTCAGTAACAATGCGCTACTTACAAGATTGCCACATACCAACGGGCTGTGTGCTCCTGATTGACAGTTCAGGTAAAATGACAGATGACAATCAGCTGGTATTTGTAACCTTTGCACCGACACCACGGACATTTCACAGAGCCATAAAAAAGAATAGCATATAAATGAAGTGATTACAACTCTCGACTCGCTCTCTTTGTCTCCTTACACATATGCAACCATCTGTCCCGCGGCGTCATGCACATAGTTTTTTTTTTTTTTTTTTGTGTGGCTGGGGGTCGATATTTTTAAGAATAAGGATAGAGGGATGAGGCCGGAACGGTACCCAGGTCGCAGATGGAGGGCGGGGGACGGACAAAAATGGTCAAGTGCCCAGCTCTGAGTATTAGCAATAGTGTACTAGTGCGCAAGTACACTCCTTCGTCTGGTGATTTAGGCTGGAACTTGTTCCACCTATTTGTGCCCCAAGGGTTTCGTTCATAAGTCCTTAACCACGCCCATGATAGCTTTAGTGGTCATTTAGGAATAAAAAAAAAACTACCATGACATCTTACATTACTTCTTTTGGCCAGGTTTGAAGGGTGACGTTTCCAGAAATTGTAATTCATGCCATGTAAGTCAAGTCAGTGGTAAACCCCACCAAGTAATTCCCCCAGCGCCTTTGCATTCAATTCCCGCGATCGGTGAACCTTTCGATCACATAATTCTTGATTGTATGGGCCCACTCCCAAAAACGAAGTCCGGAAATATCTATTGACTTTAATGTGTGCCGCAACTTGGTACCCGGAGTTAATCCCGATGCGCACGCTTAAAGCCAAAGCTGTGGTGAAAGCCCTTGTAAGTTTTTTTTCAACTTTCGGCAGCCAAGAAGATCTAGTCAGATGGATCAAGGCACACATTTCATGTTCAAACTATTTGCTCAAGTCCTGTCTACGTTGTCCATTTAAAACCAGAAGTCCAGTCCATATATTCCTCAATCTCAAGGTGCGCTCGAGCGCTTGCACCAAACATTGAAGGCCATGTTGCTGAAATATTGTCTTGAGTCAGGAAAGGAGTGGGATGAGGGATTACCTTTTCTGCTCCTTGCAGTGCGTGAGAGTGTGCAAGAGTCCACAGGCTTTAGTCCTGCAGAATTGGTCTTTGGCCACACGGTGCATGGTCCTCTGCAGTGGCTTTGGGAGAAGTACATGTCGGACCGCGCGTAGCGATAAAAACAGTTTGAGGAGGGAGTTTCATAGTGGGGACAAGGTGTTGATTCTCCTTCCGATTCCCGGTTCTTCATTGCAGGCAACATTTTCTGGCCCTTACGTGGTGCAGGAAAAATTGAGTGAGACAGATTATGTGGTAGGGACACCAGATCGGAGGAGGAAAAAACACGCTAGTCACATTAACATGATTAAACCGTATGTCTCCCGTGTGCACCTGTCCCCCGCTGTTTGTGTCATGTCCATCATTGCACATTCTTCTCCCTCAGGCTATTCAGCAGAAAGTGACGGCCTGCGCTTTTCTGATGTAGTCGTATTCATGACTTCAAAACTCGGAGAATTTGAAGGCCATGGGAAATAAACTGTCCCACTTAAGCAATGAAGCCCAACATATGCAATTTGATAGATAACTACCCAGCCCTTTCTTCGGACACGCCCACTCGCACTAATGTCCTTTCACCTGACATTGATGTGGGTGACCATCTGCCAATCAAGCAACATGCTTACAGAGTGAACCCCACTAAGCATGCTCTTTTCCAGCAGGAGGATGCGTACCGGCTGGAAAATGGTTTAGCGGTTCGAGCTCTAGTGCATGAATTTCTCCCTGTCTTCTGGTGCCGAAGCCAGATAAGACTCTGCGATTTTGTACTGATTTCAGGAAAGTGAACAAAGTTACAAAGCCGGATTCATATCCTCTCCCGCGAATGGAGGATTGTGTTACTCTTACCAATCACACCTCAGAGATTTCCGCTTTCATAACCCCTAATGGATTTTCTACCAATATACCGTTATTGCATTTGGCCTCTAAACTACTCCCGCCACATTTCAGAGGCTCATGCAGAAAGTTTTGTCTGGTGTCCTTAACTGTGAGGTGTATCTTGACGACATCGTGGTGTATTCTGTTTCTTAGTCTGAGCATCTGGAAACACTCAGATTTGTTTTCGCAAGACTCAAAGACGCATCACTTACTTTGGATTTGGCCAAATGTGACCTCGCCAGGGCCACGGTAACCTATATGGGCAAAGAGGTGGGCCAAAGCCATGTGCAGCCTCTTACTGCTAAAATCCAGACAATTCTTGATTATCCTGCCCCTCTGTCCCGGCGTGAATTGCTGTTTTCTAGGGAGGATTGACTGATTTGACAAGTGCAACAAAACCCTCTGTGTGGTCGCCAGAATGTCAGCAAGCGTTTCAAGCCTCAAAGGCTCTTCTCTGCACCACTCCTGTTCTGTAAGCCTCTGACTTTGCACATCCTTTTAAACTCGAAGTCGACATGAGCGTCAAGAGTGCGGGTGCGGTCCTGTTGCAGGAGGATGAGCTTGTTGTCGACCATCCAGTCAGCTACTTCTCAAAGAAATTGAATCAGCATCAGGTGAAGTACAGCACTATTGCTCAAGAAGCCTTCACACTGCTTCTTGCTCTGCAACAGACCTAGATATTCAATCGACTCACGTGGTCCCGGCCCGTCCTTTGCCGGCGACAGCCAATCGGCGACAATTACATAATCTTTACGTCACACACAGGTCGACGTGAGCGTCAAAAGTGCAGACACGCTGCCAAACAAATGAAAAAATATCAAACAAAAACAACTGACACACACACACACGCACAGCGTTTTCATGGGTGAAATAAAAAGAATGTCATTGCATCTGCGAGGTACACCACACCTTTTTATTGTTTATTGTTTCCTTACTCTACCGCGTGCCAGGAGTGCGGCACCTGTAAAGTCCGCTCGCGACGCCGGTTGGCTGACTCCGTACGACTGGGACCATGTGGGTCGATTGAATATGCAGGACGGAAACCGGGGATAGAGGGTCGCTGCACAGCTCTGCTCTGCAACATTTTGAAGTGTATGTCTCCTCCAGCTCTCTACCCTTGGTGGTCTATACTGACCATAACCCACTTGTCTTCCTGACACTGATGAAAAACAACAATCAAAGACTAATGAGGTGGCCCCTGCTTGTGCAAGATTTCAATTTAGAAAAATAATGTTGTGGCTGGTCCTCTGTCGCGGGCTACCTGAGCCTAGGCAACGACAATGACAACAAACAGTAATGTTTGTTCTTTAGGTGCGGGGGTGTTACAGCCCTAGACGTATCTTCAAGTATTGTGTTAGTGTGGTTAGAGTGTGTGGCTGCAGGCAGGGTGTGTATGTGGGAGTGAGTGCGCTTGTCTGTTAGTATCTGTGGAGACTCAGGTGGACAACCGGGATTGGCTGACATGGCGACTGCATGTAGGCTACCTCCCAAACAAATCAATGAAGTGTAGTCAGTTTGTGATACCTGAGGGCCACCTTGCACCCTGCTTTGCTATGCAAGATATCCCACACAGCCTCTGCTGATTTGGCAGGGAATGACTAAATTTACAAATGAATAATGGCTAATTGGAGCTGTTATTTAATTGTTATTAGTTGTTATTTAAGAACGTAGCAGTGTTTTGTCAGTATTGTGATCAAGGCATTGTAAAAAAAAAAAAACTGGGCATTCTAGAGTTTATTTACGTGTGTTATGCATTTTGTACATAACGACAAACACTGCTGCCTGGTTTGGCGGAGGTTTGAGAGGCGATACAGATTCTTCCTCTGCCTATAAAGCTTATCTACAATTAACTGAAGCCCCAACCCCCAACCTCTCACTTCATAGAAATCAAATGAGGGAACCACTATTCCGCCAGAAACTATACTCCAGGAGCATTCAGCAATATTTTTTCTGCCTTTTGCGCACCACCATACGGTACAGTATATGCCGCAGGAGTAAGGCCAAAAAAAGCATTAGCACATCTAAAATATGTACATTAAAAAAATTAATAAATAACTACTCAACTTGCACTAGTTGAGCACGTAGTGACTACATCCAACATATCTTTCTTGTTAAAAATAATCCACAACTAAACAAGCTGACAGGAGCACTGTCCACCTAGAACTGGAACTAGAACTGGGAATCAGACATCGTTTGGCCAAATATCAATTGAAACAAGTGCATGTAAACTAAGACAGAGAGGAGTAAAAAAGTCGAGGGACCAAACTATTTCAGCAGTGTGATTAATTTTTACATTAAGCATGACTGAGTGAGTGTTTTTCTGCTGCAGAACCAGTGTTGTCAGGCTCCAGTCAGCATGCCCTTAAGGAGGATAGTGTGGCGAGCCACCCAGAATGGAGTCTGCTTAGACGCCCACACACGCACGCACATGCACCCCCCCCCCCCACACACACACACACACACACTCTCACAGACAAAGAGATGGACTTGTTTAATTTTTTTTAAGTATTGAGCAGTCAGGGCCTGCTGTTGGTGGCCATGTGGCTCAAGCGTATGTTTAATACAAAATATTAATTTAATAAATGGGCGGCGATTGGGTTAATGCCTGCACTAACTCTTGATCGCCGCTAGGGGACACAACGCCCGTTTTGGGTTGATTCTTTGGACAAAACGGACGAAAAAGTCCTCGTAATTCAGTCTTAATATATGAAGGCGAAGAATCTGTAAGTTCGATTGACCAGGTCAGTGATTGAAACTTTGACTCAAACACACACAATTCACGCTAAATTTCTGTATATGACAATGATTTATTTTTGATAGGTATTGAAATCTAAATGAAACTCACTACAATGTTCAGAAACAGAAATAGAAACACAATAAAGAAATCCTAGGACAAGTCTAAATAAATGAAGAAAACGAATATCAAAGGTTTGAGAGGAAGGGCATGGGGGACCGGACGATGTGCGTGCCTGCGTGCCTGCGTGCCTGCGTGCGTGCGTGCGTGTGTGTGTGTGTGATGTGCGTGCGTGCTGACTTATACCGAGCTCTACTTGATTCCCAAGTTAATTGTGCACCAATCGTATGGCCTGTAGGAGATTGCAAGCTGCACATACGAGTGTGGGTTGTCGTTGCCCAACGAGGAAAGGGGAGGAAGCGTTGCCGCGGAGGGTGACGTCACAGGGGAGCCAGAGGGAGAAGAAAAAGTCGAGTCCAGAAATGAAAAAAAAGTTCAACCAAGGAAAATTGATCACAACGGCCACGGGGTTTTGCGGCTCAGCACGCGGCGTGGTTCGGACCAGGTGGGGCTACCCGTTTCAGGCGCCCTGACACTGGACGTGCGGGCGCGTCGACTTTTTGCCGGACGCTGTGATTCCCGTTTTGAGGAAAGGGGCGCACCTTTTTTTTTTTGAGGATGCGGCCGCGATGTGCTGGCTCGGTGGAGGCTAGAACCAACAAAGATTTGAAGGTCCACACGTGTGCGGTGGTGGGTTGACGGGCGACTCAAAAGTAACAAAAAGAAGCAAATGTTCTGACCCTGGACGGGTCAGAGGGTGGCTGGTGACAGAGAAGAGTTAGTAAAGCCACTCTAAAAAAAGGTGTAGAAGGTTCACGAGAGATTCTCAGGAGAGTGAGAAGCGTTTTGCCAGAGTCTTGAGAAGAGTTCCCAAAAAAAGAGATTCTTTTCAGGAGAGTGAGTGTTTGCTTTCATGAGAGGGAGAGTCTTTTTTTCCAGGAGAGAGAGAAAGAATTTCTGCACGGCCTTTTATAAGGGATGTGCGCATGTTAATGAGAGGGGGCTGCACAAATTCGACCACAACACAGATAACCCACTTCGTGACACTATTTCTGTAATATATTTCTTTCCATCTATGTTTGCCACCCCCTGGCTGTTGTGTTTGTTAAATATAAAATAAAATAACGAACATTACCGCTACTTTTGCAAGGATCGTCCTTCGGTCGACTTCACGTCACTTTTCGTGGCTTTCAGAATCAGATTGTGGTGAAAAGGTATTCGGAGTAAAACACGCTTTATTAAGAAATACTTCATGTTAGAAATCTCACGTTGTTTTATTATTAGTAATTGTTGGCATTAGATAAGTTCATTGAGTTTCAATGTAGTGCTGAGATGTCCCACACTGTGAGCAGGCATTGAACGCTCCTCGAGCGCTAAGTGTTGATAGCGAGAGACATGGTTTCTTTTCTTTTTCCTCCTTCGACACAGCTAGTCGTTTGTTCGTGCCAGCAAACTCAGTAGTTGCATATTTTCTGTGTTTCACCACGTTTGTTGTTGTGTGTAAATGTTAAAAAGTGAGTTTAATAATTTAGGTTCGTGTCAGGTAATTGCTGTACATAATAGCCTAGATATGTTCTCGTGAGTGATATCACGTTGATGAACACTAGAGTTATTCTATTCTAGTGATGAAACATTAATGTTGTAATGTAAAATTGTAATGTTTAGGCATATTGTCAACTAATGGATATGCATTGGATGATATTGCTAGGTTATTCTTTGTCCGTGGTGTTGCAGACCACAATAAATAGACGTGTCAAGTGGAATACGGGCCTGTGTTTTCTGACAGGAGCACCCACATTCATGCCTTGCCACTCTAAAATAGAGTCAGCTGGAGACATCATACCAACCATATGATCCTCTCTGTTTTACTTCACATTATGTACAGTTCATACAATCTTGCAGCCCGAGTCAACCAGAAAATTGTTTCCAGTTTGGCAGGAGAGACGCAAACGTTCCACTGATCTTGTTCCACAAGATGGGCAGCGGCTTCTTCTCGGGTCATAAGCGGAAGTGACGTATGAGCTGCCTCGCAAAAGTAGCAGTAATGTACTTTATTTTATTTTTTATTTAGTAACTCCAAACGAAAAAACACAACCAGGAAGGTGACAAACATAGAGGCAAATAAATATATTACAGAAATATAAAGTGTGACATCAGCAGCAGGCGCGAAGGACCCAATGCAGTCTGGACATTTTAAAAAAATTCAATGAACATTCTATCAGTCCGGCCCTCGGCTTGTCGCAAATTTTTTTATTTGGCCCTCCGTCCATTTGACTTTGACACCCCTGCTGTACTGTGTCCTCTGAAGCAGATGTATCACATATCGGATGTCCTCTAACTGTGATCTCCAAACTTCTTCTCTGTGTTTGGCCCACAATGTTGGAAAAACGGAAGTAGAGTCATCATATTCCCACTTGTGACAGTAGGGGTGCTAGCTGATTCTCCTGGATGTGCTGTGGGGAATAGTATCCCACCTCTGCATGTCTCTAGGTGCGGAAACGTCAGGTCAAAGTAAGGGGATAGTCCTGGCCCTATCCTCCACATCCTTTCTGTACCTCTGACTGCTTTGTTCTAGACTATCTACTTCATTATCTGGATAGTGGATTGGGGGACAAATATATATTCTGGGGTGTTCACCGTAAACATCTTATGTTACGTTCACACCGGACGCAAAATTAACGGTGGCGAGTTTGCTCGCGGGTGTTCATTTGTGCATTTGTGTGTCCTTTCGGCAGGGCATTACTTGTTTAAATAAGGGGTAAAGAATCACTTTTTTCATTTCCTAAGCAACAATGGATGTCATAGCGACTGCGGCTGCTTTATTCTAGTTGGCCCACAAGTCCCGCCAGCTACCGGACCACTGAGAAACACACTCGTGAATTTCTCAGCATTCTCGATGTAGATGACTGCAGCTTGCAGCACGACATGAGGCAGACCTGTTCGCTTTCCGTTCCTTGTAATACAGTGTTGAGCTCCTTTTCTACCTAGGATATTTAGCTACTGGTTAGCGCTCTGCATTCCAAAGGTGAACAGCTTGGTTCAATTCGCCAGATTCGGTGGAATTCACAAAATCTTGTTATATTTGTGGCTCTCTTATAAATTAAAAAATAAAAGTACCATTGCATGTAGAAGGGTCATAATAATTCATGATGCTGCACCGCACTCTGTGATGTTATTTTCAGTTGACAGCAAGTGACAAAATGGCCGCCCCCTGAGATGGCTAAAAACAAGTGGATTTTGCTGCGTAGCCCTTTGCCATTCCAATACATAGACGGTGACATAGAATAGATAAAAGGCCGTGGGTCGTCCGTGGTCGGCCTTCTTTTATGTATTCAAACTTCCATAATTCAGTGCCAGTAGCACTTAAAACGATTCTGACAGTTGAGGAGAAAAATTCAAAGTGTTATCATCAAAAAGAGACCAAAGCTATGCCGATACTCCAAATGGTTCAAGTACAGCATCAAATTTACTTTGGCGCACCTTTCGTTCAGGTAAAACTGCCAGGTGGAATGGCAAAGTGTTAAGTCATATTTCACGAATGCAATATTAATCAGAATGCCGTGTTTATAATACATCACTGATCATACGTCCCAGTGCATCCATAAAGTGTTTCATGAATAGTTTTTCATCTGGCACACGAATAGAATAGGTGACAACCAATAACAGTTTGATCGACTACTGGAGACACAGTTGACAGCACAGAAAGACGGCACAGTTTGGGTTAGCAACCCAACCTGTATCTTTCGTGGGAGAGAACCCGAACAAACTACGGAAAGCCCTACTGTGAAATACCCCCAGGAGATTCCGAGAGGTGGGGGGGTGAGATCTACAATCGGACGGACAATGGATAAACGCAACATACCTTTGCGGAAAGCTGTGCAAGAATTATCGAGGCCTGAAAAAGAATGAAATATTTGGAGAAAGAGAATGAGATACAACGGTCAGGTCTTGTACCTGGTGAGACGCAGAGGGAGCCCGGCCAGGAGGCAACCCACAGAGCCCAGTCCCTCCACATACCTCAACTCCTGATCCCAACAGAGTAATTCCACACCAGCGGATTAATACTAGACATGGGAAGACGAGAGAGCAAAACGTTACAATTATCAAGGCGAGACATAACCAACGCGTGGATTATGATTTCCACGCCACTAGTCGATAGAATTGGATTTTGCGGAAATGAAAAAAACGCAGTTCTAGTAATATTCCTAAATGCATTAGAAAAGACAGCGTTGAGTCAAAAATAACACCAAGATTTTTTGTTGAATCACTTTGGGTAATTAGTACATTTATCGAAACTCTGAGTGGTGTTCATAAATAGGTGCCGATGACGAGCAGGGCTAATCAACATCTCGGTTTTATCTGATTTAAAAAGTAAAAAATTGAAAGACATTCATTGTTTAATCCCAGCAAGGCACGCCTCTAGATTACAGTAATTCGCCGGGTCTGTTATCTCCAGTGGCATATATAATTGGGTATCATCATCATAACAGTGAAAACTAATGTTATATTTACGTATAATATCACCAAGCGGAAGCATGTACATGCTAAACAATAGGGGTCTCAGTACGGATCGCTGCGGGACTCCACATGTAACATTACAAAACTCAGAAGTTGCATTGCCATGAATTACACGGTCCTTCCTCTCTGAGAGGTAAGAATTAATCCAAGAAAGTGCTGAGCCTGAGATACCAACACACGCTTCAAGGCATTCTAATAGTATGTTATGATTGACAGTGTCAAAACCAGCGCTAAGATCGAGTAAGAGTAGTATTGATGAGGTGTCAGAGTCCATAGCTAGGAGAAGATCATTAGTCACTTTAGCAGGTCTCGGTAGAGTGTTGGACTTTAAATCCTGACTGAAGAGGTTAAAATCGATTATTAGCGGCCATATAGTAGTCATTAAGCTGTTGTGCTACAACTTTTTCAAGAATTTTCACAATAAAAGGGAGATTTTAAACCGGCCTAAAATTACTGAGTTTCTCTTGATCGAGGTTTGGTCGCTTAAGTAGAGGTCAAATAACAGTGGTCTTAAAAGCTGCTGGTACAGTGCCCGAGGCGAGTGATAAATTAATGATATTTAAGACGGGGGGCCCTAGGGTCGTAAAGAAGTCTTTGACGAGTTTGTCAGGAAGCGGGTCGAGCACACAAATTGTCAAATTTGCCGCACTAACCAGTTTAGTTAGGCTTTCAAGAAATACTTTTTTAAAATGAGATAGGGTTGTTAGACAATTATCAGCCATAATGCCCCTGCTAACATCAGTAATCACGGAATTCAACGTGGTTTTTAGATCGGTGTCCTTAATCTCGTCAATTTTTAAGGCACTAAAATTCTTTAATTTTTAAGATAACTTCAAGATTGAGGAATTAGTTACCCTGTGACCTTTTCTTCACTGATCAGGACAATCTGATGTGGAACAAGTGTGCCTGTTATTCGCGTTATAACGCTATTTATATGTGCACACAATGATTGTGGGGTTAGCATTGCACTGCGGCACTTCTGAGAGGCATCTTTTTTTCCCCTGCCATCAACATTAATTGTCATGCTTTAGTGATCTATTATTGAAATTGTATGAGAGATTCATTCAACATTGTGATACATCTAAGAAACTAAATTATGAGACGCATGCAAATTCATGCAAACAAATGTTTTGACTTTTCACAGCTTCACTCAAGGAAAGTGGTGTTTTGCTGTAGTGGTGACAAAAACGTGCTCTATAAATAATTTTAGTATTCTTTTTCTTGGTCTAAATGCAACATATTAATTTAATAGTGAATCATGCTGTATTTAGCAAAGTGCCTCAGTGGTTTTCTCACAATCAAACACGAAGAGATTGTTGCTCAACATTGTTGCGGTCTGCCGCAAAAGAGAAAGCTCTTTGTGCCATTAGGACACCTCCCGTCTGTTCCAAAGTGTGGCTTTTACGAGTCTGTTCTCCCTATCTTCTGCTCTTTGCCAAATAACACACACAATCTGATCTGGCACAGCAGTACACAAATAGCATGCAATTGCCAATGCAGGCCTACAAAAAACAAACTAAGAGCAGTCCTGTGGTAATGTGCATTCAGTCTTTTTTGCCGCCCTCTGTAAAAATTTGGAGACACATTGGGCCAGCAGCAATATGGTGATTGGTACTGGATTTATGGCAAATGACAAGTTGAAACACACTACAAAAAACAAACTATGTGACTTAAATGCTTTTATAGCGCCAAAAGACTAAAATACAAGATCTATTTGTCTGTTTTCTATACAACTTTTCCGAATTTGGATCACAGGGGAACTCAGCTGACTTTGGGCAAGAGG
Organism: Filicampus tigris; assembly: GCF_054856515.1. Classification (NCBI taxonomy): domain Eukaryota; kingdom Metazoa; phylum Chordata; class Actinopteri; order Syngnathiformes; family Syngnathidae; genus Filicampus; species Filicampus tigris. Next base: position 37,449,002 of record NC_141218.1, read on the forward strand.
TGAGGTACACCCTGTACTAATCACAGGATGTTGATATACAAACAGATATTCACACAAAAAACACCTATTGGGATTTTACAGATTAATGTAACAAATGTTTTTTTAAATATGGATCTCTAGGAATTCCTACAGAAAACTAATATAAACATGGGGAGAACATACAAACTCCATGCAAGAAGGCCGAGAAGAGTTTCAAACACCAAATCTCTAGACTGTAAAACAGAAGGGCAAACCACTCCTCCGCTGTGATGGCCCTTGCTTTTATGACCTTTCTGTATGTTTGTTTCAGCACATGGGTCGTTTGATCAAAGTGAACCAAGACACTCGCCTTTTTTTCTGGGGGTAAACAAATAGTATATACTATAGGCTGGACTGCCATTAATTTTAAATGGGCGTCTGTTGGCGATTGTGGCCAAACTCTCACTAGCACTTTATACAGTTTCAAGTTAAGTAGGAAAGGTTTGTGTTTGAGGGATATTTATTTTGATAAGTAAATGTTGTTAGTTTGTATTAAAGTACATTTCTAGATAATATGTGTTCATCCATCCATCCATTATCCTCACAAGGGTCGCGGGCGTGCTGGAGCCGAGCCCAGCTGTCTACGGGCAGTAGGCGCGGTACACCCTGAACTGGTTGCCAGTCAATCGCAGGGCACACATAAACAAACATCCATTCGCGCTCACAATCACACCTACGGACAATTTAGAGCTTTCAATCAACCTACCATGCATTTTTTTAGAATGTGGGAGGAAACCGGAGTACCAGGAGAAAACCCACGCAAGCACAGGTGGAACATGCAAACTCCACACAGGAAGTCCAGGGCCGATTTCGCACCCACGACCTCTGCACCATGAGGCGGACGTGTCAACCAGTTTACACCATGCCGGCAACTCAGGTTTAAATAGTTAAAAATGGTTTCACCCACAAAAAAAAAAAAAAGTCACGCAAGGAAAGTTGAAGGCAGGCAGGTCGTCAATGAGTTGTCCCTTATTTATGTTCAGGAAGTTGGCAACCCTAGTCAGTACCTTTACCTCTTGTGAATAGTGTACTGCTGTCTTTTATATTCACATAAGTGCGGACATTTTCAGGATAGGGATGTACCAGACAATGACTTCCAATATTTGAACATTGTCCATAGTGAAAATTGGTGGGAAAATTGTAGCATGTAGTACAACTTTTGAAAGTTGTTCAGTTTGTTGCTGAATCGATTTTCATTGCAATTGTATGTCACCAGGTGAGCATATTGCTTTATATTTCTTTGACACAACAACTACAACTATTGCATATATTACCTATTTATGGTGTAACCAGTGATTCAACATTCTACTTATAATATAGATATGCAATATGTAACATTTATACAGGTACATGATGCATTCCAGTTATTGATGGGGCATGCACGTCTCCTTGAATTCACAATCAATATTCCTAACCTGAGGTAATTTAAGATGAACCAATCAATCCTGCTTTCTGGATGGCATTTTTTCTATGCTCTGTGTTGGGAGAAATTTGTGAAATATTTTTAGTATTACACAGAGAATAAGATGAAGCCTACCACTCTAACACATCCACTTCTTGTTAAGCAGTCATGGTGTTCATTTAATATGCAGTCGACCTTGCTCATGTGGAATACAGTCTGTGATGGTCAATGCCCTTTGAATTTAAGGCAGCCATTAATGACACATGTAGCCCTCAAATATTAACGGCTTTACTTTCAGACACCCCAACTGGTCCTTGATTTAAGTATCTTACTTCAGAGGCAGAGAGGACTAGTGAATTGACACCCAAGGCTTTTTAGCACAGACCTGATGTATGAAGATGAGGATGTAGAAGCCTTATGGTAACATTGATGGTGCTTCAGTTTGAACTGACTGGACCAGTGGTAGCAAGACAGCAAGCATAAAAAAAATTGGCTGCTCCACAGGAGGCAAATAAAAATTGGCATCCACAAAATCACATTCAAAAAAATCTTACCCTTTAAGATATACATGAAGAAATTGATACTCAGTTTCTTTCAAGTTTCAGGGGGAAAAAAAGATAGTTCCTTTAATAGCTACCCACCCTACTATCCCCACATGTGGAGAGCCCTTCGGCAGGAGCTGATGGGATACAAAAGGCGACATTTTTAGCTTTACCTATTAGTAACACATCAATGTACACCCACCCCTGAGGCAATGACCCTTAACCTCAGATATCCAGCAGGAGGTGGAAGATCAGACTGCCGATAAGAAAGAGCCTATACTTATCTGCAGAAAGTTCACCAATAGATGGAAGGCAGGGAAGCTGCCAATGCTTTTTCACAAGGCATTTCTGGGTTTATCATAAAAGTAAAAGATGAAAGACAGCACAGTTGCCAGAATAAAATATCAATAGTGTGTAGCTCAGTAAAAAAAGCAGGAATTCAATGCAAAGTTTTACAATTAAGTGGAAATTATTTCAGAAGCAGGGCCACTGCTCCCTTTACGTAGGCCACCATCGTCCATGGGGGCACATCAACGAGTGTGCACGTCATGCGTGCACAGGCTCAATGAGTAACGAAATACATATAACCGGTGTTACATATTCAGGATACAAAAAAAACTGTATTCCATTACCTGCCCGAAAAAAACAATCAAATTGCAGGTACATTTAATAAAAATGTGAATTATTTTACAGAATTACATTTTTAATGTAGGGAGTCTAGTCCTCGCTGCTCTCAAAACTTGTTGGCCAAACAAGATTTTGCAAGTTAAGTGGACAACTTGTTACAATACATCTCAATGGTCATCCGACATATAGGTTTTTATTGGTCAACAAATGATGGAGACATGTCAGGGCTTGCTGGATAAGTACTGATTTTAGCGCGGTCAGTTTAAAAAATGATTAGAAGGGAATGGATGGTGACTGTTTTGGATAATGTTCACTGCAGAACTTACTCATTTTAGATAATATTTACAACGACACGTGTGAACTGTCGAAATCATCCAGGCTGCTTGTTACCATGGCAGTAGAGCTACACTCTCAACTTGTAAGTAAATACATGCATATTAAACAGCTGTAAGACAAAAAAGACAAGAAAAATATATAAAAATAAACATTGTATTGACTTTTATTTTTTAATTTACTTTTTTTTCTCGACATATCTAGTTTTGGAGTAATCCAAAATTAATTAAATGCATTCAAGTTACATTAATATTATGGCACTTGGATTCCCCCCCTCACACACGCACAAAAACATTTGGGCCACGAAAAATTGTTATATCGGGCTGGTTTAGGGAGCTCCCAAAGGGGTAGCAGAAGTGATAAGAAGTGATCATGTTCTTCTTGTTGCCTGAACCTACAAAAGTTTATGTTGACTGACAGCAGTTTTTTTTCATTTGTTAAGTTTTTTTTTAAACAAGGGGAACCCTGGAATTTACGGATCAATGTTTTTTTCCTGGGGCGTGGCCATGCCCAGCCCGAAAGGACAACGTGCGGCCCCCTTCCCATGGGATCACAACTGTGGGGTGGGGGAGGCGGCCTAAGAGGGTCAAGTGCAGTGTGAGCTGGGTGGTGGGAGAAGGCAGGAACGTTGATAGTCCGATCGCCGGTTACAGAAGCTGTCTCTAGGGACATAATTGTCACCTCTCTGGCAGGGAAAGAGCCAGAGTTGGTGTGCAAAGTCGAGAAGTTCCGTCTAGGTATTGTAAGGCTCGCGTGTTCTTGTTTTTATTGTTATTTTCTACACTTGATAGTTTCAGCTCCACTTACAGTAACAACCCAAAATGTAGCTGTCATCTTATGCTGTCTCTGTGTGACAACATGAAAGCATTATGTTGGCAACATTATGCTCTTGACAATACACTGGTATTTCAGAATCTGAGGTTTGTGGTGGAGTTGCAGGGCTGGGTGGAGGTGTGTGGCAGGGGTGTAGCCATCATATCAGAAATGGGCTGGGAGTTTGGGGTAAATTGTTGAGGACTAAGCCAACATTTAGGATTGTTAAAATATTTAAAAAAAAACAAATCCTCTGACAGATTCTGAAAATGTGGGGTGGGGAATTTTATTTGTGTTATTCAACTGCTGTGAAACAATTATTAAATAACATTATACTGTAATTCACAGCTCCCTCTCATTCAAGTAATCGGTATTACATCTCACAAATACAGTGAATAGTTGTAGTATTTGAATGGGTGTTTGTCTATGTGTGCCCTATGATTAGCCTTCAACAAGTTCAGGGTGTAGTGTACCCAGCTGACCGTAGTATGACATTCACACAGAGAAATCAAATGTCTGTACCAGGCTATGCTGGTAAAAAAATAAATAGTCAAACTAAGCAATCTTATTTTATTTCTCTGTGGAAAGTATCAAAATGTTTTGTCCAAGTTAAATTTTTAATCACAGTCTACATAATGATAAAAGAATGCATTAAAAATGGCCCAATAATAAAATGTAACATCTAATCATTACAATTTTTTTGTTTGAGAGGAATCATTCTATTGTATTCACTCGCTGGCAACAGTGCTAACCACTCTTTCTGCACGTCACCATTGCCACTCTCTGCTTTCCGTAGCTATAATTGCATCCAGACTGTTATGTCCCCACACTGTTGATGCAGGTTTTTGTGTTCATGTATGTGGGGCAGCTGTCAAGCTCAGTGAGATACTGTACATCTGTTCATCAGTTTCCCTCAGATGTTCATAGATAAGATATACAGATATGTATATGTATAAGATATGTAGGGCCCTTCTCACTCACAGACATTATCACATCTGATCTTTTCACTTAACAGTCAGCAAAAGAAAGACAGATTTACTTTCCAAAAGGAGACTCTCTGAAGACTCAGTCTTTGCATGGTAGTTTGGCAAGCTGGTAAACGAGACATTATTACTTCTGAAACCATACTTTCCCTTCTCCTCCCCACACCGAAAACATGCCAAGCAACATCTCCCTTCTCTTACACAATTACCTTTCAAAATCCCAGAAGATACTTCAAAAGACCATAGAGACCTTGGTCTGCATCAGCATTTGCACTTCCTTGCATCAGCTCAAATATAAACACACCGTGTAGAGGAAGCGAAGGAGGTGGAGGGATTCATTGGGGCATGTTGTCACAAACACTGTCATGTGGCTTAGAGATCCCATCATCCCTTGGGGTGGAGTTATTGACTGTCACACCTGACGCTTCTTGCTGCAGTCTGATGTGAATTCGTCTGTTAAAATCTAAATAACATTACTGCATTTTTTCATATTCGTTGAGTTGTTTACTGTTTTTGTTTACAATAAGGATAAAAATAAATAAATAATGAGATCCAATAATGTGTCCTTTGGGCACAAAATAAATCATAAGCGGGAGCTGGCATCTTGATTGTAAGATTTCTTGTGCAGTAATTTTATGCATTATGTTAACTTGTTATATATGCATTGATCCTCTTAAAGGGCAGCATGAGGGGCAGTGATTATCAGATAAGCCTCACGGTCAAGAGGTTCTGGGTTTGAATCTCGGCACAAGCCCTCCTGTGTGGAGTCTGCATGTTATTCACGTGCTTGTGTCTGTTTTTTCTATGCACTGTACTGCACCTTCTACTACTACTTTTGAAATCAGAGAAAAGAAGGGATTGGTAACAAAAAATGCTTTTAATATTTCAGCATTTTTAAAAGTGAAGACAATTTACTATTTTGTTTTTTGAAAAGAAACATGAATTGCATATGCAGTAATTAGCTTTCGCAGGCCACATAAAATGTGGTGGGCCAGCGCTGGCCCTACAGGCCTTGAGTTTGACACCTCTGTTTTAAACAGTTCAGGGTCAACATCTGTCACTCAAAGTCCATAGGGATTATTGGGTATGTGGTATTGAAAATGGATGATAGATGATCTGGTTAATAGCTGTCTTAACAGGCAGGCTAATCGGAAAAACTGTAAATGTATGTCAAAAGAACGAGACAGATTGTATTCAAAAGGGTACTGAAATCCCAAATCAACTTTTTTGCGGGTAAACTGCATGCACTGGTGTTTACTAATGCTGTCTCCATGTCCTGGTCATTATTTTGACATTTTAGTGCATATTTGTTGAACTCTTGAATTTGGTTGAAAACCGTGTGTCAGGGGTGTCAAACTCCAGTCCTCGGGGGCCGCCCTCCTGCATGTCTTAGAGGTTTCCTCGTCCAACACACCTGATTCAAACGATCGGGATCAGGATCAGGCTCCTGCAGAACTTGCTGATGAGCTGATCATTTGAAACAGGTGTGTTGCAGCAGGGAGAGATGGAAAACCGGCAGGACAGCGGCCCTCGAGGACCGGAGTTCGACACCCCTGGTCTATGTGGAGACATCTTCAGTTTAAACATTGTGATGTGAATTTGGCTTTCTGTCCTCTGATTGGACGAGCAGGGAAACCTGACGCCAAATCCAGAATTATGACTTGGCATGACAAGCGGCTTTGTCTCATACACGCCTCCACTGCGAGTTGGTGTTGAAATAGTAGTGTTTGCAAACATCCATCCATTATCTATACCGCTTATCCTCACAAGGGTCGCGGGCGTGCTGGAGCCTATCCTACCTGTCTTAGGGAAGTAGGGGGGCGACACCCCGAATTGGTTGCCAGCCAATCAGGGCACACAGAGACAAATAAACATTCCACACTCACAATCATACCTAGGGGCGATTTAGAGTGTCCAATCAACCTACCATGCATTTTTGGAATGTGTGAGGAAACCGGAGTACACGGAGAAAACCCATGCAGGCACGGGGAGAACACGCAAACTCCACACAGGGAGGCCGTAGCCGGGATCGAACCCACGACCTCTGAACTGTGAGGCGGACGTGCTAACCCGTCGCCTCTTTGCAAACATTTTTGTCAATTTTCAGGTTAGGTAGTTATTAGAATAGCATTTGGTTAGTTTATTTAGCATTGCTTGTTGTAGTATAGAAATTATTTAGGTCATAGTTTGTCACTGCTGCCGTCAATCACAGCCAGATCACGGCTAACCCTCTCCCATCTCGCATGTCCAGTGGTCCTCCAGGCAATGCCCCCTTTCAGCGCCATTTTCAAATATTTGTGAGGAGTGAAGCAACAATCCGGTAGGGGGGTGAGTACCCCTTTAATTAAAATCTTGTCATATGAGCTCATGATTTGCTCACTACTGCATATAAAGTGGGAGATCCTTGATAAATATTTTCATTACAAATGATGGAATCCCACTGGGTTTCTCAGAAGAACTTCTCACTGGTCTTGTGATCCTTGAAACAATAATCTTCACTGGGAGACTGGACATTTCTAAAAGTGCTGCACATTCGAGCTGTGGAAATTTCCACAAGTAGCTTGATTTTCAAGTTAATATTTAGAGTCACTAATGATAAGTAATCAACTACTGAGCGACAAATATTGCATTGAAAGGAGAACATGAATTTTGTTGAAGCATTACAATAAAATATATTGACAGATGAAAGTATTTTTATCTTGTTTTAATTAGAAGCATTTGGAATAACCAAAAAGTTGTTGGAACTGTAAATAAAGATCAAAAAGTAACGTGTAAAGGTATCACAACCCTTCAGCGGCTTCGCCTGAAGATGCAAACTGACCATCAGCAAGAATAGTCCTTATATGTATGACCTACTAATACCCACACCTTTCCATGAATGGGGTCAAAGATAACCCCATTTTCCTAAAAATGTGCATTCTGCTTATCGCCTTCCGTTGTGCAGCCGGGCTACCCTTCCGCCCTCTGTCTATCTGCCTTTTTGTCAAGCCGGAACATATAATAATCACCTAGAGGTCGGTCTGTCTATCATTTTAAACGGGCTTCCATTAGCTTTTCCGTCGACCAAGTTCAACCTTCAACACCCCCACCGAAAGCCTATGGCGATGTTGGAACAAAATACTTCGGGCTTCTCTGAAGTGACCGGTATGACAGTGTTTTTGATGACATTACCATGATTGTAGGCTATTAAAAAATGTCAAACAATAGTGTTCTGATTGTGAATATCAGATTTATTGTAAGTAACATGCTCTACAAGTTGTTTTACAAGCAACCTCTAGCTAACTATGTAACAGTACCGTATTTTCCAGACTATAACTCGCTCCAGCCATAAAATGCAGAATAAAGAAGAAAAAAAACATATATAGGTCGCGCTGGAGAATAAGTCGCATTTTTGGAGGAAATTAATTGTGCTAGTACACCATTTCCACCGAACTACAATGGTAACATTTATCTAACATTCACACATATAGCATACAAGAAAGTTACGGTAAAATAACTTTAAACTCACCAAAAAGGTTGTAGATCGATTAAATAAGTCTTTTATTTATCCCTGACCATGTAGAATGTTTCCAAGTCTCCAAAAGTATTTATGTATTGTGGCTGATGCAAGACCCCAGCCAGAGTCTTAAAGCAACATTACACAATTAGTATAGATGTATATTGATAGACAGTTAAATTGTCGTTATCTACTATTTTAATTACTTATTTATCAAAATGTTAGATTTTAACCGTTTACATTATTCATGCATTTTAATAGCTTTTAGGATTTATCTTTATGTTTCTTAATGTGGGTTACAATAAGATGTGAAATGTTATACACTATACATGTTATTCTGCCCGTTGTCAATATGTAATGCAGGTTTATATGCAGCCTTTGAGGCAGTTTCAGGCAGTTTCAGGAAGTGGGTTGCCTCTCTGGCTAGGAAAGCTGTATGTACATGAAATTCACTCTGCTTATACACAGTACTCAGTACTCACAATACTGCTATTTTCACTCATGGACTTCACTCATGAAGTTCACACCACACAAAAATGAAATCTTTATGTTTCAACACAGGATAGGCACCTCCCTTCAGTTGAGAGTGAGGAGTTGGCAGATTGATGGAAACGTTTTGCACTGAAATGCATTATGTGATAATGTAATCATGTAAATAAAGTAATGTTTTGATCCCACAATGTCGTCATTTTACACATCACTTCAGGACAGTGACGAGCAGTCTGCATGCGTGGGACTGTTCTGGCACCTCAAATTTACACTTAATGCTGTTTTAAAAGGGATGAAAATAAAATCAAATATGACCACTGTTCACCTTGCATGAAAGGATGATTGTTCGTCAAAGCTGGGCATTGCCTAACCGCCACCGCGTTCCGTCCTGCATATTTAATCGATCACGTGGTCATGGTCCATCCCTCGTTGGTGACAACCAGTCTGCGTTGAGAATGTAATCTTCACGTCACAAGCAGGCACTGCACAAGCAGGCACGCCCCAAAACAAAGAAAAAATATCAAACAAAAACAACAGACACACACCACGGGCGGAGCCACGGCTGAGCCTGGGTGTGCACAGGCCCACCCAGATTGTCAGACTGCCCACCGAGTGAGATTCATGGAAAAATATATACTTTTAAATTGTTTGTAAATTATTTTGAAATTATTTTATAATTTGTGTTTCGTTGTTTTTTTTTATTGTATTGAATATTAAGAACGGCGTAGTTGTGGTTGTCTAAGGAAGATTTGAACTTCATATTATTCAGTTTGTCATTTGATTTGAATATACAATGTGTCGTGACAGGAGGATTTCAGTGAGGGAAATATTCAGGCCCACCCACTAGCCACGTTCTGGCTCCGCCCGTGACACACACACGCACAGCGTGGTGATCGGTGAAATAAAATCAATATGGGGCACATGTCATTGCGTCTCTGGGACCACAAGTTACACAACACAGTTTTATTGTTTCCTTACTCGGCCACGTGTCAGGAGTGTGGTACCTGCGTGTGATGTGGTACAGGCTAAGTACGTTCTCAACGTTGTTTGGCTGACACGGACCGACTGGGACCACATGGGTAGATTAAATATGCAGATGGGAAATAGGTGATGCCCAGCTCTGTTGTTGGTGATTGTGCTTCTAACCAGGCCCATAATGCAAGCAGCGCATATTTGGAGTAACGCAAATATTGGACAGTATGTATAAAGCGTTTATGTGTTCTTTATGTTCTACGTTGAGTGCAAAAAAAAAAAAGGTGTTGAACCATAAAATCATTTTTGTTTTCTTTGTGTGGACAAATACATTTGACATACGGTCAAATATCCATGATAAAATATCAAGAGACCCTCTGGGCACAGGCCACACCAAAAGGCAAATAATTTTGTGACACAATTGTCTTCGAATCGAATTTCCCATTGCGGTAATTTGACCGTGCCCTGCGATTGGCTGGCAACCAATTCAGGGTGTACCCCGCCTACTGCCCGACGACAGCTGGGATAGGCTCCAGCATGCCCGGGACCCTTGTGAGGATAACTGGTTAGGTTAATGGATGGATGATAACCTGACATCCTGCCTGGTCCCGGTGCCAAAGACCCCCTACCCGAAGGAGAAGGCGGGGAGCACTGTGAGGATCATGTTCTTTGATTTCTCCAGTGTTTTTAACACCATCCAGCCCACCCTATTGGGAGACAAGCTGGAGTGGGCGGGATTGGCCCACCACCTCACCACATGGATCCAGGACTACGTCACAAACCGGCCACATTATGTGAGGACACAGGACTGTGTGTCTGACCTGCTCCTCTGCAGCACGGGGGCCTAGCAGGGAACTGTCTTGGCTCCCTTCCTGTTCACCCTCTACACCTCGGACTTCAACTACAGCACCCCTACCTGTCACCTGCAGAAGTTCTCTAAAGACTCTGCAATTGTCGGCCTCATCACAGGCGGAGATGATCGGGAGTACAGAGAACTTACTCAGGGTTTTGTGGACTGGTGCCAGCAGAACCGCCTCCTGATCAATGCGGGGAAATCCAAAGAAATAGTGGTGGATTTCTGTAGGCGCCATCACTCTGCACCTGCACCAGTGAATATCCGGGGAACAGATGTTGAGAGAGTCTCAACTTACAAGTACCTGGGTGTTCATCTGAACAATAAACTGGACTGGAGCGACAACACCCTCTATAGGAAGAGTCAGAGCAGACACTTCCTACTCAGGAGACTGAGGTCTTTTGGGGTTCAGGGGACACTCCTCAGGAACTTTTATGACTCGGTGGTTGCATTGGTCATTTTCCAGGGAGTGGCCTCCTGGGCAGTCGGCGTAACGGCCCGGGACAAGAAGCGGCTGGACAAACTGGTCAGGAGGGCCGGGCTGCTCCCTGGACTCAGTGGGGGACAGGAGGATGATGGCCAAGCTGTCATCAATGCTGGACAACCCGCCCCACCCCCTCCAGGGCACCCTAACAGCACGCCACAGCTCCTTCAGTGACAGACTGTTACACCCTCGCTGTGTAAAGGAGAGATTCCGCCACTCCTTCTTGCCTGCTGCTGTCATAATCTTTAACAAGAACATTGTGTAGTCTCTACAAACCGGCGGACATTAGTGCAATTGTGCAGTCCTGCACCTGAGCTTATATCGTGCAATACTCAACATTCCCCACTACTGTTGGTCTAGTTTTATTTTCATCCAATGCTGTTCCTTATATTTCACTGCAGCACTATCACTTACTTAGAGTATTTTCCTCTGTAATATGTAAAGGCTAAAATGAGTATTTCTTCATACTTTATATGTTGATGTATATTGGTGTGTATATACACATAGTTACTGCGTATATTTACATAGGTTTGATTTTGAATGTTTGCCGTTAATGTTATACATTAATGGCTACATTATGCCGCCGTCTCTGTGTGACCTATATCTTTGCTGTTGTAACACTGAAAATTTCCCCACTGTGGGACCGGCAAGATTTTAAAATTGTCGGCTGGAGAAATTTTGTGGGTTTTTTAAGGGTGAATCAGTTGAATATTTAGGCAGTAGGAATTGTGGGTGTGTTGAAAAGCTTTACTAGTGTGAGTTGAATGAGATGAATGTTGTGAATTTCAAATTAGAATGGTGTAAATTTGAAATGTTGAATGTGCCATTGGAAATGAATGTTTTTTGGGAGAGTGAAAAAAGTGAGATTGTGAAAAATTTGAAAAGTTGTGAAACAAGAAAAAAATGTTACCCTGAATGTTTTGAAACTTGAAGTCAATCGGATGAAAAATGTGGAAGGAGACACGCGCCGAAAAAGTGGTCGGAATAAAATAGAATAATAAGTTTAAAGAATAGGAATAACATATGTGTGAAGGGCAGCACGGTGGTCGACTGGTTAGCAGATCGTGGGTTCGATCCCGGCTCCGGCCTCCCTGTGTGGAGTTTGCATGTTCTCCCTGTGCCTGCGTGGGTTTCCTTCGGGTACTCCGGTTTCCTCCCACATTCCAAAAACATGCATGGTAAGTTGATTGGACTCTCTAAATTGCCCCTTGGTGTGATTGTGAGTGCGGATGTTTGTCTTTGTGTGCCCTGCGATTGGCTGGCAACCAATTCTACCTAATTCTAACTAATGTCTAGCCATTCATATAGATTTAGATCCTTCAAATTCAGTAAACTCGCACTCCACAACAGCAATTGCCCATGTTGAATCAGTTAAGGCTGCCCAGATGGTAATTTTCCCCCCTCCTTTCTTTATTCAGGTCCGCCAACAGGAGAATTTACGTTTCAGCCAACAGGTGGCCCAAATTTGATAATTTCCCATTGCACACAAGAGCTCTTGCAATCATGTGTGTTATGATACCGTGTCTGGGTTTGGCTCATTCCCTCCTTGATGTGGCTAGTCGCTTTGTCCTTTATTTGGTCACAAAGGGTTGGGTGTGTTTTTTCTGTGTGTAAGCTACTCACTCACATGTTGTGAGAACATTTTGCCTTCCACTCTGAATTTATGCATATAAAGATTTGTACTTTTCCATTTTTGTCTCCTGTCTACTTTTGGTCCAATTCCTTGCTCCACCCGTGACAATGTGCCTGGTTGAAACTCACTTATCTATCAATGGATTTTCACTATTTGCAGGCCAGCCCTATCCCTATACTCCAAAAAGAGCGGGGTTCCCCTGTATACACATTTTTATTATCACAATATGTATTTTTATTTTGTCTTCATTAGCATATTTTGTATTAGAGTAATCCAAAAGTAATTAAACGTATTTGAGTTACATTAATATTACATTACTTGAATTACATTAACTACATTTTTTAATAGGTAACTTTGGCTTTGGCTTGAGCTGGTGAGAAGGATGCACTACCCCCATATGCACAAAGAAGGTGCATGGTTACAGATACATGCTAGAAGATGATGCAAATGTAAGTATTAGGAAGGATATACTGTTTGACTTTTAGATTATGTGTAACTTGACGGGTGCTTATCTTAACATGACACACCAATGGGCAGTGGGACAACTATTGCATGCAATTACATCACCATGTGTTGTCAAGGTGAAAGAGAGGGAAAGAGAAGGTTTAGTGCCTCACCATGTTCTGTACTCACAGCCCTCTGAGAATCTGTTAAGATTTTAACGCCCTTGAAGAGTCCGCTTGTTAGAATATGTATATATATATATATATATATATATATATATATACATATATATGTGGTTAGCACGTCTGCCTCACATTTCAGAGGTTGTGGGTTCGATCCCGGCACCGGCCTCCCTGTGTGGAATTTGCATGTTCTCCCCATGCCTGTGTGGGTTTTCCGAGTACTACGGTTTCCTCCCACATTCCAAAAACATGCTTGGTAGGTTAATTGGACTCTAAATTGCCCCTAGGTGTGATTGTGAGTGCGGATGTTTGTCTCTGTGTGCCCCTGCGATTGGCTGGCAACCAATTCAGGGTGTCCCCCTTGTGAGGATAAGCGGTATCGATAATGGATGGATGGATATATACACAGGATGTTTGAGATGATTTGACAGTATGAAAAATACTTATTGATCTAAGATAACGAGGAAGTTTAATCCAGTCTCATGATCTTTAAACTTCAAAGCATGCCGACCAGGGGTGGAGCCAGAACGTGGCTAATGGGTGGGCCTGGGAAAATCAGGGTGGGCCTAGATATTTTTCTCACTTCGCACAATCCTCCTGTCCCGACACATCGTATATTCAAATAAAATGGCAAACTGAATAATATGAAGTTCAGATCTTCCTTAGACAACCACAATCATGCCATTCTTAATATTCTATTTTAAAAAAAAACAACAAATTATTTCATAATTTACTAAAAATATGAAAGTATATATTTTTCCATGAATCTCACTGGGTTGGCTGTCTGTCAATGTGGGTGGGCAGGCCCACCCATGGCTACGCCCCTGATGCCGACTAATTTCTTTTCCAATTCTTGGTGTGAAAAAAAAAGATCAGTATGCCTCAAGCGATGCTGTGAAATTAAAGGAATTAAGAATTGTTTTAAATATGGAGGAAAATTGAAATAAATACATTTAAAAAGTAAATAACCAATTAAATGTCCTTCTGACCTTGGAAGCTAGCCACTTCAGGAATTCATATATTGCACAATAATGAGTCCTATATGGACAACTCAGAACAAATCTACAAATGCTATTATGCAAAGTGTTCAGGGGGTGAAGATGTGTTTCTGGGGTGTTACTATACATCACATCGGCATAATCAAACATTTGCAACAATTGTGTCACAATTCTCTTTCATACTTGCAAATTAAAACATTCAACAGAACGACATAGTGACTTCAAACAAGTATAGATTTTATTTGAAATTGAGTTAATAGAAGGTTTGAAAGATAAGTGAGAATCTAATCAAAGGCCTAAATATTTAAATTCATCCACTTTTCCTGTTAATGTACTATCACAGAAATAATAATAATTCCAATTATGTGTTAAAAACAAAGAATTTGGTCGTGTGCAAAACAACATGATGCCTGATTACTTCTTGTTTAAAAGAAGCTTACTATTAGAGAACCATTGTTGGGCCTGATTAAAATCAAATTGTAATGATTGTTGAATTTGTACGATATTCGAACTCGCGCAATATATTACTGCATCATTAGCATATAGCTCATTGATGAAAATAGATAATAGAAGGGGACCTAGCATTGAACCTAGGTCATATTTGAACGCACTTCTCATTCAATTCGTTTTCTTTATTTTCATGACTATTTATATTGTAGATTCTCACTAAAGGCATCAAAACTATGAATGAACACGTGGACTGAACAAAAAAAAGGTGAAATAACTGGAAACATATTTTATTTTCTAGTTTCCTCAAAATAGCCACCCTTAGCTCTGATTATTGCTTTGAGCACTCTTGCCATTCTCTCGATTCAGTCAGCTTCAAGAGGTAGTCACCTGAAATGGTTTTCCAACAGTCTTGAAGGAGTTCCCAGAGATGTTTAGCACGTGTTGGCACATTTGCCTTCACTCTGCGGTCCAGCTCACCCCAAACCATTTTGATTGGGTTCAAAACATGTTTTCAGTTATTTCACCTTTTTACATAACTCTACATGTAGAGTTATCATCATAGTTTTGATGCCTTCAGTGAGAATCTACAATATAAACACAATGCACAGCAGGAATACAAGAATACACCACACAATAGCTTAGGTGTTAACATTAAGGGATATCTTCTTTCTTTTCCTGTATTTCATATAGATTTTCACTCTTCACAAACTGCTGTCAGGTATAAAGTACACAATTTCCCCACAACACCATTCATGCATACCATGCAAGGCCAAACAAGAATTGGGTAGAATAACAATCAGCCACTTTAAGAATAAGAATTTATCAACTGAAAGTATTGACGCTTGGATTCAAAGTTAGAGAAAAAAATTCTCCTTTAGATCAAACTTCCGCAAGATGTAGCATCTGGAGGTGATGTGTGTGTGACACACCAGTGCAAAGTGTGGGTACAGTTTGCCCAAGACACGACACATTACATGCAAGCTGTGCTGTGATGTCCATGTTCCAGTGAAGGCTCTCATCAACTTACTCACTGCCTTCTCATTGACTGTAACTCGGTCTGACGCAGCAGCATTCTTATTGATTGTATGTATTGCTTTACTAATTAAAGCTCCCTCAGTGAAAAATCTGTAATACCCTGGTAATTGATACAAGGGAAATTAGCTCCCTACTAAAAAGCAACACCACAACTTTATTGCTTACAAATCATTACTATATAGTAGCTGACAAGTGATTCTATTATGATGATGAATCACATTAATGGAGGGGTGAAGGCTTCGCCTGGTATTAGACTGTAATGAACCCAGGCTGCTAAGGGAATGAAACAGACGAGGTCTGGCAAAACTGCAGGGTTCTGGGGGGAAAGTATGTGAAGGAGTTTGAGGAAGGTCACTGGATAGCTCAGGCCCTGTGATTGGAGCTATTCTGCAGGCTTAATGGTTGAGTGAGTGTGAGAAGGAAGCCCTCCATCAGCAGCCCAAGGACAAATTTCACAAGTCTCAGCAAAAAGTATATCACAAACCAAAGACCTTCAGCCAAGGATACACTGCAAGGACTGCCTCTACATATTCCTTGTGTGGTAGAATTGGAGGATGACCAGTTGACAAAGTGACAGAAACACATGCAGCCAAACATATTGCCGGAACGAAGATAAGTAGGCATAAGGGGGAGGGGTTTAAAAAAAATGGTTTTGCCGCATGAATCCCCAACAGCAAACTCCATCAACTCCCCTCTTGGTTCCTAAGAATTGTGTTGCAATGTCAGAGAAAGACACCCAAGAGGGAATTCACAGTCTTATATGCCAAATAGCTTAGTTTCAAATGGGGGAAGCAACAATTACACATCTGAGAGTTAATGTCCCTTTAATTAACCAATTGAGGGAATTGGATAAATTCACTATAGTATTACATTCAAATACACAACATTCATCTGACAGATTTCTTCTTGTTTAGTTTTTTTCCCTGGCCCCCTAAAAGACATCTAACATTCTAATGTACTAAATGTTATCAGCCTGTCCATTTTAATTTGGGTCCTGCCTTGTTTACTTTCTCAGCGGTCTTCTGTGAAGTGTGAGCTTTTTAAATCGATATCCTTATGTACTCAAATAATATCAATATGTCCATTTTGATTTGGGTTGTGCTTTCTTTACTTTCTTCAGCAGTCTTCTGTGAAGCGTGAGTAAGGTTTTTAAATCTGATCAATTAAGTGATTCAGCTACAAAATGCACAGCATCCAAGACCCCTTCTGTCTGTGGTTAGCCTGCTGCATGACACAAGCACACAGACATTAGGGACTACTCATGTTCTGGACTGCCTTCATAGTCTAAGGACGAGTACAAACGGGACAAAGCGATGGAAGAGATCGCTTTTACCTTCTCTCAACAAGATGTGTAAATCGGTCGCCATCTTGAATGGTCACATGATTCCAACGCAGCTTTTAAGCAGCTATGCCAACGGGGGCCTACTGTGCGAAAGACAACACCATCGGCTCTCGGGAGCCATCCCTGCTCGGAGCCGATGGCGCCACGTGTGTGCCGGGCTTAAGCAGTTTTTGGTTTTTTTTTTACGTGCATGGATTTAAGTGAGTTGCTCTTCCACATAATCTGCCATCCAGGCTCTCAGCATGCTTGACTGCACTTAAGTCGGTCAACTGCGTATAAAGGCTTATTTATATTCCTGCGGGCAACATGCGTGCACACGTCACAGTGGCAATGCCGCGCACAGTTTGCCTTTATACTCGTGCGCAACCCACACGTGTTTTTTAAAAATGTGTTGCAGTTTCACTCCAAGTCAAGGGGGTCGCTACGGCTGGTATTAGCTGGGACACCACATAGTGAAAGTTCCTCTGCAATTCTGGCCGGGTTTTTACTGATGAGCAATGTATTAAGCAACAGCATCAAACAATGGATATTGTGCCTGCTAGAACAAATGTATACCTGTCAGGTTGTACTTTTTGGCGTCATTTGTACAGTTCAAAACACCTTTTCAAACATGTATGCCGTACATCGTGAATCTGTACGGCCAATGTCAATTTGATCATGTTTACTTTTTTTTTTTTTTTTTTTAATGCCACCATATCTTTCTTTTTTGATGGAGTTGTACTCCGTTGCTACCGCCATTTGAAAACTGTCGTCTGCTTGCTCACGATATTCTCACTCTCATGGCTCACGATATTCTCGCGAGACCTTGATTCCGTCTGCTAAAGCTGATTTCCGATCACGTGACAGCAGCCATTCGAAAAAAAATGCATAATGTGTAAATTTATATACAGATATGTACTGTGCTGGGCAGTCCGTCCCGGGGACGTTCAGTACGGACACTCATTATTGGGGCGGAGGACGGGGGGGTGACACGTTTGAAAAAAAGGGGTGAACTAAAAGCACGGGTGGAAGTGGATTTTAGTCCGGCCCACTAATCGGTCCTCATGCGTGTGACGTGGGCGCGAGGTGGCCAAAGTTCATCTCGACCTACTCGGCGAAAGAATTCCTTTAAACCCCCACATTGGCACGGGCTGCCACATTGCATCACGTGACCGACGCATTGTGCTGTGAGACATGTTGGCGACAGTTCTGCAACACATGACGCACACACGCCAGAAATTGTTGCTGCGTATACGACACTGCACACATTCTCTCTCATGATCGGTCCGTTATGTCAGTGTTTTTCAAACTTTTTTGAGTCAAGGCACATTTATTTCATTGAAAAAATCCCGCGGCACACCAGCAGCTGAAATAGTGAAAAAGAAAGCGTTAGATTGTCTATTTAAGTATTTTTGAACATTAGATTACAACGTCTTGAAAAGGAATTAAATAGAAAAAAGTATTTTATAATGTTTCATTTTGATACTTTCTCAGTGTGAAACATGGCCTGTTTGGATGTGTCACTAATTCGCTTGTCTCTAAACAAAGACAATTTTCTACCTGCTGCTGCTGCTGCTGTCACATGCTGGTATGGAAGAGTACTACAATGTATTAGAGACATGATTACGCTGCCAGGCGCTAGACTGTACAGGCACACAAATTAGAAAATTTCCCACGGCACACCTGACAATGGTGTGCCACGGCACACATTTTGAAGAACACTGCGTTATGTCACATGTTGCGATGATCTACAGTTTCCCCCAGCTCGGGCCGGCAATTTATTTGTTGCCACAGAGGAGAGGATCCACCACGCAGCTTGTTGCTGCTGCGAAGCAAACTAGTTTGGCAGCGGCGCAAGTGTTATGTCACTTATGTGTGTGTAAAGATGCTACACACACACGTACCACCTTCGCCGCCACTTTCCAGTTGTTTTTGCAATACAATTTCCCTTTGTTGTCGCAGGCACAAGATCCATTGTTGTCGCTGTCTTTTTGATCATTGCTCGACAGTAAAAACGCAGACCGGATTTGGCCATAAAAGGCAGAGAAAATTCCGCCCTGCGGTGTCCTCGTCAGTAGCCGTAGCGAAGCCCCCCGACTCGGAATGAAACTGTAACACATTTTCCAAACAACGCGTGTGGGTTGTGCGCGAGTATAAATGCAAACTGCACGCAGCACTGCTGCAGTGATGTGCTTGCAGATGTCGCCCGCGGGATTATAAAGAAGTCTGAAATGGGCAAACGACAAGAATTGCCTCCGAACGCTTCAAATGCACCACTAGTTACCCGCTAGTTACTTGTTTGTAAGCCTCAAAAGTTGTTCTACCTTTTTCGGAGGCCGTGGTATGCCGGGTTATAATTCAAGGTAGAGTTCATTAGGGTTGGGCACCGAGAATCGGCACCGAGTGGAACCGGATCCATCACTCCGGTTCTCCTGGAAGCGTTCAGATTTTAGAATGTCGGTGCTAATTTTTGATTCCTAGTTAGCTGCGCGGAAGAGCTACGAACGAAGTACGACCGATTAAAAAATAAGATAAAATAAATGTGGTGCGTGCTCTGCGTGGAGCCCCGGGCTCCTGCCGCCGAAGCTGCGTCGCAATAGCACGGAAGCTCGCCCCCACTTGAGCTGCCGTAGTCCTCTCGGTCAGCTCCTCCGCTCACTTCGTCCGCGGCGCCGGCGACTCTGGGCATGCGCCCGGCCCTTCCCACGGACCTCCCCAGCAGCCACCGCGGTGGCAGCTGTCGCCCTTCGTGGTGTCGGTGATCCTGCCCGGGCCGGCCAGGCTGGCTCTTTCGGCCGACGCCTAGCCATGGAACTGACGCGATGCAGATTATGACACAAAAGTCAGAATCGGCTAAGTACGTCTACTGGCAACATTGAGCCAACAAGTTCAAAACACAAACGCATACATCCAGCTAATATTTAGCTTATAGCATACGCAGCTGCAGCATATACATAAACACTGTACATACATCATATGTTTACATAGACTGTTTAGATTAGATAGATTTTCCTTGCTTGCCCATAAAATGCAGCGTTGTGTTTATCATATATATTTTCTTTCTAAAGCGAGACAAAGTTAGCCAATCAATTGGTGTTCAGTAGCATGTTTTCAGTGAAGCTGCATTATTGTATTGTCTTGAATTTCTCAAAAATAAAGCTCTTGTGAAAAATAATACTAAATAATAATATAAAAAATGTATTAAAATAAATATACTGGTTAAAAACAGCCCTTTGAATAATCCATGGTAAATTTCACAAATAGTAAAAAGTTCAGGAAATTGAAGAACAGAGAAGTTCATGTGATTTGTCCAAAAATAACTCCTTTTTTTGTTTCGTTAAGAATCGTAATCGAGAATCGTAATCGTCCAAATTCAAACGATGCCCAACCCTAGAGTTCATGCACTTCTTCTGGCGTCTTCCCTACTAAAACAACCGACACGGAAGGAAAGGAACAAGTACTTAAGCAGGATAAAAATAAATATATACTCACAATACAATATTGCAGCATGTTAGAAAGTGACAAATACAAAATGATATATGAAATCCCAAAATTAAGATACAAAAATGAAAATATTAATTGGCAACTAAATCATGTTACACGTGCATTGGGAGCCACGGCGGGAATGCTGTGCTGTGCACATTGCACGTTCGCTCATGCACGGACGGGAGAAGAAAAGGAAGGAGAAGAATGAGATGAAGAAAGAGTGCTGACGTTTGAGCGCGGGAAATTTTAAGCCTGAATACCGCAGCCGCTTCATTTGCGCACATTGGAGAGGGAGAGCTTTGGCTTGGTAGAAGACGACGACTGTCAAAACAAACAAAAAAAAAGTTTCAACATTGCAGTCAAGTGGCTGACACTCCCCTCCGTGCAGTCTGAATGTGTGCAGTGCACAGCGTTAGATCCCGTCGGGGGTCCCAATGGAAGTAAGTAAGCGCAGTTGGTAACTACTAGTGTTTGAAGCATGTCCACAGCGGGTTTGAATAGTAAATTAGCCAGCTAATGAGCTTTAAATAAACCTCTGCCGTTGCCATTAGATGGATGTTTTTTTTTTTTGGTGGGTGGGGGCGGACGTAATGACGGAACCGCTTTAAAAGGACGGGGGGGGGGCGAGGCCGGAATTGTACTCAGGTCACGGACAAAGGACGGAGGACAGACCAGCAAAAAAAGAGTCGAGTGCCTAGCACCTAATATGCGTGCAAATTACAACTTTAGTAAGATTCAGTACACCCTGGGGTTGACAGGTATGACAAACGGACATAGATGACGATGCCTTCAATTGTATATCGAAACCGATCAGGAAGGTAGCAGCGAAGGTGCTATGTGTGCGGGTAGGCTTCTTTAAACACACACACACACACACACACACACACACACACACACACACACCCACACACACAAATGTGACACGCAACGCATCGGTCACGTGATTCAATGCGGCAGTTGTCGCCATGGACTTTTCATGAGACTCAAGTCAATGGCATTGAAATCTGTAAAAAAGATCAATCATGCTTTCAATTTCAAGAGAAAGTACACGTTGACGAAGCGCATGTTTTGTTACTATGTAGGAAATAATTCCAATAAAAGTGAAATAACTGGAACACTATTGTTATGACTGAATGCAGGTACACTGAAAACATTTTTAAATTTACTCAATTATATTTCGTCAAGTGTTTGCACAAAATAAAATCATCTGGTTCCAGATAACCTTTTTAAGTAGATGTATAGTCTACTTAAATTTTTTTATCTGGATTCAGATTATTATATTTCGTGCATGTCACGTTCGACAAAAGCGGATAGGAGAAAATGTGTATCCCAAAAACGCAGAATGAGACAAAACCGTCGGACAGAAAAATATTTAATTACAAAATCCAAAAATGTGTGAACAAAAGACGCTGGCGAAAACCAGGCCAGGGAATATCAAATAGGGAACACAAAACGCTCGCACAAGGCAAGGAAATATTGACAACCGAAAACCAAAACGAGATTGCAAAAAACCCCAATAACACAAAGTGACGAGGAACAAAAACTTTATAAAACAAAACTACCGAAAAAAACGAGAACATGACGTCTAGAAAACAGAGCTTGTGGTGTGAAGCGAGCAAGGTCAATAATCCGACAAGGTAAGGTGGTGAACAGTGTCCTTTTAAACCTAGCTGATTATGATACGCCACAGGTGCGCAGCTGAAGGGAACTCCCCCCACTCCAGCTGGGCTGCAACTAACACATTGCGAAAGAGAGAGAGAGAGACGGAGTGCGCCTAGAGCAAAACATGACAGTACCCCACCCTCAACGAACGCCTCCAGGAGGACCACCCGGCTTCAAGGGATGAGAGGCGTAAAAATCATGGACGAGTGAAGGATCCAAGATCCACGAGCGGGGGCCCCACTGACGTTCCTCCGGGCTGTACCCCTCCCAGTCGACCAAGAACTGAACCACCCTGCCCCTGGAGTCCAAGATCTCATTCACGGTGTAGACGGGCTCACCATCCACAATACGAGGAGGCGGCAGGGGAACGGGGCAAAAGGACAGTCCCCCACCGGCTTGACCAAGGAGACGTGGAACACAGGATGGACCTTGAGCATCGGGGGCAGGCGCAGCCTCACAACGACAGGATTGTTGATCGCCTCGATCTCAAATGGCCCGATGAACTTGGGCCCAAGTTTGCGGGACGTCCCGGCTAGGTTCAGGTCCCGCGTAGACAGCCATACATGCTAACCAGGCAGGTAAGCGGGCCGAGGACATCGGCGCCGGTCAGCAATCACCTTATTACACTCCACTGTCCTGGACAGAGCCGCCTGGGTCTCCCTCCAGACACGCTGGGCCCGCTTCAGGTGGTGCTGGACAGAAGGTAAAGAGACCTGGCGTTCCTGTGACAGAAACAAGGGCGGTTGGAAATTGTAGGCTGCTTCGAACGGCGACCTACCAGTTGCAGATGACACCAGTGTGTTGTGCGAATACTCCACCCAAGGTAAGTACAGGGACCACAATGTGGGTTGATGCAGACAAACACATCGGAGGGCAGCCTCCAACTCCTGGTTGGCGCGCTCACTCTGGCCGTTGGTCTGCGGATGATATACCAATGACAGACTCGCTGACGCCCCAATGGCATGGCAGAATTTCCTCCAGACTCTGGCCACGATCGGACACAATGTCTGTGGGTATTCCATGGAGACGAATAACATGGGTAATCAACAACTTGGCAGTTTCTAGGGAGGAAGGAAGCTTGGCCAGAGCCACGAAATGGGCGAGCTTGGAAAACCGGTCCACCACGGTGAGGATCACCGACTTGCCTTTTGAGACTGGCAGTCCAGTGACAAAGTCCAGAGAAACGTGAGACCACGAGCGCGACTGGGTTGGCAAGGGGTGAAGAAGGCCCGCCGCGGGTTGCTGTGAGGATTTTCCACAGGCGCAGGCCAAACACGCTCCAACAAAATCTGTGACATCTTTTTTCAAGTCCGGCCACCAGAACCTTTGCATGATCATGGCCGAGGTGCGATTAACACCCAGGTGGCATGCCACGTTGGATGAATGTCCCTATAGTAATACCTCCTGCCGAAGTTCGGCCGCCACAAAGAGCCATACACCCCTCCGGAGGACACCCCTCCGGCGCTGGAATGTCACGAGCGGCTTCCGACACCTTCTGTTCAATCGCCCACTGGAGCATTCCCACAATACATGAACCCGGCAAGATTGCCTCGTGCCGCGCCTCATCAACTGCGGGGTCGTGGAGACGCGACAAGGCATCTGGCTTTTGATTGCGAGATCCTTTGCGTTAGGTGAGAATGAAATTGAACCAGGTAAAAAACTGCGCCCACCTGGCTTGACGTGAGTTCAGGCACTTCGCAGAGCGAATGTATTCAAGGTTCTTGTGGTCAGTGAATACGGTGAAAGGTTCCTTGGCACCTTCCAGCCAGTGACGCCATTCTTGAAGGGCTAAGACAATGGCCAGGAGCTCCCGGTTCCCCATGGCTTAGTTGGACTCGGCTGGAGAGAGTTTCCTGGAGAAGACGACGCAGGGATGGAGCCTTTGGTCGACTGGGGCCCGTTGAGAAAGTACCGCCCTTACCCCTGAATCAGAAGCATCAACCTCAACGACAAAAGGGAGATCAAGGGCAGCATGAATAAGCACTGGTGGACTAGTAAATAACTTCTTCAATTCTTTGAACGCTGCATCGGCACCATCGTTCCACTGAAACTGCAGGTTGCTGGGCGTTAAACGAGTTAAAGGGGGTGCGACCAGACTGTAGTTTCTAATAAACCTCCTGTAGAAGTTAGCGAAACCAAGAAATCTCTGTAACTGCTTCCTAGAGGTAGGGGTTGGCCAGTCTAGCATGGTCCGTGTCTTAACCGGATCAGCTCGCAGTTGTCCCTTTCCAATGATAAACCCCAAAAACGGTACCGACTCCACGTGAAATTCGCATTTTTCGGCTTTAACGTACAGTCGATTCTCCAATAACCACTGAAGGACCTTACAGACATGTTGTCTATGTTCCTGAATATCCTTAGAAAAGATCAGAATAACATCTAGATAGACGAAGCAGAAGACATTTAGCATATCTCAGAGGATATCATTGATAAAACTCTGAAAAACAGACGGGGCATTTGTCAGCCCGAATGGCATCACTAAATATTCTAAATGCCCGAGGGGTGTCTTGAACGCCGTCTTCCACTCATCACCTTCTCTGATACGGACCAAATGGTAAGCACTACGCAAGTCTAATTTAGAAAAAATGGTTGCAGACTGCAATGGTGCGGGAGCGGAATCCAACAAGGGAAGTGGGTACTTATTCTTGATCGTGATGTCATTAAGACCTCGATAAGCTACGCACGGTCTTAGTGTCCCGTCTTTTTTATCAATAAAAAAAATAAAAAATAAAAAAATAGCACCCAGTGTTGAAGTGGACGGACGAATGTGGCCCGCTGTCAGTGCACCGGCGATATAATCCCTCAATGCTGCCTGCTCTGGTTGCGACACTTGATAGAAGTGAGAGCTAGGGAGTGCCGAATTAGGCGCAATGTCAATGGCGCAATCATATGGCCGATGTGGCGGTAAGGTTTGTGTAAGGTCCTTACTGAACACCTTCTTAAGGTCATGATATTTGCGTGGCACACGATCTAAATTAATTTCCTCCTCTGGAGGTACGACCGATAATGTGTTCTCTGGCACAGCGGACTTAAGACAATGAGCATGACAAAACAAACTCCAATTTTCTATAGCTGGGCGACCCCAGTTAATGTTCCGGGTTGTGCTTCTTGAGCCATGGTAGGCCTAATACGACAGGTGCCGCACGAGATGGCATGACAAAAAATGGACGCGTTTCAGCATGGTTACCAGACAGACGGAGCAATACGGGTCACTGGAAATTCGTCCTATGGAGGCCACAGTATCGTTAGAGTCCGGAACCCCCAAAAAGGAAGACTTACAGGAGAGCAGTCCCGTAGGACACTTAGCCACATGGTGTCCCGTCTGTCCGCAATAGAAGCAGGCCCCGGACAGTGCGTGCCGCCTTGTCTCCTCGGGGGGTAGCCTTCCACCGCCTAGCTGTATCAGCTCCTCCTGCGTCGTCTTGGATGGCTTGGGAGGTAGCTGGCGTCCTGATGCGGATCCCGACTCCTCCATAAGGACCTGGACCAATCTGCCTTGTGATTGTTTTTCCGCCTCTGCCTTGTGATTGTTTTACCGCCTCTGCCGAACTAAAAAGAAAAAGCTTCAACCATATAAATAAAACAAAATCTGTACAGACTGTAGTGAGGCAATTAAATAAGTATTTTTTTTTTTTTAAGTTCATGGCAAAGCCTGAGCTCTGACCCTCGTAATTATGCTCCCGACGACGGTCGCGCAGCTGGTTGTCCAACCGAATAGCAAGTGCAATAAGTCCCTTCAGGCTGGTGGTGTCATCTCGTGCGGCCAATTCGTCTTTAAGATCACTTACATTTCATCAGAATTTCGTCCACGACGGAATATGCTACGAAGTGCACAGTCGTCGACCCCACTCTCAGCCACAAGAATACAGAAGTGTATGGAATAATCCGCAGGGGATTGGTTACCTTGAACGCAATCTAACAACGGACCTCCGGCCTCCCTTCAGTGTAGAGGGTGGTGAAACACTTGGCGAAACTCTTTAACAAAATCAGGGAGGGAAGACCGGAGCCCGGGTTTGGAATTGCTCACCGCCAAAGCCCACGCAGCAGCTCGACCAGACAGGAGACTCATAATAAACGCCACTCGCGAACTATCGGTGGCATAAGTAAGTGGTAGCTGATCAAAAATGAGGGAACATTGATGGAGGAACTGCCCACACAAACCGGGTTCACCCTCATACCGTGTAGGGTTGGGTAAATTGGGCTACCGACATGTGAATATGTCAGGAGGCATCGAGCTTGATGCAGCTTGGAAATCCGAAGACGGCGTTCCTCAGATGTCGCGCTGCTGAAGCTGGGCACTCAGACTGTCGCACCGCTGAGCCAGCAGTGTCACAGCACTACAGAGTTCCGTGAGCGCTGCTTCCTGCTGTCCCACCAGTCGACCCTGACTGGTCAAAGCTTTCCTAATTTTGTCAGACTCTGTGGAATCCATGGTCGGATTATTCTGTCACATCTGACAAAAGCGGACAGGAAAAAATGTGGATCCCAAAAACGCAGAATGGGACAAAAGCGTCGAACAGAAAAATCTTTAATTACAAAATCCAAAAATGACCGACAAAATATGAACAAAGGACGCTGGCGAAAACCAGGCCAGGGACCATCAAATAGGGAACACAAAACACTCGCACAAGGCAAGGAAATATTGACAACCGAAAAACAAAACGAGATTGCAAAAAACCCCAATAACACAAAGCACAAAGCGCTCAGTCAAAGTGACGAGGAACAAAAACTTTATATAACAAAACCTTGCTGGAAAAATCGAGAACAAGATACGAGAACGTGACGTCTAGAAAACAGAGCTTGGGCTGTGAAGCGAGCAAGGTCAATAATCTGACAAGATATGGTGGTGAACAGTGTCCTTTTAAACCAAGCTGATTATGATACGCCACAGATGCACAGCTGAAGGGAATGCCCCCCACTCCAGCTGGGCTGCAACTAACACACAGCGAGAGAGATAGAGACAGAGCGCGCCTAGAGCAAAACATGACAGTACCCCCCCTCAACGGACGCCTCCAGGAGGACCACTCGGCTTCGAGGGATGAGCGGCGTAAAAATCATGGATGAGTGAAGGATCCAAGATCCACGAGCGGGGGACCCACTGACGTTCCTCCGGGCCGTACCCCTCCAAAGAACTGAACCACCCTGCCCCTGCGCCTGGAGTCCAAGATCTCCTTCACGGTGTAGACGGGCTCACCACCCACAATACGAGGAGGCGGCAGGGGAACGGGGGGGCGGGGCAAAAGGACAGTCCCCCACCGGCTTGACCAAGGAGACGTGGAACACAGGATGGACCTTGAGCGTCGGGGGCAGGCGCAGCCTCACAAAAAAAAATAGAGTAAATGCAGAATGACATTTTTGTAGGAGGTCTATCCATAAAAATGAGGTGTCCCTAAAGTGCACAAGATAATTGAAATTGTTTGATTTAAACTGTTTAAGTGGAGCGTTCTTGATTGCAGGGGAATTTCATCAGCTCCTGAATGAATGACAAAGCAAAACTGCACGTAATGCATAATGCGACGTACAGTAATGCCTCGTTTATCGCAGTTAATGGGGACCAGAACCCCCGCGATAGGCAAAAAAACGTTAAGTAGAGGTTGAATTATTTTAATTATTATTTAAATTGTTTTATTTATTTTAAAGTTTTATTTTGTAGGGATTTACACCTCTATTACAACATTGCATGGTTCCCACCCTTCTAAATACTTGTTACACAACAAATTTAACTTTAAAAATGCAGGCTGGTATTTAGGAACGTGAGCTACAACCCCGGCAGCGGACGATTGCGACGGAACGTTAGCCCATAATTACGTTTTAGTTTTGATTTTTATCCTAAAATTGTCTTATGTTAACTAAAATGCCATGGTGCATTTTATCCAAAGGTACACAAAGTGTAATGGTGTAATGCACTTTTAAACGCTTGTCGTCATTGTTGTGCAAAGCGAAAGCGTTATTAAGTCTGCTGCTTCTTCGTTGCCTCCGTCTTCTTTGTTGTCATCTTTTTCTTCTCTCCTTCCTCTTCTTTTAAAACGAAGAAGCACAGTCGCCGGAAGTAATCATGCCTTAACTTTGCACAATAACATCAACAAGGTCCTTTGAATAAAATGCAACGCGGGATTTTAGTTAAGTTAAGCTGTTTTAAGACAAACTTCAGACAAAACTAAATAACACTAACATTTTATTTGCAGATGTTTCGTCATCCTTGACGTGCTGAGCACATTGTAATTGACGGGTGGCTCAGCGCGCTCCGCTTACAACTTCTGAATACAGCTGTTTACTTATTCGGATTGACTCTGACTGACTGAACGGCACATTTGAATAATGTTATGAGTTTTTCTACGTTGATCAACGTTGTTCAAAAGTGCTGTTCATTTGTTAGCGTGGATGAGACGAGCGAGAGGTTGCAGTCAGCCATCAACTCATGGGGTAAATCCACTCGTGCTCTCATTGGTTGATCTCGCGCCGGGAACAAATCACGCGACTTTTCTGAGTGCCCGCGGGTATGTACAAAGCCTCCGAGTCAACTCATCTCTTTGAAACAACGCGTCTTTCTGCAATATGGCTACCAATATGGCTGTATTTTTCATTTTTATTTTTTGATGAATACTTTTTGAAAATCCGCGATACACTGAGGCCGCGAAACACGAACCGCGAAGTGGCGAGGGATTACTGTATATTGTAAATCAATGTACCAAAAATCCAGTGTACATGGTGTGGTTGATGTACACCATGTACACAAGGGTGCATGGATGTGAAGGTTAAGACCTGACCGAACGGAAACTGTTATTTTGCTGTTTTGGCATGGTTAGCGACAGTAACCTGTTAATGAAATTAAATAGAGGATTGCTGATTAGGGGGGGGCAATACTGGGAATATTCGTATTGATCCGATACCAAGTAAATACAGGGTAGTATCGGACGATACCGATACCTTTTGCTTGGAAATGTTATGAACCCCCTTGAGTTTGTATATTATGTTTTGTTTATTTATATATATATATATATATATATATATATATATATATATATATATATATATATATATATATATATATATGTATATATATATATATATATATATATATATATATATATATATATATATATATATATATATATATATATATATATATAAAGATTATAGTAATTTGTTTGCATACCCGAACCAATAAGAAGCTGTTTTAATGGGTTGAATGTCTTACTTTATTCATGTCCGACTTGTGCTGTCAAGCGATTAGAATTTTTAATCGCAGTTGATCGCATTTTTCATAGTTAACTCGTACTTAATCGCATATTTTATTTATTGTAAAAAATCCCTTAATTTTTCTGTCCCATTATTTTCTTGAATTTTAATACCCTTCCCATGAATAAGAGTATTGATTTTCTTATGCAAATACTTTATTAAAGCGAAGTCACCCCAAACATATTATTTTTTAAGAATATGCTCCATGCAAGCCCACTAGTTGAAACAAGGCATTCTGATAAATATTGCGTTTGTGGAATAAGAGTTAATCCACCTGTTTTTAATCATTACTGGGGAGTGGCCATTTTGTCACGTCTTTCAACTGAAAATGATATCACAACTGCTCAGGGCTCACGTAGCGACCAATCACAGCTCACCTGTTTTCTGAAACTGAGCCATGATTGGTCATTATTTGAGCCTTCAGCGCGTCTGTGATGTCATTTTCAGTCGACAGAAGTAATAAAATGGCCGACCACTGAGATGGTAAAAAATTGATGAATTTTACAACTTAACTCATATTCCATAAACACAATATTAATCAGAATGCCTTGTTTGAACTTGGGGGCCTGCATAGAACATATTTCTTGAAAAAAAAAATTGGGGTTTGTTTTTTCTTCAATTGAAAAAAAAAAAGCATTGGATTCAAGTCACGCAAACAGCCCCTCAGCCCTTTTCAAACACACACACATACACTTTCAGCTGTTACTGAAAGCATGCTACTGAACACCAATTGACTGGCTAATCTTGTCTTGCTTTAGAGAGAAAATATATATGACAAACACAATGCTGCATTTTAAGGGCAAGCAAGGAAAGTCTATCTAATCCAAGCAGTCTATGTAACCATAGGATGTACTGTATCTTTATGTAGATACAATATTTATGTATATGCTGCAGCTACGTATGATCTAAGCTAAATATTAGCCGGATATGTGCATTTGTGTGTTGAACTTGTTGGTTCAATGTTGCAATTAGAAGTACCTAGCCGATTCTGACTTTGGGTCATGAACTGCATCGAGTCATTCTTTGGCTAGGCGTCGGCCGAATGAGCCGGCCGGGCCGGCCCGGGCAGGATGACCGAAGGGCGACTGCTGTCACCGCGGTGCCGCGCAGCTGTGGAGATCTGTGGGAATTGGTCCGCCCAGAGTCGCCGCCGCCGCCGCTGCCCATGCTTGCCGGCCGGGACGAAGCGGGCCGAGGAGCTGAGCGCGAGTGGGGGCAAGCTAACAAGCTATTGCTACGCATCTTCAGCGGCAGGAGCCCGAGGCAGATGTAACGCCTCCTCTACTCTAAAGATTTTTTTTTTTTCAAGATACATGTATAGATCATGGTGACCAGCAGCCTTTATCAATGCAGCGGCTGGTTGCTATGGAAACCTTAATCATGCGATCGAAAAAATTGACGCCGTCAAAAGGGGGTTGGAATAACTTAAAAAATAATGCGCTAAATTGACAGCCGTAATATATATACACATATACATATATGTATATATGTATATCCAGATTCCCATCCTATGCAGCAACCAGTACTCCTCAGCAATCAACATGCCTGCCAGCTTCCACACAGCAAGCCTCAGGGATGCCAAGACAAGGTTGGCAGACTCCAGCTCCACTGCATCATGATTCAACTGTTAGGAGTGAACAAACCTACAAGGGGCCACGCCGTTCCATCCCCTATTTCAGCCACCGTGATCCATGTGAATTTGCACGTTTGAAGGTGGCACTGGAGAACCTCTTGCCAGAGGACGCGACTGAACTGTTCAATTACCAAATCCTAGTTGACCATCTTGAGTTACAAGAGGCAAAGTTGATAGCAGATTCTTACCTCAACTCACCTACGCCAGGGTTTCCCACACCATGTTAATACTTGAGCGGTGCGCCCAAGTAAACAGACGGCCGCCCAAGGAGATTTTAAGAGAATTTAATAAAAATATTTATTATAATTTTTTTTTTAAACGGGTCGCGACCGTAGATACCGCATGTAACGTAAATTTGCCGTCAATCAAGCCTGGTTTATACCCGTAGCAAAAATGTGGCGAGTTGGCCAATTCGTCGGTCTCGCTCAACCCCTACGCAGCCGCTTTGCTGGTAGTTTTAATTCGCAGCTTTGTAGTACAACTGTTTGCTGCCAAATAATATTCAGATATTCAGCTGAGCAAGACACCCTCTCATCACCCCACCCGCTGCACGGCTTTTTTTTTTCGCTACACGGCTTTAAACCCTTCGCAAAAATTATCATCTGCCCCCCTGGTTAGCTCAGGGGGCTACAAGAGGCAAAACAGGCAAGAGGAGACTTAGCAACAGGACTAACTTCAACCAAACAAGCACGTCGTGTGTGAAGTGAAGTTGAGACAGCCAATCACCTGCAACACAGCTGAACCAACCGAATCACATTGTTTCACCGGTGCAGTTTTGTACGACACGAAGCTAAAATACGATTTTCTGCAAGGAGCGCTGCAAAATTCCAGGTGAGCTGACATTATAACTAGCCATATTTTAAAAACGGAATTATTTGATGTACCATGTGACATATTAAATGCTAAGTGAATTGGAAAAAACAAGGCAAACTATCCAGCTAATTGTTTTAGTCAGCAGGCATGTCGAATAGGCCTAGGTTCATCGGCCATTACTTTAAGAGGATACGGCGAGAAGATGAAGGCACCACACAGCAGGTAACTTGAAATGACAAACTCATTTAGCCATGTGTCATGTAATATGGTCTGAAATACAATTGCAAGTTAACAGACGGCGGCACGGTGGTCGACTGGTTAGCACGTCCGCCTCACAGTTCAGAGGTTGTGGGTTCGATCCCGGCCTCGGCCTCCCTGTGTGGAGTTTGCATGTTCTCCCCGTGCCTGCGTGGGTTTTCTCCGGGTACTCCGGTTTCCTCCCACATTCCAAAAACATGCATGGTAAGTTGATTGGACTCTCTAAATTGCCCTTAGGTGTGATTGTGACTGTGGTTGTTTGTCTATGTGTGCCCTGCGATTGGCTGGCAACCAATTCATGGTGTCCCCCGCCTACTGCCCAAAGACAGCTGGGATAGGCTCCAGCACGCCCCGCAACCCTTGTGAGGAGAAGCGGTATAGATAATGGATGGATGGATGGAAGTTAACAGACAAAATGCAGAGGCAACTTGGTTCACTTGTTCACAATGAATTCCAGGAGTCGGTGAGTGCTAGTCAAGTGCAGAGGCAGAAAGTGCAGGAGTCAGTGTAGAGGCAAAAAGTGCAGGTCCCACTGTTGATGCAGCAGCAGGTGACAAAACAGCACTGTCCAAGTTGCACAGTTCCAAGGGCCATTGTTCCAAGTTCCACAGTTGGAGCATTCATTCCTAAACAGAGTAAGGAGAACACTATTATTACACCACTGCATGATAATTTCAGATCCCAGGCAACGTCATTCTGGATGGAACACTGACTGGTGTAATGAGCCTCAGTACCAGAATTGGCTGTACAACACCAAGATTGATAGGAATTTGGAATTACATTTGCAAGACCATGTGTTTAATAGCAAATATATTGGTTATGTAAGAATTAACACTTGGTTTTTTTTGTTTTTTTTTTCAAGGAATGTTTTGCAGACTCTGCCGCCAACACAAGTCTCCAGCGAAGAAAGGCCCTCAGCAAAGGGCATTTATTGAAGTGGGTTGTAAGGTGTACAGAAAGGATTTTGTATAGCGCCACATGACCTCAGACCCACATCAATACTTGTCCAAAAGTAGACCTCACTTGCATCAGGTATAGAATCTAACTTTAAACAAAAAGGCCTATTAAACGTGTAATACCCGGCCAATTTATGGATTTAATCCATATCATTGTCTATAAATAGACATCCTCGTGACATACATACATGCATATGAAATTATGAAAAGTGTCAAAAACTAGACTCAACATTAACCAAAATAAAATGGGCCCACAAACACACTCGCATTCATACAATGCTACACAGTTGGACCAATGTACTGTACATTTTAGATGAACCTATGATGCATTTACCTCGTAAATAGCAGACATTACTACTTAATGTTATGAAACTGCTTTTTAAAACTATTCATATGATCTTAATCATCTCTCTTAATATAATTTATTCATTTAATATTACATTTATTTCTCTGCATCTCTAGCCTAGGCAATTCTACACATGTTTAACCATATACTGTAATTAAATATTTGCTCTTTGTGTAGGCCTCTCCGTGGTTCAGGCTTTTGAGCCTACCATTGTTTTGGAGCATGAGGCCACTATTGGTGGCTTCAAATGCCTCTATTGGCTAATTAAGAATGAGATGGTTGATCACACAAATTACCCAAAGCTGCTGAGCCGAGCTCAGCTTTTGGGTTGCAGCTACTTTGATAAGTTGAAGGTAATTGACCCTTTCCAGATAATACTCTATGACACTTGGAACTTAAACCACAGGCTTACAAATTGATAAATGTCCTTTTCTCAGGTGGATCAGAGAAACAATTACCGCTCACATAGAATAGTGGATGAAATGCCTGAGATCCTTGCAACGGTAAAGTAAATCTACACAGTATTTATTCTCAGTCCCAAGTGCTCTATTGGTAATGGAATATTGTGTTCTTGTATTATTTTGTGTGCAATAAGTGATCAGATGTAATGGTGTTTTTGCTTCCTTGTTTGCTCTTCTGTCTGATAAATGTTAGAAAAATGTCTCCATGGAAACAATAAAATATTCTTCTTGTAGGTTATAGAGTCGCCTATCATGGTAGCCATTAGAGCTTCAGGAGCAATCAGCCTGGAGGTTGATGAAACAACTGATATCTCTGTGAACCAGCAGCTGGATTTGCATGTCAGGTGCTGTATTTTTTAAAGTAATCAATGAAAATTAAAATTCAGACCTTGATATTTTAATGTTATACATTATTTTATTTTAGACACATGGATGAAGATGGAGGAGTATTCAATTACTTCCTAGACCTGGTGGCAGTGGATGATGGCAAAGCGGACACCATTGTTGCGGCTATAAAAGCTGTCCTGCAGAAGAAAGTCATGACGGGTATGAAATCTGTGTGATATTAGAGTGGTGACAATTGGTGACACCCCAACACTAAATTTATATCTTATACCTAGGTCGTGTGAATGGCGTGGCGAACCAGCTCACTGATAGCTTTCCGAAGCTGGTGCCTGTGGGCCTCCAGGAGCTGCATCTGTTTTTCAGAAACAGTGGCCATCGTTCAGCCACCCTCTGATCTGCAGCTACCACTCTTGGTCTGAGTGACCTGAAGGTCAAGGTATGTCATCAAGACTTACCATCCTTACAATATTATTGAAAATTGGGTTTGATTATTTTATTCTTACCAGTGTTTCTATTTATGTTTAGGAAGTCAATGATACAAGATGGCTCTGGAATCTGAAGAGAAATCTGCCAGCCGTCCTGTCTGCTTTGGTGGAGGAGGCAACCTAAACACGAAAATGTCCCATCGCAACAGGACTCTACACCTTTTGTGCGACTTACAGATTTGTGGATGCACTCTACCTGCAAGCAGATGTGTTGCCGCACATTGCGTTGCTTTCTAAGGTGTTCCAGAGATCGAATATGAACTTCACTCACATAAAGACCCAGGTATGTCACAAAGGATGCATTTCATAAAAGGTGGAATGACCCTTTACCAGCCATTATCTTGTCATCTTGAATGTCTTTTTACACATTTTAGGTTTCCCGTCACACTTGCTATACTGAGGAGGTTCCAGGAGGCGGGCGAGGCCCCACTGACCGGGACTCACCTTGCTCGGCTTCCCTGTGACCTGGACAACCCAGTGGGGGTTGGGGCCCTGAACATCACCCACGAGGAGGAGCGGAGGAGAAAGGACCTCCAGGAGCATCCCCGGGAGGAGCTGTGGGACAGATTTGTGAAATATGTAAATAGATCCCCCCCAGCTCTTAATTGAGAATTGTAGATATTTTGGAAATATGTAATATAATGTAATATACCAATCATTCCAGATCCGCAAGCCATACCTCAGCAGCCTGGAGAGTAACCTTAGTGCCAGATTCCAGGACATAGAGGTATTGGGGGCCTTCAGTGTGCTCAGTCCAAGGGCAGTGAAAACTGAAAGAGAAAACCTCACTAATCTGCAAATCCTCCAAGAAAAATCATCCCAGGACAAGAGGCCATCAAGGCGGAGTAGTCTACTTTAAACATCACCTATCAGGAGTATTTAAGGTTAGTAATTTATCAGATGTTCTTTACAGGATTGATTTGTCATCCGTCTTGCGTATTGCAAATTACATTGTATGCTTTTTTGGCAAATTTCTGAAGGAGTAGAATCATGCAGAAATGATGCAGCTGCTGGCTAGTGGGAAAAGATTAAATTTCCCCTGCTAAGCAAACTTGCTGCAACTGGGCTGGTAATCCCTGTCTCCAGTGTGAACTGTGAGCAGGATTTTTCAACCATGAACAGGGTAAGGAGAATGCATACATACAAATTATTTCACAGGGGCAGCCAGGATCCATCCATCCATCCATCCATTATCGATACTGCTTATCCTCACAAGGGTCGCGGGGCACGCTGGAGCCTATCCCAGCTGTCTTCGGGCAGTAGGCAGCCAGGATATGAAATACAATTTCAGCATGGTCATTTTAAAGATTGGTGCCTGTGTTGACGCTTTTCAGGTCACAACTGACCTGCGGAATCGCCTGGATGGGGAGCACCTGGCCGCGTGTCTCAGAATATCTATAAATGGACCAGCACCATAGGACTTCCCCTACCAGGAGGCTTTGGAGCTATTTTTTAAAAAGCCTCGCAAGATGCATTGTGCTAATAGGCTGTGCAGTCTGTGCAAATAAAAGCAGTCACTTGGCATCACTATTGCTCTCTCTAGTATTCTCTGTAAAGTAAATGTTTCTACCTTTTCTGAATAACATTTCATGCTGCCAGCCATGATTTTTATTGTTTTACTTTTTTCTTTGTAGGGTAAGCAATCCCTTTAAAGTCGACAGACGATCACATGACTTTTTTTTTTTTTTTTAAGACAACACAGAGAGGCATGATCCCGCCTCACAGAGTTTCCATTCAAACTTTGGTCAAAAGTGTCAAATCTCAACTATATACCATGTTTGAATGGTCTCAATAGGCCAATTTAAACAATACTTAGTCTAAGTCGATCACACCATACTTTTCATGATTATTTTTGTCACGTTCAATGAAGAGGTTGTGGTAGCCGTTCTGCTACATGGTCATTCACATTCTGTCCCCAAACTCTGTGCACTTCATGCTTGCAAAGCACTTTGTGCTTTGGGATTGTGGATTAACATCTCGGCCGGGTCAAAGCGAGCCGAGGAGCTGAGTGCGAGTGGGGGCGAGCTAACGTGCTATTGCTACGCAGCGTCGGTGGTTGGAGCCGGAGGCTGCGCGCTGTGCACGCACATTTTTTTTTTTAATCGGTCATACTTCATTCGTAGCTCTTCCGTGTGGCTAACTAGGAATCAAAATTTAGCACCGACATTCTAAAATCTGTACGGTTCCGGGAGAACCGGAATGATAGAACGGGTTCCACTCGATTCCGGATTTTTGGTGCCCAACCCTAATCATATTTAAGTGTCTCACCACTAGAGGTGTACACTTAGACCTTTTGAACACAATCAACGCAGACTCATTCCTGATGGCTCTCAGGCGGTTTATCGCCCACCGAGGGACACCAGCTGAGCTGTATTCGGACCAGGGAACTAACTTCTGTGGAGCAGAAATGGAGCTGCGAGAGGCGTTCGCTGCCCTGTCCCCAGATCTAGAGCAACAGCTAGCTAAGCAGAAGATCAGCTTCCACTTCAACCCCCCTGCAGCACCCCACTTTGGAGGTGTGTGGGAAAGGGAAACACGTTCCGTGAAGACAGCCTTGTACACCACTATGGGAGCTCAGCCTGGCAACGAGGAAGTTCTAAGGACATACTGTGCTGCTTGAAGTGGAAGGAATCTTTAATTTGAAGCTGCTAGGATACATCTCATCCAGCCTCAGCGATCTCAATCCCATGACAGCCAATGTCCTATTGATGGGGTGGCCGGCTGGATCGTTACCCCCGGTCGCGTATCCCGAGACAGACCTGCTGAGCCGTCGTCACTGGAGACACTCCCAAGTCCTGGCGAACCACTTCTGGTCCAGCTTCCTGTAGAACTACCTACCAAGCCTGCAGACCAGCCAGAAGTGGCACTCCACCAGAGCCGACATCACGGAGGGCGCCGTTGTGATGTGGTGTAGCAGCGTGCACAGCCCGATTTGAATGGGAATATTGACTGATAAACTGCCGCTGCTACGGTCCTGTCAGCTTGCCTGCTTAAACAAATGCATGTGGGGATCAGTCACATAATGTCCAGAGTCTATCATACGGGTCTGTGATTGCTGCAATGATATGATTGACTGATGAATAAATAGCGAAATAATGTGGAATATCATGTCCACCTATAGGCCCTTTGGCATTAAGCTATAGGCCCTGTAGAGTCCAGGGGTTAGGGTTCTTTGACAACTTTAAATTCAACAAGTGGCACAATAATATGCCCGTTTTACTGACATGTTTATATTGGGTGGGGTGGGCTCGGGGGACGGACTGATGGTTGAACTGATGGACCAACAGACTACTGACGGACTAACTGACAGACTTAACTGATTGACAAACTGAACAACTGACGATTACAATTCAGTTCGGCTTGAAAAATGGCGGCCGGGTACCCAGGCCATGGACCGGTGACCAGAAATCTAATGGAACAAAACAAAGCCACAGGGTTTGCACTGCCGTTGCAGAATCGGAGGA
The DNA here is from genome assembly GCF_054856515.1 of Filicampus tigris. Lineage (NCBI taxonomy): Eukaryota > Metazoa > Chordata > Actinopteri > Syngnathiformes > Syngnathidae > Filicampus > Filicampus tigris. The sequence goes on from NC_141218.1 coordinate 37,487,225, forward strand.
CGGCCGCAGCGCTTTCGCCACGGTAGCAAAGTCAGAGAGCAGCTGTAGCTCTTGCACTGCCGTAGCAGAATCAGAGGGTGGCCGCAGAGCTTGTGCCACTGTAGCAGAGTCAGAGGGCGGCTGCAGAGCTTGTGGCACCGTAGCAGAATCGGAGGGAGGCCACATGGCTTGCACCGCGAGTCGCAGTGTGGCCGCAGAGCTTGCGCGACCGTAGTAGAGTTGGAGGGCGGCCGCAGGGCTCTTGCGCAGGGCATGGCCCGCTGGAGCAGGTTTGGAGTCTTGTGATGCCGAGGAGCCGTGAAGGGTTCCTGGCACAGCCAAACAGCCGGCACGGGGGCTTGCAGCTCACGAGGTGCCGGCACGGGGCCCTGCCTCATCAGCCTGCCACCATAGAGGTTGGGAAACACAAGAAACATGAGGAGCTGGGAGTACAGATAGTGAGGAAAGTAAACTAGAATGAATGGGACAAATGGTACTAGGTTTGGGATAGGTTCAGAATGACGTGATTTGGAAAAAGCGGGATTTACGGGAGGAACCAGAACCTTTGCTTGGGCGCCTACGTTGGTCAGCCCGCGGAGGTCCCATGTAAATGGCCAACCCGGCACCCAAGTAAGGGTCTGATCAGAAGGGTTCTGGGGTGGATACTAAGGGATCATCATCAGAAAAACGTGACAAAAATGGGCTTGAATTATGACTGTGGAAGGAAAAGCGACCTGGAAAAACAAAATCTGTGGCAAAATTGGAATCGGAATCAGAAAGGAGGTTAACCAAATCATGGCCATCTTTCCAATCAGAAAAATCAAGCAAAAAACAAAACATTGGGTGGTAAACTACAAGAGGAAAGTGCAAAACTAGGACAAATAAATGGCAAAGGTGAGAGGGACGTGGAAGAAAAGACAGATTTTACACAAAGGGTGTGGGGGTGGTCAGCAGACTGATGGCGGTTGGAGGCAGACCAGGGCTTTCGACGACGGCCTGCGCGACCAATTGAGATGGGGCGACACGAGAGGTACCCAGTGAAAAGGCAAAGCAGTGGCCGGTGAGACAATCGATTGGAGGTGGAGGAATGATTAGGAGCAGGTGGTAACGTCTGCGACTTGAATGATTGTGTCTGAGTCTGCTGGGCTCACGACTGGTGTCAGGGAATTCCACTCGAAATACCGAGACAAGCCTAATAGAGGACTGTCAAAAGCAACTCAGACCAGCCAAGATTGACATATCTTACGCGCAGGACAGTGGAGGCCACTTGAGGTGGTTGCTCCCCCAGTCAGCTTCCGTGTCCCCCTCATTCTCCTTTTTTTCAGTACAAGCAACATGCATTTCGAAATACAGACATGCAAAACCAGCAATACTTCCTGTTCTCTGCACATTGCACCTGTTTGCGGCTAACAGTCTACCCATTTCAGACATCCTGTTCACACTTAAAGTGTAAATTTTTACTGCAGACAGAAATTTTCTTGGTTAAGTTCAACAAAGTGTCACAACAGGCGTACCAAAGAGATACATTTTTAACATGATATCATTGTAACTGTCGATTTCGCTCACATTTCCCTCCTGTATATCATGGTTAAAATAAAACATAATTAACACACAAAAGCTATTGCTTGAGTGGGAGGAAAAATTGCCCCGCGTCGTTTGGGCAGAAAACCCATCCCAAGCAGTAGCCAAACAAAAGATAGCAAGCACTAAAGCTGTTTTTCGTCCAATACATGCATGTACAAGGTGAACGCGGAAACATCAAACATTCACAACTGCATTGCTTTTCTGTGAAGTATTCAAAAAGGGTTTACACAATGGTAGAATCATCATCAGTAAAATCATTGTCATCATCAGAGTTCATGTGCACCTGCTGGTATTCAGTCATAGCTATCGTTACCTATTGATTCAGATAATTGATTAGTTCGGTGTGATCGATCGATCCCCAGTCTAGCTAATGTCCCTTACCAAATTGGGAAGGGACATTAGCTAGAACCTATAAATGGCAACTGTGTAAACGCTGCGCTTGTTTCTTCTAATAATTTATCTGGAATATTTCTGGGTTAGCCAATGGTATCAAAATAAACAGGGGTGTTCTGTGTAATCTGAAGTTTTGAATTAGGACTTCCCAAATCTCTGTTCGCTCTGTGTGTACTGTTAAGTGTCACCACATCATCATTGACAACATAAGAGGTTGTTTGCTGGACTCCAGTGACATATATATATAGGCTACACCAGTTTATCATTGCCCCTGTTTTGTCCGTCAGCAGCTGTAGATCTCCCAGGACAGAGGTAGACAGCAGTCTACGACTAGGCGATTGTTCAGTGGGTGTTTTCTTGGTCACGAGGTTGTGTGCCAACTGCCACCAGGCACAGTCCTGCAAGGATGCAAACAGTGTCTTTAGCTGACAGGACTGCGGTCAGCTTCCGGCCTGTGGTCTGCTCCATCTTCCCAAGAGGGGTGTACAAGCACAGAAAACCCTCTCTCCAACACTGGTCTATCGACGGTGCGCAGTCAGCGCACTGGGTGCTGATCCTACTTCGAGGGACTGGCGTCGCTAGGCCCGTCAACAGGGAACCGAAGGAGCTGGTACTGCGACTGGTGGATCTAGCCGTCACGCCCTTCGATCTTTACAGAAGTTGGACCTGCTGCAATCACCTGGAAGGGGCCATCCCAGCGTTCACTGTCCCAACGGGGCCGTCTCAGCACCTTGAGGAAGACCAGGTCTCCAATCTGGACCTGGCACGTCTGTGGAGCAGAACACACTGGCAAGTCATTGTGCTTATGCATTTCTTTCTGGTCAAACAGCCTTTTCATGTGGACAGGGATAGAAGTCCCTGCTACTGGTTGCTCTGGGGCAAGGTCAGGAAGTCTATACGGTCGTCCATAAAGAATCTCAAATGAGGATAGAGTTTTTCCTCCTGTAGATACTATCCTCATTCTTGTGGCTACACTGGGAATACAATCTGGCTACTGTCTCTTTGTTTCTTTCCTGGTCTTAATGAGTCTGGCTTTGACTGTTCCATTGGTTCATTCCACAAGTCCTGCTGACGTGGATGGTACACACAATGTCGCTTCAAGTCAATGTTCAACAGTTCACAAAGTGTGTTCCATTGTCACTTCTGATTACAGATGGAACTCCAAACGTTGGAATTATGCGTTCACATAATGCCTTAACAACAGTTTTCACATCATTGTGGGTGCTTGGAACAGTTCAATCCACTTTGAAAACACATCAACAATAACACAATCACGTTTCCTTTATGTTTTGTTCAATTCAATATAATCCATGTGTATTGTTCGTTGTTTGTTAAACAAATTATGTATCGTTTGCAATTTTTTTTTAAAATAGTGCGTAAATCCACGTGTGTGGTAGTGCTGGTGTACCTGTGCTATAATCCCTCCTGTTGACACATGACTCAATCCATGTGTCAATTTTGCTGCCCACTCATATAAGGATTTAGGTAGCCATGGCTTACTGTCAGCCAATTTTCCTATTCCTGTGTCTAGTGTGTCTAATTTGCCCCACTTGTTTTCCCAATATTGTTCTGTATGTGGTGCTTGCTTTTGTTCAGACTTCAAAATGTCTTGTGTTGTGTTCTGTGTTTCAGCTGCGAGCAGTTCATGTGCTAATGTTGTGTCAACTGGGGGAATCCCCTGAGCCACTTCCTTTTTCAGCTTTATCAGATCATCAGTTGCCAATTGTGATTTAGTCATTTCCTGTCAAATGTGCTTTACATTTGCAAATTGCAATTCTTCTCTGCAGTTGTACTGCTTCTAGTAGCAGTTGAAGTAATGCCTTGTGGGCGACTTCTTTTCCTGTTGTGGTTTTAAACCCCCGGTTTGCCCAGTGTTGACAGAACACATGCACTGAACCCCAGTCGTATTGGCTGTCTGTCCAAATGCTTACATCTTTCCCTTGAAACATTTTGCATACTTGAATCAATGCTTATAATTCAGTTGATTATGCTGAGCACATTTACTTCAACGTTCCTTGAAATAAAATCTTGGTCTGTGTTTTAACTGCATATCCCACCCTCTTTGCGGCCGTCTTCCCCTTTGCTAGCTGGTGTGTCAACAAAAACAACTTCTCCAGTCGGGAGGGATATGTCTGTTAGGTCGAATCGGGGTATGGTGGAAATTTGGACTTGGCTACCACAGTCGTGTGGCGTGCCATCTACTGGTGTGGGCAGACGTGTCGCTGGGTTTAATGCGCCACACCTTATGATGTTAATGTGCCCCTGTGATAGGAGAAGCGCGGTGCAGTGTAGGTGTCGTGCTGCTGACAAAAATGTCATCTTTGTTTCTAAGAGCAGTACTGAAACTGCATGTGGCACCTTCAAAGTTAAAGGAAGGAACAACAAAACTTCCGCTGATTCCTCAACCCCCAAAGCTGCAGCCAACACTGCTTGGACACATTCAGGAGTAGCTATCACCACAGGATCAAGTTGTTGTGAATAATAAGCTACAGGCCTAATTTTTGTTCCATGTTTTTGCATCAACACCAAGGTCATAAAACCTTGCTTAACTGTCACTGTTTGCTCAAAAGGTTTGTCATAATTTTGCAAAGCAAGTACTGATGAGTTTATCAATTCCCACTTTATCTCTTCGAATGCCATGTCAGCACTCGGCGACCATGTTACCTGGTCTCACATTGCCATTGGTTTGTCATTTTTATGATAAGGATCTTTCTTGGGGTTTTATATTTTTTTCGGTATAATAAATGTTAGTCTCGTGACTCTCAGTCTTCGTTTTCTTGTTCTCAACTCGCTCTAAATTTCGTGCATAATTTAAAATTCCCAATTCAGGTTATGTCTTTTAAATAATATATCTTATGCAAATATACACTACTTTTACCAGCACAAAAATAGAAACCATGCTAAACATTATTTCTGTGGCTTAAATAAAATTTCTTGTGCAGTCTATAATATTAAGTCAATTTTTTGGGTGTTTATTTTTGTTTCGAATTGCTTCAAATGAAATTTGCAAACATATTATTGGTCATTATATTGTAATACAGTTTATATATGGCCTACTGTAATTTAGAAGTATTGTATACATTACTAATATGTAACAGTCAACATTTAAATTAGTTTGACCCAATCAACATATTAAATTTATGTTATCAGAAGCAAATTACTTTAACTGTGTTTACTATGCGTGAACTTTGCTTTAAAAACAAAACAAAAAAAACTCCAGACAAAGGTCTAAAAGTATAGATTAATAGCATGTCTGTTATTCTGTCAAAATTAGCATTTTACTCCAAGCATGTTATTGCTTTGGCACTTTATAAGTACAAGTTAACTCCAATGCACTGTTTGCTTATACAAGGAAACCATTTATTTATAATATATATAATTTATACATTTTAACTTTTTAATTTTTTTTAATGAATCCAATAAATGTTGAGTCTAAAAGGAACTTAAATTATTATCGTTTTTCAAAGAATTTTGTCTTAATATCTTTTACACTATTAAACCTGTTCTTGTTTTGTAGCAAAAAAACCCAATAATTAATGATAATTAATTAAAAAATTAATTAATAATAAATGGCTGCTGTAGCGGCCATTGTTAAGTCCTCATCCATTTTTTTTCTTTCTTTCTGCTGTTTTCTTAGCTCATTTTTCTCTAGCCCGGTCAACAAGGGCTTTGCAATTAAATTTCCCATATTTAGTGACCTTTCTCTTTTCTTTCCCTTTCAACGCCAATTTTCTCAATACTCTTCCCAATTCATCACTATTATCTACATCACCTGAAAAACCATACTTGTTTCTCCATTTTTGCACAAATTGTGTTGGCCCTTTTATAATCTCCTTCTGAAAACTATATTTTTTCCTTCAACTCTTCTTCACTATGACAACAAGTTGTTGTCCCTCTTGCCTCCTTGGGCAGCGCCCCATGTACTGGAGGTCTTATTTGCTTTCACCATTCTATTTATGTATTTTTCCTTTGTTCAGAGAAAAATGCTACGTGCCTGGTGTCGTGTCGGATACCAAGCTTCTACTCCTAATTGGAGCGGGTATCCATGGGTGTTTCGACTCACGACCGTTTCACCAGTTTTGGATTTCTCTTATCTCAGGACATTCAGACAACATTCACATTCACACTCACTGAAGTGATCAATTTCTGTGTCCTGAAAACCAAGCTTTCACTTCGGGAATTAGCTTTATTCCTTACTATCCATAGTCCGGTTTTCACCTTACTATACTTCAGAATCATTAACTCTAACAATTCTTACTATCCTGTCAGTTTAACCATACACTGACCTTAGGTTCTTGCAATCTCTCCGCTGGTCGAGTCACTTGGGTTCGTTGGATGGTGTTTGCGTTCATCCGGTGAGCAGTGTTCGACTTCTGGCCTCGTGGAAAGGAGGACTTCCAGGACCCAGTGGGTTCTGACAGTGCACCGATTGGTTCAGTCATCGTCGATCGTCCACCGAAGAGAAGGCGTTACCATCCGGCTCGAAGGACCACGTTTTAGAATGTCAGGGAATTCCACTCGGAAGACCGAGACAAGCCTAATAGAGGACTGTAAAAAGTAACGCAGACCAGCCAAAAGATTGACTTTTCTTACGCGTGGGACAGTGGAAGCCACTCGAGGTGGTTGCTCCCCCAGTCTGTCAGCTTCCGTGCCCCCTTTGTTCTCCTTTTATTCCGTACAAGCAACATGCATTTCGAAATACAGACATGCAAAACCAGCAATACTTCCTGTTCTCTGCACATTGCACCTGTTTGCGGCTAACAGTCTACCCATTGTCACAACAGGCATAGCACAAAGAGCTAAACTTTTAACATGATATCATTGTAACTGTCGATTTCTCTCACAACTGGTTAGTACGTTCTGAATTCTGAAGAAAGTTTGATGTGTCACTGAATAACTCAAGCCTATAATTTGTAAGACATCAGGTCTTTATGACATTTAAAGGACAAAGTATAAAAGGACCATAGCAACTGCATAGCAACTCATACATCAAGGAGCAACCAGGCACAGCAGACCTCTGATAATTACAGCCACGGCGCTGCACAGAATCCCCTGCTGGTTGGCAGAACTGGGCAATCCGTCCCGGGGGCGGAACGGTCCGGCCCTCTGGCCCGGATGGACGCCCATTTTTGGGGCGCAGGGAGGGGGGTGATACATTTTTAAAAAGGGGCGGACTAAGCAAGGGCGGAGGTGGCTTTTAGTCCGGACCACTAGTCGGCCTGCATGCGTGTGACGTGATCGCGATGCGACCAAAGTTCATGTCAAACTACTCGGCGATATGGGCAAACGACAAAATTTGCATCCGAACACATCAAATGCACCACAAGTTATCCAACTGCGCAGGAGATTTTAAGGACATAAAGTCGCGGTGTCAGTTGTCCTGCTCCACTTGAAGATTACAATCAATCTTGATTACAATCAACATGACAACGGCTTTGTCTTTACACCGTAATGCGTATGTCAACATAGCAAGGAGGTCACTGTTGTGCAGTCCTCAGTCATGGTTTCATAAAGTAGAATGCATATGTATCCATAATTTTGCTCAGCACGTTCACGGTGGAAATGGGAACAAATCTAAATTAAAAAGTAGCATTTAGAATTGTGGCACATTTACATATTTATTGTGTCATGGTGCTTTTTAGATATGAATTGAATGAATAAGTCACCAACATCAGTCTGCAAAGTGGTGTTAGTGACAATCACTCTGATTGGCTGTCAGCCAGGAAATGCAAATGAGATGATGAATTTGTAAAATAGTATATAATTTATTTCAGTTCTTTAAACATGTTAAACATGTATGTTATTGTCTTAATAAATGTGTTTTACTCCGAATAACTTTTCATCTGATTGTAAAAGCCACGAAACGGTGACGTGTCGTCCGACTGAAAGACGATCGTCGCAAAAGTGGCGATAATGTGAGTTTTTTTATTCAATTTTTTTATCTAGTAACTCAGAACATACAAACACAACAGCCAGGGAGATGACAAACACAGAGGCAAAGAAATATATTAGATAAATATATCGTAAAGCGTGACGTCATCAGCAAGCACAAAGGAGGACCCGATCAAACCTGGACACATGATCACATCTGCTACACACACCGGCTCGCTGCCGTATGTGGCCGGTTCTAATAATAAATCAGAATCATGCCAGGGGTTGTAGAACACCTTCTGGCGGGCCTTGGCTGTTTCATATATGTTTTAGACAAAATTCTGATAGAGAGGATGAATATTTATGACGTACTGGAATTAGAATCAGCATTGTTGCATGCAATTGCGATGTTATTTGACTTTTCCATTACTCATGATTTGAATTTGTTCACACCGCAGGTGAGGAGACTGCTCCTCAACCGTAGAAGAGAGCTCGTTTGGAGACTGACCGGACAGAGACTGCCAAAGACTCCACGGTGTGGCGTGAAGCGCTGGTTGGGACGCCTCTCCAGTTCACCCCAATTGAAGCCTACGCTGCTGATGAAGAGCCCACAGCTAAAACCAGGAGTTATATTGGGAGTCGCCTTCAGAGCTTCTTGTGTTTCAACACCACGAGAATGCTTTGCGTCATCCAAGAGTGGGACCAATCGTCATGCACAGGAAACAGAGGATGTGAATTGGTCCATGACCCTCCCTCAACTGATGGCATTGCTGGCCATCATCATCTTGCGTGGGGTTAACAAACTTCCATCGATGCAACACTACTGGTCAGAAGAATTGGGAAACAAAAAAATCATGGATATCATGCCCCGAAAACGATATCAAGACATTATGAAACACCTGCGTTTTGACAACAAATACACCCACGTCGAACGAGTGCAGACTGACAAGTTTGCAGCAATTTCCAGTGTGTGGGGAGCTTTTGTCACAAACTATCACAGCTTACAGCCCTGGTCGATACATCACCATTGACAAATAGCTTTTCCCGTCGAAGACCCGGACAAGTTCGGGATCAAGTTTTGGCTGGCTTGTGACTTGAAATCCAAGTATGTCTGCAATGTCCTCCCATATCTTGGCAAGGACTCCAGTCGTCCCAATGGCGAGAGACTGTCCGAAAATGTGGTGATGCGGCTCATGGAACCATTCCTGGACAAGGGCAGAAATGTAACAACAGACAATTTCTTCACTTCACTGTCAATTGCCAGACGACTGCTTGGTCGGAACACCACCCTCCTCGGCACAGTGGATAAAATTCGCCGGGAAATTCCTCCATCTTCAAGACAGACGGACCGCGGTGAAGCATTCACCACTCAGGTATCTATTAGTGTGATTGGTATCGCATCTGCCATGCGTGTGTGAGTGTGTAAAATTACTGTGAAATAAACAAATTTTCTTTCTCTCATTTATTAGGTGTTTTCAACAACTGGTGCCACGCTGACAGTGTATGCTCCCAAACAGGAGAAGATTGTCTATGTTCTCAGCACCATGCACACCGAGGTAAACATGAAGAACACCACCAAGAGGAAGCCAAATACCATCACCTTCTACAACACTACAAAGTGCGGCGTGGACGCGATGGACCAGATGGTGTGGGAATACATTGTCCGAAGAGGAACATGGCGCTGGCCAGTGGCCGTGTTCTACAACATGATCGACATCGCAGCACTGAATGCACATGTTTTGTACCAGGCATGCACCGGGCTGAACTCGCACATGAGTTGGCTCACCGTTATATAAGTGCGAAGCAGGCAGAAATGCTTTGCTAACAGCCAGCTACACTGAGCCCTGGGAAGAAAATTAAGTGCCAGGTCAAACGCAACTGCAACAGAAATTATGCCACCAAGCAATGTGAGCTCTGTGAAAAATACATGTGTGGAACATGCAGAACAGAAATGCCGTGGGAATGCGTACAGTGCACTGTCATTCTATAACACACACATTCGCACGCACACACACAAACACTCACACACACACTGCATGAGGAAAAAGTATATTTTTTAATGATATGTGGATATGTTTCTTGTTCTCTGTTCAATAAAACTCACACAAACTCCAATATGTGATGCTTTCTTGCAAAACCGTCATCTTGGGAACAATGCAAAAAGCAAACAGCGCAGAAGGAACATGAACAAACCCAACTACTACTGGGAAGCTTACAAAATTCTCTTCCAAACAAATGGTCAATGAAGTGGTGGGAGGCGGGGTGGTTAATTGCATTGCAAAGAAGGGGGTGGCTTCTCGGGCTAATAGACTTTAACATAACAATAGCTCGGCTATTCCCCTGACACACCCCCTCCCTGGGTTAAAAAATCCGCCATGGAAGCCCTTGGGGGACTAGCAAAATCCTGGAATTGCTAGTGTTAAACAATGCAATATTGTATTTTAACTGTATTGCATTGGTTCACGTAAAACAATTTTTCAATGTTTAAACTACAGTAATATATCGATTCTAGTAAATATGATCCTTTCCACATACTGTATATTAACTGTAAAATTTACAATTAATAATCATTCTGTTAAAATTCTTCGTTCTTTGAAATACACACCGATTCATTGCTATTCATATTACAGATTTTTATGTCATGATTTTACAGCATATTAATGTTAATTTCACAAACATTTTTTACAGTGCAGATTTTAATAAGCTCCTTGCTCAAGGTTCTCCAAGCCTTGTCTTTTTTTTTCTTGTCCCGTTACTTGTAGCTGGCCGTGTCATATGTAGCCCAGTAAATGGTTTGTTTTATGTTTTGCTATTTTAATTTTGTGATCATTCTCAAAACTAGACATATTCTGTTTAAACAATTCAATCTACAATCTACAATCTACATTGGCCATTTTGTAAATATGCTTGTTGGCTCTGCATTGTCTGTTGTCGCAAGGGAGGCATTTGTTAATGAGACACACAGGAGCACTTGTGTGACGTAGCAGCACTTTCCCGGCAAAGCAGAGACAGCTTCTGTACAGCGGGGGGGAGATTGTTCCTTTACCTGTGTGAATGTAACATGCTTTCTCTTTCTCCATTACAGAATAAAAAGGTGTTTGTCCTGACTCCTGGGCAACTACATCACCTATTACGCATAGTGCCATTGACTCATGCACTGCAAAAGGGATTGCTACATACCAATGGGCTGTGTACTCCTCCTGATTGACGGTTCAGGTAAAATGACAGATGACAATCAGTTGGTATTTGTAACCTTTGCACCTACACCACGGACATTCACAGAACCACAAAAAAGAATAGCAAATAAATGAAGTGTAAATGTGTGCGACTTAAAGAAACCATTGATCACGTTTAGGATACATCAAAATATTGTCCAACAGCTACATAAATTTGTAGATTAATTCAGGAGTCTTAACACTGACCTATTTCACATCCACTGCATTGACATCTAAATAATGGCCACTGTTAAATAAACATTACAACTCTCGACTCGCTCACTTCGTCTCCTTGCGCACATACAAGCATCTCTCCCGCAGCGTCATGCACAGACCTTTTTTCGGGGGGATTAATGAAGGAAGGAGGGACGAGGCCGGAATGGTACCCAGGTCGTAGACGCAGGGCGGGGACAGACCGGCAGAAAAGGGTCAAGTGCCCCTGCTGGTTGGTCAAGTCATGCCAAGACTGTAAAGTGGTTAACAGGAAAATCAACAAAACGGGATTTAAAAAAAATATATATATATATTCTTGAGCAGCCCAGGCAAGCCCGTTGGTAAAGGCAGGCCTGCTCAACAACAGCGGCTTAGAACAACTAAATAAGGAGACCCATTTCACAACAGTAACAGAGTAAGCAGTTCCAGGTCAAGGAATGAAATCCATTTTGTTGCAGGGCACAGGGCTGGCAGGCAAGGCGCAGGACACAAATGATCTGAGGAATGCAGGGAACAAGGTAGAATCAATATTGTCAAACCACTTGATGGAAATACTAGAGAAATGACTGGATGCACAAACTGGTGATGGAGTGTATTGATCTGGCAACGAAGTGGAGTCAGGAACCAGTTTAAGAACTGCACTGACAAAGATTGTTTGCACCCGGCCCCAGCAACACTCGTCCCTCCAATCCTGCAAGATGACACATAAGATCCCCTTCTGGCGTTCTCAAACGACATGACATTTTGTCGTTCACGACAGACGTTGTCAGACTACTAGATAAATATCATTCTCGTCATAGTAGGAGGACAATGTCTTCCTATTGGTTATGATTGATAGGGGGCATAGGTACCTGTCCTGTATAAATGTAATCAATTTGTAAACATAATCATTCTGTACACACGATGTTTTATTATTATATGATGAATGTAATATGGCCTTTCCTTCTTTTTTGACATTAGCAGTGAATCATAAAGTTAAACTGACAAAAATGATAAAATGTTCAATTTAACTGATAAAAATGAACAATGAATAGTGAGACCTAGACATCTTCATATTTCCAAGACATCTTTAGACTCACGTCTACAGACACGTCTTATGGACATGTCTAGACTTATGATGACATCTCAACAAATGTGTCTTAAGAAACATCTTCAGATGTCTTGAGACACGGTGACGGCTGGGTATGTAGCCGAGACAGAAAAAATGCCTTGAGCATTTTTTGAAACTTTTTGAAACTTGAAACTTGAATTAGTTTAGGACCTGTTCACCCCTAATCACCATTTTGAGGAAAGAAGCCAAGAACACAAATACATGCAAAACAAGGCAACTTGGGGAAAATGGTTCTGCGAACCTTAAATCAAACGCAACATACTGAAGGTGTCAATGTAAACTTAACGTAAATTTAATTGATGGTGCATTAATTACTCAAAACTCTCAAAGAAATACTCTCTTGATAAATTAAGTTAGTAAGCTAAATTAATTTAAATGCACAATAAGTTAGAGGTTTTGGAAGTACATGTCATAGATTTGGTTTGAAATTTGTAGTATTAATCGTTTATTGTATTTAATCCATCTTTCCTCAGTGTGCTTAAATTTAATTTAACATACTTTAGTTGATTGCTGTTGTTTACATCCCTAAAAAATGCACCAGAGTGACCCAAAGTTAGACCATCATTATGGTTGGTATATAGAAAGATACCATTTAACTACAGCGCAGTTCCATCATTTCAGTCAGGTACTATTTAACCAATACAATTGTTTGATTTCCTCTGTTTGGGATGTAGTAAGGCATGTAATCCACCAATTTATCTGCTTCCATGAACTCAGTGTCCTGTCCATTGAGTGTCACTTCAACCTGATAAGCCATGAGTTATTTTTATCAAAGCATACAGTCCGGCATAGCTGATATTCAAAACAAATAAAAGTTGAATTCACAACAAATATGTTCTTGATATGTCAAAACTGTGGGATATTGCTGTCAAGTACTTTAGCAAAAATCAAAGGCTTTCAGGTTATAGATTTGTTGCCATCAATGACAACCCATTTTACTCACACAACATGCTTTACTTCACTAAGGCCCAAGAATAGTCTTCATTTTTCAGTGAGTATTTGAATATTGTCATACTCTGACACTGGTCCCAATTGACGATAATTTAAGAAATCAGGTTGCACAGAAGGATCAACATTTTGACAGCTTTCATATATTTGGGTTTGATTAATCACACACTTGTAGATAAAATATCTACATCTAAAGATTCTGTGGGCTTTTGCTAGAAGAAGACATGTTTTGACTCAAAACTAGGGTCGGAGCCAGAACGTGGCTAATGGGTGGGCCTGGAAAAATCAGGGGGGCCGGCAGGTCCACCTCACAGTTCAGAGGTCGTGGGTTCGATCCCGGCTCCGGCCTCCCTGTGTGGAGTTTGCATGTTCTCCCCGTGCCTGCGTGGGTTTTCTCCGGGTACTCCGGTTTCCTCCCACATTCCGAAAACATGCTTGGTAGGTTAATTGGACACTCTAAATTGCCCCTAAGTGTGATTGTGAGTATGTATGTTTGTTTGTCTCTGTGTGCCCCGCGATTGGCTGGCAACCAATTCAAGGTGTCCCCCGCCTACTGCCCGTTGACAGCTGGGATAGGCTCCAGCACGCCCGCGACCCTTGTGAGGATAAGCGGTATGGATAATGAATGAATGAATGAATGACAAACTGAATAATATGAAGTTCAGATTTTCCATAGAGAACCACAATTATGCCATTCTTAATATTCAATAAAATAAAATAAAAAAACACACACACAAGGAAACACAAATTCAAAAATAATTTAACCTCCTAACGCTTAGTGGCCACATATGTGAACAGCACTTTCTAGTGCACAGCATTGTGGAACTGTGGGTGTTTTGGACACATCTTCACGGTGACCATTTTGGCACATCTAACAATGTTATTGTTATTGTCGCAGAGGGGCGTGGACTTGCGCCTTGCAATTGTTTAAAAAATGTGCACAAATAGCCATTCTCCCTAAAAGATGCCTCCCACGTCCGCATTTGAATAATTAAATATGAATGAAACGTCTTTCTCAGTCTCAGAAAATTGCTTTAATTTTAAGTGCCTTCAACCCTGCTGTAGAACTTTAAGATCAAGCTTATGAGGCCCAGCATGAATATTTAATCAGAGACTCAAACGCAGCAGTCAGGCTGTTTGGACTTAGCAAACAAATGTGTTGAAGCAGAGGTTGACGCAAAACCACAGCCATGCCAGCCCTGATTTTTAGCAAGGCTGTATTCGCCAGCAGCTGGAAAAGGAGTCTGGTCATTACACAGTTAATAGCAAGGTAAATTTGTTTTTCATCATAAAAAAAAGTTTAATAAAAATAGAGGTTCCTATCCTCCTACTCCTCATCATCTGGAAAATTGCCATTCTGACACTCATATGATGTATTAATGTGATGTGCTGTCTTCTATCCTGAGGCTGAGTGAACAACATATTTATGGGTTTAGCAGCAGGAGGCAAAGAGAAGAAAGAGACTTGAAGCTGTGTTCAAACTTTTCTTTATTGGTGTATATGTTTATGTATATGAGAAGGTTATGACTATTATTTTCAGATGTATAGTGTTGGGGGTTGGGAAAGTTCATTTTCTACGCAAATTATTTCAAAGTTCAGTCCCAGACATATAGACTGGTGGGGGGAGAACCTGGAAGAGAAAGCAGCGGCAGTTACGACAAGTGTGTGGAGCAGGTGCGCTCAGTTACAAGCGTGAGTGCCATAGAAAACTGTTTGTTGCTGAAACTGGATGGAATGAAGCCCCAGTTGAAGAAACAAAAAATACGACATCCCATTCGTCTGTGTTTCATGGCTGTGGTTGAAGTCGCTGGACCAAGAGGTGCGTTCTGATTACAGTTTAGAGATGAGGATAGTGACAATAGATGTACAATGTAACAGTGTGCAAAGCTCACACATATCTATTTCAATGTCTAATAAAGATGCCAGTTGGAGATCTCAAATCTCATATGGATACAGAAAATCTCAACAAAGCTGTGTGAGTCAAAATCGACTGAGTTGCTTAATCGTTAGACCTCGGAACCAAGGATGGAGAAGAAAAAATTATGAGGAAGAAAACTAAAGACTAAAGTGACATTTTTTTTCGTTTGTTAAATTAATATTGTTGTGAGACTACTGTTTCATAATTTAGAATATTACATTGAAATGACAGTAAGAATTATTTTGTTAAAGTTATCTTTTCTATAGAAGAGGTATTGTTTACAACGTTGACATATTTAAGTAAGACTTCAAAAGAAAGCTAAAATTGGGTTTTTGGTTTATTTTCTACCCATACAGAGAAGGTGTAATTTAAATTAGGGCTGTAGAATATAATGAAAAGGTCATTGTGATAATGGCACATGCAATGCAGAATGCAAAAGATGTTCAATAAACTCATATTGAATTGTATGCTTTAATCTGACTTTGACCAATCAGATGCAACTTTAAATGTCCATTGCCATCCAATAGGAGAACGGTATATTTAGGTGCATTGCTAACACTAAAGAAGTTAATTACAGTAGCCAACAATACATTCATATTTTTCCGCATGAAACGATATAAATGGGCTGTTACTTGTATCGCACTTTTCTACATTGGGTACTCAAAGTGCTTCACACTGTACCTCATTTACCTACGGAGCATCAGGGCAACAGTATCTTGGGACATTTAAAGGACACTTCAAGAGGCTCACAATGCTTGGGGATCATTGGCCGGACCACTCTACCACTGAGCCATACCGCCCCCAAAATTGTATATTTTTTATTTAATAATAAAGATGCAATTACTTCAAGTGCATGTTAAATATTGCAATAATATCAATATTGCATATTTTTCCAAAATTGTGCAGCCCTACTTTAATAAAATTTGAGTTATAATGTATGGCATATTTCAGTATCATTTCAGTATCTCAAGGAAGCTGGATGACCAATTACTTGTTTGGATTTTGAATAATAATAATAAAAATAAATTACAATTAAAAAAGATCCCAGAGGAAATTAAGTAAATAAAACTGCAACCGAAAGGCTTATTTCTATGTAACATTTAAAATAAAAACAGCATCTTCTTTCGGGTCGTGTGTTCGATCCGGCCTCCCTGTGTGGAGTTTGCATGTTCTCCCCGTACCTGCGTGGGTTTTCTCCGGGTACTCCGGTTTCCTCCCACATTCCAAAAACATGCATGGCAGGTTGATTGAACACTCTAAATTGCCCCTAGGTGTGATTGCGAGTGCGAATGTTTGTTTGTCTCTGTGTGCCCTGCGATTGGCTGGCAAACGATTCAGGGTGTCCCCCGCCTACTGCCCGACGACAGCTGGGATAGGATCCAGCACTCCCCGCGACCCTTGTGAGGATAAGCGGTATAGATAATAGATGGATGGATCTTCTTTCGGAAAAAAAACAAAAAACAAATCAAAGGTCCCTTACTCTTCTCATCACTTAGACGGAATGCCCAGCTCTGCTTAAAGCGACACTTGGATGAGCATTGGCACTTATATAATAGGTTTGCATGTAAAGATGACATCGGTACTAAATAAAATGCAATAGTTTGGATTTATTTACATAACCCGTGAGCTCATCTGGATCACCTCCACAAATTCAAAAATACTGTGGCTATCGCTTCTCCACTTACACAGGCTGAAGCGGCATGAGCATGAATGCGCACACGATCCCCGACTGGTTATATTTCATACATTTATCTTACGCTAAACTTGTGTCAACTCTCAGGTGGCAGACGGCGACTGGCAGCGGGCAAGCAATCAGGCTAGCATGGATGTTTATCACAGGAGGAACTGATCTGAGATTTATACCCAGAAAGTGTTTATTCTAGGTTATTATAACAGTCAAGCTTTTGCAGACTTGACAGCAATGCACTGCTATTCAGAATCTGAATAGTCTTTAAGCAAGGTGTCTGTCGAGAATATGATCAATATAACATTGTTCGTTAAATCTAAGTAATTTACAAACCAATGAAATTAATTTGGGATAAATCAAGTTTAAGCATGCAATTTGAATAAACACAAGCTAAACCTGTTCAACATTATGACATTTTGTAGCTAAAATATTTGCTGTACAGAAGACGGATTTTAATAAAAACTCTGTTGTACTGCATCTAATGTGTGACCCATTCCCAGGATGAATGAGATGGCACACAAAAACAGGCTGATAACTCATCCCTTAGTCAACATGATGATGATATTTCAGCAACTGTCTTGCTTCGCTCCCTCTGGTTAAATGAATCCCCCTGCCAGAATTTTATTAATTAGTGTAATTAACTCATAAAATTAAGTTGGGTCTGAGATTCTCTCCCCACCCGTTTTTTCACCCCACCACTCAGTGATTATTCTTCGCCAAATTAATAATCCTAATTAAGCACTTTGACAGTTAATTTAAAAAAAATTATATAAATACTAATTATGCAGCGCACCATACTAGTCAGGCACAGTGAAACTGCGAAGTACAACCCCCTCCATACAGTCAAAGTCCTTCAGGATTTCAGCTATAAAATACCTGCACATATCTATATTTCACAAGCGTATGGTCAGAATTCCAAATGACTTCTAAAATTGCTCCTATTTTTCTGTTCTGGACGATAGATTTACAGATTCCGCCCCAATTGTTTCCAAGCCACATGACTCCAGCTTTGAGGACTTTTTTCTTTTTATATTTCAAATTAATTAGAAACTTATCATTAGATCTGTTTATAACCTCACACTTTTTCATCTTCACTAGCTTTAATGAGCTAATTGCCTTTTCTCTATATAGAAATGCAAAAGTCCTTTAGAAAATGATGATAAAGTCATAGTGATGGAGAGCCATAACAGTGCATCCAGATGGTCCATTTGCAAGGTGGGAAGATGTCTTGGCCTACTGGAGACAGAGGAGGAATATGTCACTGTCCACTTCTTAACTACCAAACACATTATTTCTGACTAAGCCATGTGGGCCATAACTATTTTTAACATCTCTAAGGCTACTTAGCTTGATCCTTTCTGGCTATAAAAAGTTAAAAAACAATCTTTGCTTATTTTAGCAGTGTTGTTTCCTAGCACACCCTGGATTTTTTCGAGACTCTGTGCTCCTTTCTTCGTGAAGACAGACCCTTTAAAAGAAGTCAACTTTTTTTCCAGGCTGAATAGATTATTCACAACAAAATGTTGGTGCTACAACACATTAGCACCTCTTGCAATAATATGAGATGTACATGTTAAGTTTAAAAGCAGTCCTTGGCGGGTATTGAGGTTTGGAAATGTCTTTTGTCCTCCTGAACTTCTCTCCAGACAATTGTCTAAACCTGTGCAATCTTAGCTAATTGAATGAGCCAGCATGTGCGTGTGTGGGGGGGGGGGGGGGGGGGTGTGGGTGTGTGTGTGTGTGTGTGTGTGTGTGTCTACGTTTGTTTCGCATAGATTGAGTCTAGACTTGTCGGTGACTTTTTGTCAGTGGGTCGCAAGTCCTCTCACGGTATCAGCACCTCCAGTGGCAAGCGGGTGCTACAGCAGGTAAGCCTAAACCCTAATTGTAATGAATTGGTTGCATCTAATTGGCTTCACAGCAGCACAAAAGCAGGGCGGAAATGTGAACTATGTCATTTTTGAGAACACCGCAGAACAGAATGGCAAAAGAAAGCTTTATGGAGCACAGGATTGCTGGTTCGACGTCGGCTTTAAGCCTGATTAAAGGCAGGTGAGTTGTGGCTTGCGTTAAGGTAAGCGCTTTCCCTTCAAACATTGCTGAGTGCTTTTAACTGGCTGATGTACCACATGCTCTCTTTCACAGGATGCCCACTCACTCAAGCCAAATGGCTGGATCCCACAATTTGCCCTTCCCGGTTGTGTCAGTAGCCCGTGTGACACTGAAGATTCATTGCTGCATTTTCTGTCAAACAGGTTATGTTAAAATTGTGAGGAACCTTAAATCCATTGGCATGGACCACGATGAAATGGTGTGTTTAATGCAGTTCCCCAAGAGGTCAAGTCAGAGGACGCAGCTAATTGATGCTTTGTGAAACCAAGGCGACTACCAGCACAACTGCCGTGTTTGGGCCGCTGACCATGGTCAGCTGGTGCTATGGAGAAGGCCAGCCAATGAAGTGGGCTCTTTCCAATACACTCACTGAGCAAGGGTCTTTTCCTGCGCTGCTCTCTATCGCGACACATAATAAAATGCCGTCTTAATCCCGGGAGCCTTTCGTGCACACTGGATAAAAATCACATCCAATCCCACCATTCCTTTCGAAATCAAACACCAGATGGGTGTAGCGAATCACTTTGGGAGTAGATCAATTCTATGGCCGCCGATAGGGTCACAATCCCACACATTACATTATTTTCGAATGAATGCTGTCACATGAATGGAAATCAGCGATGTACAGCGTACATGTTTGAAAAGGTGTTTCCACCTGTGCAAATTACACTGAAAGTATACAACTTGACAGGTATGTTTTCTCCGACGGGTGATCATTACCTACTTTGGCTGCGAATGAATGAGACTCCTGCATCTGCATCTCCCTTGGCACGCCTATCCCGATCTGCAAGGCAGATCTCCACGCTTCTCGGGCGACAACAAAGTGCCACCCCTGGTCAACAGATGATGCGTCAGCTGTCCGTACACATCTTATTGCCTTAAAGAGATGGTTGGGTCGGGATGGCCATGTTTTCCCTAACAAGTTCATTTTATAAATTTTTTGATCAGGAAAATGAAAAGAGTTGTCATTTTCTATATTATCAATAAATTTGGGAGAAATTAGGAAGTAAGTGACTTCATGAATAACACCTCTTGTTAATGAGGAGAATGGCCGCGCCCCCTACCGTCCTATCCTTGTTTGGTCGGAATCACTGGCGGAACCGATTACAAACTCTTCATTGGAAAGCATTGTACTTTCATTGCTCATAACATCCAAAAACGGTGATCAATTGGCACAAAAATCTATGTGGATATCTCTACTGGAAAGGATTAACCTCTCCGTGGCTGATTTATATGAGAATGAGGAAATGTGGAAGTGAGCAGAGCTACAAAGCTACATAGATTTATGCTGGGACGAGCGCACACTGCTTCTTTGCTTGAAAAAATCCAAAAAAACCCCATTGCTTTTTTGCTGATCACGGTTAGGTTGAGCAAGGCATTTAACACCAGTCAGGATATTTACAGAGACTGAAGTGGGAATGAGGAGACGTGCACATTTATTTGGATGAGCAATGGCCCCAGGTTTTTGACCTACAACACGCTGTGCAATTTGGAACGTAACAGCCGAAATGGTGCATTCCAATGCGGCCACACTCGGCTGTGGAGTCAGATGCGCACGTTCAAGACACCCCCAGTGTTCGATGAGGTCTTACATCACTCTGATGCCATTTTACTCTCGCGGCTGCAAGCGGTGTCGGACAACGCACGCTTGGGTTGCTTGGGAGGTAACCCCGCGGCATGAAGACGCAGGCTCATGATCACCTCCACACGCTGCGCGGACATTTAGGAGCTAATGTTGTTGTGCTAATGCCTTTTATTTTAACGGCCTGAATCTAGTTGTTTCTATTAGCTGTACCGTTATCCCACTGTTAGCCGGGGAGGGAAGGGTGGGGATAAAGATCTATGCTTGCCTGATAGCTTGCCCCCTACCAGTCGCCGTCTGCCTCCTGAGAGTTGATACGAGTTTAGCATAGCTAAATGTCCGAAATATAAGCAGTCTGGCTTCGTGTGCGAGTTCATGCTCTTGTCCACTTCAGCCTGTGTAAGTGGAGAAGCGATCGCCACGGTATTTTTGATTTTTTTCTGAAGGTGATCATGATGACCTTTTAGAGAACAGAACTGACAAAGCGAGCAATATTACCACCCTTGCCTCCCTAGACTGCTGAGACAGAAAAAATAAGCCGAGCTCCAAAATGAGGCGGGGCAATTTGTTGTAAATCTAATCACAAAAAAGCCCTTTAATCACTACAGAGGCTTTTGGGGGGCATTTTAGTTCTGGTGTCATTTTTACATGCAAACCTATTATATAATCGCCAATGTTAAAGCTCATCTTAGTGATTTTCTGATGGTCCCGGGGAAGTGTGATTGTAAAGGGATCCTTGAATTACAGCCAGATAGGTTGAGAGACCATGGGTCGAAGCACATTAATATAGGTAAGTGTACAACTGCATTTTTTCAAAAAAATAACAATAATTAAAAAAAAGATTTTTCTATGCCTGCTGTGTTTTAATATTATGGTAAATGTCGAATTTCAAATATCTGCAGTGTAATAATAAAGTTTGCAGCAGATGTTGAAGGAGCGCAGTCTCCTCAAGAAGTACATCCTGCGTCGCGTCTTCTTGTACAGTTGACTGGTGTGTGTTGTCCAGTCCAGTTTGTTGTCCAGCCACAGCCCAATGTATTTGTAATTGTACACCACCTCCACATCAGCTCCCTCTAACAGAACTGGTCGTGGTCCTGTTCTGGACCTCCTAAAGTCAATGTCTAGCTCCTTCGTTTTAGAGGTGTTAAGCTGTAGGTGGTTGGTGTGGCACCATGTAGCAAAGTCTCTGACCAGTCTCCGATACTCCTCCTCTCTGTCGTCCTGGATACACGCAACAATGGCTGTGTTGTCGGCGTACTTCTGGATGTGACACAGCTCTGAGTTGTAGCAGAAGTCCGAGGTGTACAGGGTGAAGAGAACAGGGGCCAGCACCGTGCCCTGGGGGGCTCCTGTGCTGCTGACCACCGTATCAGACGTGATGTCCTTTAGCCCGACGTACTGTGGTCTGTCAGTGAGGTAATCAGAGATCCAGTTTACCAGGTGGGGGTCCACGCCCATTCTGCCTAGTTTGTCCCGAAGCAATTAAAGTCACTAGAGAAGCGCAGCCCATTGGTTTCAGTGATGTTCTCGGTGGAGATGCTTATCAGCTTCAGCAGTCAGTGTCAGAAAACAGGTGAGCCGTGATTGGTCGTTACCTGAGCCCTGAGCAACTGTGATGTCATTTTCAGATGACAGCAAGTGGCAAATGGCCACTCCCTGAGATGGATAAAAACGAGGGGATATTGCTGCTTAGCTCATATTACACAAACACAATTGTAATCAGAATACCATGTTTAGACGGGTGACGGCGCATAGAACATAATATTGTAAAGACATTTTTGGGGGTTTACTCCCTCTTTAACCATCTGGTCTATTGTTGGCAATAACCTGAAACTAATCCATGTGACATGGGACTGTTTAGCCAGAGCGGGTCACATGAGGGTTTTGATCTCCCTGTTTATTTAATTTAAAAAAGATGTGTGCTGGTTTTCGTAGGACCAATATATTGTCATTGACAGGAAAATTAAGGGACAAATAGTAGAGCAACGTTCTCTCACTCAGTTCTCAAGCCCAAACAACACAGCTTGCTTTTAGATTGGGGCCAAGTGGCAACTTGTAAGATTTCATGTGCACAAAAACTGGCATTTACCCAGGGGAGTGCAGACACACATGAACGCTCGCACATGGAAAATCATTGGATGTGTCGGGGAATTGAAAGCAGAAGCCCTCAAGGACAAGAATGCCTCTGTAACCTATTTGCAAGGTAAATGCAGTCTCATTACAGTGAGAAGCATGAAAAGCAGCATCTCTCCTGCACATCACATGAAAGACTCCATTGTTCTGCCACGATGAAGGCACTCTGTCTCACCATTGTAGAAATAATAAAGTAGAGTACCCTTGTTCTGTGAGCCTTTCATTTCAACAAAAGACAAACAGTGTCTGATTCTCTGTTATATTCATCTGAGGCTGTCACCCCTTTCTAGGAGAAAAAGAATATTGTTGAGCTGGAGATAGAGACAACTAACCCCTTAAAACTCATGTCATGACTTTACATGAACTAATCAGACACAGGAACTTGTCCATGTGGGGTGTTATTTTCAAATATTATTCCAGCTTTGTTGGCATTATAGTTTTCGTACAGATCATTATATGCATTACAGCCCCTTGTGTCTTTCAGTAAGTATGTAAGCAGATATTCCAAACTACTTTATTTCACAAAGAGGCTCACAGAAAGTCAGTACAACTCCAAGCATTATAGGTGTTAAAAAGATCTTTATTGATATTAATGCACTTAATATTTTCTGCATGCATCTCAGTGTGATCTCCTGACATAGTGAATGTGCACACACAAACTACTTCCTTGCCAGCATAACCATCAGAAGTTATGGCACCTTAAAGTAGTTAGTAGAGTTGTTGGTGGTGCACGTCAAATAAGCATATTGTTTTTCAAAAGGTCAGAAAATTCTAAGCATTGTATTCTCATTACTGGCATTTTCATAAAAATCATCTTCTGTTTGGATTTGCCAATAAAGTTGTGGTAGAAATTGTTGTTACAGTACCGCACAGCTTACAAAAAGAAAGGTGTTTTGAAAGTTCTTGTTTTTTCATAAGTTAAATAATTTCCCATTACTGAATTGAACCTTTTTTGAGAGGCTGGACCTCTCTCATGAAAATCAGCTACTGCTCATCTAGCCTCATATACTGCAGGGCCAATAGTCCATGAGCCAGATCACCAATCTTAATATAATGGGTGGGCAATTTGTAGTTGGAATTTTTTATTTGCTAGACGTCTCTACTTCACAGTTTGGCATGATAACCCTTTCAGACTGGCAGCTTATTGTTGGTTATCTTGCATTTTATATATTGACCCATATCGCAGAAATACGAAAGTTTTTTATGGTGCTTGTTTGGCACTATGGAGCGTGTTGACTACTTGCTGACAGCTCAGGCTGCCTAAATCAATATTATATATTCTGAAGACATCAGAGAACTGAAATACTGGTATTATTACATACCCTGATAAAATCAGAGGCTGTTACAGCCTTATTTTTTAAAATTCAGCATATAATAACATTTTAAAATGTTGCTTATGTATCTATTTGCACCACAGTTATTTAGTAATATAAACATTATTTTAGAAAGCACATCCCACAGGCCTTTTCTTTCGGCAGGTACCAGATGTATTTATGTAGCCTTTATAGTTTTGGAAATATACTCATTTATGAACATGCATGTTGTTTTAGACAGAATTTGCCTGAATTCAATTAAGACTGATTTATGATTAATTAATCAAATGCAAGGAGGCGGGGGAAAACTTGAAACCTGTCATGTCATGTCATCTTCCAAACTGCTTATCCTATATAGGGTCGCGGGGAGTTGCTGGAGCCTATCCCAGCCATCAATGGGAGAAGGCAGACTACACCCTGAACTGGTCGCCAGCCAGTCGCAGGGCACACATAGACACTGTCACTGAGCGGGAATCGATCCCACGCTGCCCGCACACAACTCAGGCGTGTGTACCACTACACTATCAGGGACACAAACTTGAAACCATATAGGCATATTTAAGGTTAGGATCTTAGTCATGGTATGTGTGGTAGACGTCCAGGGTCAACAACGGCCAACGGCTCACCTTTCCTGAGGGAGCCAAGATACAACTGGAGGATGTGATTGCAGGGATTACAGGTAAACCAGCCGATCCTCAGCCATCAGAAAGAGTTGAATGACTCACCAAATCCATAGGCAGTTATTTGGTGTTTGCCGTCACCGGTGGTCAATCCAAACCACCGAAGCACATCCTGCTGCCTTTTGCAGTGAAGTCTCTGACTAGAAATACTGAACTGATTCATATTCTGAATTGCCTGGGCCATGGTGTTTCATATACACTGGTTGAGGAAATTGACACCGCAATGTGCCTTCAAAAACTGGAGAGATCCCAGAGAGGAGTGTCACTGCCAAGAAACATCTACCAGGGTGTCTTCAACACTCTCTTGCCTGGGACAACATAGACCGGTAGTAGGAGACAAACAGTGTAAAGAGTACATCACATTAAGTAAATGTCATTGCTGTACAGCCCAGAATTGTTGGACCAATGCCACAATATGAACAGAAGACATTTCAAAAGTCCAAGAAAAGGAACATTTCCCCAACACCAGCATTACTCCCCATGTACAATGCTGGTCATAGAGTAGAGCCCCCCATCACCATCAGCCTAGACGTGGACGCAGAGAAACAGGTCCAGAATTCCATAGTCAATAACATGATCTGGCTGCCCACCCGGTTAACTAACACCGAAGACCAAACTATTAGCAGTTGGACTGGGTTCAACATCCTCACACGCAAAAACATGTATGTGGTGCAGGAGACTATACAAGCCAACAATCAATGCCCAGCAATTGAGATGTCAAAAGTCAATGAAGTCCTGATCCAAATGCTTAACATAATGGAGGCCTTTTGACTGGAGAAGATAGTTTGTGTCTTTGACCAGGCACTGTATGGCAAGGCAGCAGAAATCACTTGGAAGGAAAATAAGTTTCAGAAAATTATACAATACAATACAATACAACTTTATTTATACAGTGCATTTCATAACAGCTACAGCTGTAACAAAGAACTTCACATTACAACAACAAAATAGCAATAATATTACAAGTGAAAGCAATATATTAAAACATAAAATACTATATATAACAGACACTGGAAAACAGCAGAAAACCATCAGTCTCATGTCGGATCAAAAGCCAAAAAATAGAAATGCCTCTTCAAATGGGTTTTAAAAATGGACAGAGAGGGGGTTTGCCTAACATTTAATGGAAGGTCACTCCAAAGGGAAGGACCAGCAACAGAAAATGCTCGATCACCTCTGAGGCACCGCTTAGTCCTCGGCACCTCGAGCAGTGCCTGGTCCACAGACCTGAGGCACCGGGAAGGTGCGTAGGAGTGGAGGAGCTCAGAGAGGTACGGCGGGGCGAGGCCATTTAAAGACTTGTAAAAAAATACAAGCATCTTAACCCATCTGAACCTTAAAATGCACTGGGAGCTAGTGAAGGGAAGGCAGAATTGGTGTTATGTGCTTGCAAGCTCCAGTTAGGAGGCGAGAAGCAGTATTTTGGACCAACTGGAGTCGAGAGAGGACTGGCCGAAAATAAAGTGCATTACAGTAATCTCGCCGAGATGTGACACATTCATGGATTACTGATTCTAAGTGCTGATGAGAAAGGAGGGGCTTTACCTTAGCCAGTTGTCTAAGATGACAGAAGCAGGACCTTACAAAAGCGTTGATTTGTTGGCCCAAGTTTGAGACTGTTAGCTTTAGATATGAAGCCAGGAGGCCTAGGTCAACAGGGTGGGATGTATAAGAGCCACTGGGACCAAACACCATAACTTCTGTTTTATTTTCGTTGAGATTTAAGAAATTTAGTGACATCCAGGCTTAGATGTCCCTAGACATTTCTCTTATGGAAAAAGTGTCTTTTTTGCTCAGCGGTACATAGATTTGACAGTCATCCGCATAGCAGAGGAAGGAAATACCGCATTTTCAAAGGATGGAACCCAGGGGCAGCAAATACAACAATAACAGCAAGGGTCCCAAAATAGAACCCTGTGGAACACCATGCGATAGAGTGGCAGAGCTGGACAAAGAGGAACCTAGTCAACAGAAAGAGTCCTGCCAGCCAAATAGGATCTAAACTACTCTAGAGTGCTTCCACTAATGATTACTTGGTGCTCCAAACGAGCCAAAAGAATGCCGTGGTCAACCGTATCGGATGCTGCATTCAAATCCAACAAAAAAAAAAGACATACACAGTCTGCAGAGTCATTTGTCAGGAGAATATCCTTACAAACACGTAACAGGGCTGACTCTGTGCTATGCATCATCTTGAGGCCTGACTGGAAAACCTCCATAACATTATGTCCATCCAAGGAAGATTTTAACAGAGTGCACCACTTTTTCCAGAATTTTAGAAACATCACGCCCTGATCAAGGCCAGGCTTCATAAGCAGGGGTTGAACTACAGCATGTTTAAAATGTTGGGGGACTGCACCAGAAGACGGGCTGCTGTTGATAGTGGCCAAAAAAAATTCACCAATACTTGGGAGAACCTCCTTAAAGAAATGAGGAGGAACGGAGTCATCAGTGGAGCTAGATGGCTTAATATGGCAAACCACATCCTCCCAAAATGCCAAGAAAACCACCTCAAAGGAATCCAACTCTGCAGAACAAGGAACGTAGACAGAGGGGTCAAATGTGGCATTCGGAACGAAAGCCCTAGCTGTAGCAACCTTGTCAACGTAAAACTGCAAAAATCTATCACATATTTCAGGGGACGAGTCCAATGCAAATAGGAAGAAAGGGCTTAAGTTCAGAATCAATTATTTTAAATAGAGTACGTGGATCATGGCAATTTGCCTGAAAGAGCCTTGACAAGTGTTCCCTCTTGTTCCCTTGGGTTGGGCATCAAGAACCGGGAATCGAGTGGAATCAGGACCATCATTCTGGTTCTCCCGGAACCGTTCAGATTTTAGAACGTCGGAACTAAGTTTCAATTCCTAGTTAGCCTCGCGGAAGAAGCACAATAAGTAAGACTGATAAAAACATTTTTTAAAAGTGTGCGTACGTGACGGCGCACAGCCCCTCCTACAGCCGAAGCTGCGTAGCAATAGCATGGTAGCTCACCCCCACTCGAGCTGCCCTGATCGTCTCGGTCAGCCCCTCCACTCGCTTCGTACCGGCCGGCAAGCGTGAACCCCGGCAGTGGCGACTCTGGGCGTGCGCCGGGCCATTCCCACAGATCTCTTCAACTCCGCCGGCAGCTGGGACACCGCGGTGGCAGCAGTCGCTCTTCGCAGGTCAGGGTCAGGTCAGCTCAGCAGTGAAGGGGGTTAAAAACCCAGCGCCTGAACTCACTAGCAGTAGCTCTGACAGCACAGGAAAACATTACATCAAAGAGCACAGTCATATGATCAGAACTGAGAATGGGAGCATTCCATCTGCAATCGTCTATCAATCTTGGGGAAGAGGTTTCAGGATGCTGGTCTACGTGACCTGTGTGTGGAGTGATTGCTAAAGGATCCATCACCTACTCATCCCCTCTGTTTCCTGCACCAACATGTCCATTGAAGTCTGCACCAATGACAACTCTCTCACTTCTAAGTATGCTCTGCATCACTTCATCAAAGTCCAGCCAGAATTTCTCCTTCTCCTCCAGCTCATATCCTACCTGTGGAGCATATCCACTAACAACATTGAACATCACACCTTCGATTTCTAGCTTCAGACTTATCACTCTATATGACATTCTTTTTACCTCCAGGACATTCCTAACAAACTCCTCCTTCAAGATAACTCCTTCTCCATTTCTCTTTCCATCAACACCATGATAGAACAACTACAGAACAACATTGCTCCTAAACTTCTAGCCTTGCTACCTTTCCACCTGGTCTCCTGGACATGCAGTATGTCTACCTTCCTCCTCTACATCATGTCCACCAATTCTCTACCTTTTCCTGTCATAGTTCCAACATTCAATCTCCCTACTCTCAGTCCTATATTCTTAGCGCTACTCTTCTCTCTCTTCTTACGAACACACTTTCCTCCTCTCCTTCTTCGACCAACAGTAGTCCAATTTCCACCGGCTGTAGGTCAACAGCGCCGACGGCGGTCGTTGTTAACCCGGGCCTTGACCGATCCGGTATGGAAGTCATAAGTTTGATTCACATCTTTGATATTGCTTACTGACGAAACCCTGTGTATTCATCCAGGCTTGGGACCGTCACAATAAGACACTGGCTTGTGTCCTCTTGTGGCTACATTACAAACAAATATGAACGTTAAACTCTTTAAAAACAGGAATTCTGTTTACCGTGTGCGCCCTTGACCAGTTGTAGCTAGAATTCTTTGTGTATTTCTTGCCAGATCGCGTCCCTGCCTTAATTGCTCCGCTCTCGCTCGTCTCGTTTACCATTCGTCTTGTTTCCTCGTTGCCGCTTCCTTATTGAATGCGCTAGGTAATATCTGCACAGCGAAGAGCAACTTCCAGGTCAGGGGCGAACCAAATTAAACGGATATATTTGAATCAAATTCAATTTCATAATTTTTCTTTTTGGGCAGACTTATGCAATCATTTACAGGCATCAGGTCTTCCCCTGCCTCCTTGTATTTGATTAATTAATCATAAATCAGTCTTAATTGAATTCAGGCGAATTCTGTCTAAAACGTGCCTGTACATAAATAAGTATATTTCCAAAACTATAAGGGCTACAGGAATAAATCTGGTACCTGCTGAAAGGTAAGGCCTATGAGATGTCAAATGTGCTTTCTAAAATAATGTCTATATTTCTAGATTACTCTGGTGGAAATAGATGCACAAGCAAAATTGTAAAATGTTATTTCCGCCTATGGAGAATTTGAAAAAATAAGGCTTTAACAGCCTCTGATTTTATTTGGGTATGTAATAATACCTCCAATCAGTTCTCCAATGTCTTCAGAATATATAATACTGATTGAGGCAGCCCAAGTAGTTAGCAAGTAGTCAATAAGCCCCATAATACCAAACAAGTACCATACACAACTCTCGGATTTCTGTTATAGGGGCCATATATAAAATGCATGATAACCAACAATATTCTGCCAGTCTGAAAGGGTTGTCATGCCAAACTATGAAGTAGAGATGTGTAGTAATTCAAAAAAGCAAACTAGAAATTTCCCAGCAGCAGGTTTGATTGGAGGTGAGTGTGGTGTACCACATAGTTGGTTGGAAATGACTTTAATAAGGACTTCAGTATCAGCTGTGACAGGTCACTTCAAAGCCATGGCCCAGAGCAGTTCACCTCACAGTCGAGAGGGTGAGACTTTGAAGATTGGGAATTTGTCTTGAGCCAAAGTCATGTAATGCTCTGCACTCCACAGGTAGCATGTCAGGGATGCTCACACATTATTGCCTTAATCCACAATTCACAGAGAGTAGGAATGGAAACTCACAATTTCTTGTCTTCGTAGCAGAATGCTTCAACAGCCATGGGAACAGGCAGACAAACGTGATGAAGTAGAACTCAGGGTCAGAGGAGGCAAAATGCTGGGTACATAGCCACAGGTACAGGCAAGGTGAAATGGCAGAACTCGTGGTTGGAGGCGGAAGGCAGAGGGGATTCACGGGGTATTGTTGTGGTGTCTTGCATGGAGGAGTGTCAAACACGCTGACATTTAATGAGGCATCAACAAAGCAGTGATAATGAAATGAAGCGAGCGTTGGTGTGTTAGGTCAAAGAAATCACGAGACCGATTACAAGCGAGGACTCAGTTTGTGTGGGTGAGGTTTGGTTCTTTCATCGTATCGTACTTCATAACACTGGAGACCTTGCACGACTTTGCGAGTGGTGTCGCTGTTTGTAGTGAGCTATTAAGCTTGTTAGCGAGTTGGGGTGTCACACTACTGTTCATTAGAAAAGAATACTCGGAGTGCAAAAGTACTTTTGTATAGGATTAGCATATTGTGTTTTCCGTCATTGTAAATCCATTGAAAAGAATTAAGATGAGTAATTTCGGTTTAGAAAACCTTTGAGAGTGAAGCAGTTTATAAAAATTCAGACCCTGGCAAATTTAGTACCAGGGCTGGGTATCCAACCCTAGAGACAAAGGTTTGAGGTGAAAATGAATGAACAAATGGAAATACTGTAATAAATGAGTACATCAAACTCTTATTTACAAGGGCGTAATGTCGTTTGTCGGAGTGGAGTTGTAAATCAAAAATATAACGGGTAATCCATTATATCACTTCATTACTGCATAAATTACTGTTGAAACCCCCACATTTTTCATGAACATTGTTTCTTATTTATTCTATATCTACATTGGAAGATAGTGGATTTCAGAAACACTGCAATATTTACATTTAAAAACAAGAGGATGTATGTAGAGTAAGACATTTTACTTTCTTTTTCAAATACATCAATATTTGCTTTAAAAATGTTTATATATTATAATAGTTAACAATATACAATAGACATCTGCATTATTCTATGAAAAAAAAAGTCTACATATAAAATAAGCGGCTTCACCAAGTTGGTACATCTCTAACTACAGAATAATTACCACTACGTATTACTCAGCAATGGCAAAGGGTGTGGTGTTACACAATAAAAAAGGAAAAAGCAACAGTCCTCACATAAATATTAGCAAAGAAGATACTCATTGGCGTAGCTGGCCTGCATTCCACATGGGTTTTGAGGTCAAAGGGGCACGACATCGCCCACGCGAATAGAGGACAGAAAAAAGCCAAAAAAGTAAGGAATAGGTAAACCAGGAATAGACCATGACAGTCATTAGAATTGCAATTCCTTGTTTTATTGCCCTTCATTCCCACCCTTTCCTCAGACCCTATACAAACAGGAAAGTTTGAAGAAAGAAAGAAAAATAAATGGCATACCTGACCACCACAACATTAATAATAACACGTAAATAACATTTTCCCAACACATCCCGCAAATAAATACACAAAATAAAATTACACTAAAATAACTTATGGTGGTTGGGCCGGGATGACCATGTTTTCACTAACAAGTTCATTTTATATATTTTTTGATCAGGAAAATGAAAAGAGTTGTCATTTTTTATTTTATCAATACATTTGGGAGAAATTAGGAAATAAGTGACCACATGAATAACGCCTCTTGTTAATGAGGCAAATGGCCGCGCTCCCTACCATTCTATCCTTGTTCGGTCTGAGTCACTGGAGGGACTGATTACAAACTCTCCATTGGAAATCATTGTACTTCCATTGCTTATAACGTCCAAAAACGCTGATGAATTGGCACCAACATTTATGTGGACATCCCTACTAATGCCCACTTCAACATATCAAAACGATTAACCTCTCCGTGGCTGATTTATATGAGAATGAGGAAATGTGGAAGTGAGCAGAGCTACAAAGATTTATGCTGGGACGAGCTTCTTTGCTTGAAAAAAAAACCACACTGCTTCTTTGCTGATCACGGTTAGGACGAGCGAGGCATTTAACACCAGTCAAGATATATACAGAGACTGAAGTGGGAATGAGTAGATGTGCACATTTATTTGGATGAGGAATGACCCCAGTTCTTCGACCTACAACACGCTGACCAATTTGGAACGTAACAGCCGAAATGGTGCATTCCAATGTGGCCACACTCGGCTGCGGAGTCGGATGCGCACGTTCAAGACACCCCCGGTGTTCGATGAGGTCTTAACTAACTCTGCTTCGCTCTCGAGGCTGCAACAGCCTGAATCTAGTTGTTGCTATTAGCTGTACCGTTATCCTACTGTAAGCCGGGGAGGGAAGGGGGGAACAAAGATCCATGCTTGCCTGATTGCTTGCCCGTTGCCAGTCGCCATCTGCCTCCTGAGAGTTGACATGAGTTTAGCGTAGCTAAATGTCCAAAATATAAGCAGTCTGGCTTCGTGTGCGCATTCATGTTCTTGTCCACTTCAGCCTGTGTAAGTGGAGAAGCGATCCCCACGGTATTTTTTATTTTTTCTGGAGGTGATCATGATGACATCACGTTTTATGTCAATAAATCCAAACTATTGTGCAGAACACTTTTATACTTTCACAGGTTTAAGTGGACAAGAGTAGTAGTGCGCATTTCCATTTTGGTGGTGATCGGTCGCCGTTTTGGACGACAGAACTGACAAAGCGAGTAATATTACCACGCTTTCCTCCCTCCCGTGATGTAGACTGCTGAGACCAAACAAATAACAAGCCGAGCTCCAAAACGGGGTGGGTCAATTTGTCGTAGATCTAATCACAAAGTTAAATCACTACACAGTCTTTTTTGGGGAGGCATTTTAGAACTGATGTCATTTTTACATGCAAACCTATTACCGTATTTTCCGGACTACGAGTCGCTCCGGAGTACAAGTCGCACCAGCCATAAAATGCATAATAAAGAAGAAAAAAACATATATATGTATATATATATATATATATATATATATATATATATATATATATATATATATATATATATATATATACACACATATATATATATATATATATATATATATATATATATATATATATATATATACACATATATATATATATATATATATATATAAGTCGCACTGGAGTATAAGTCGCATTTTGGGAGGAAATTGTGCGCTTAGTACACATCATTTCCACCAAGCTACGATGGTAACATTTAGCTAACATTCACACATGTAGCATACAAGAAAGTTACTTTGAGATAACTTTGAATTCACCAAAATGGTTGTAGATCGATTAAATACGTCCCTGACCATGTAGAACGTTTCCAAGTCTCCAAAAGTATTAATGTATTCCGTCGTAATTATGTCTTCGTCTCCTCTGTGCTCAGCTTCTTACTTGTGTGGCTGCATGATGCAATACCCCAGCCAGACGCAGGCAACTGCCTGCTTGTGGTTCATTCTTGTTCAACCATCGTCTGTTAAGTAACTTAGACAATTGTGTGTAATGAGCATGCAACATTTATATAGGAGCTGAATTGTGGATGACTGTATTGTGTTGATGACTGAACATACTAATCAGTATCGCTAATGCTAATCATGGTCGCTAATTGTTAGCATAGATCGATAGTATTTTCTGTTTCTTGTGCAGTTTCACAACATAAACAGGCAACTTCGCTGCACACCTAGAGTCTGTGGAGTTTGTTTGTGAATGTTTAGCTGTTTGGATAAGCTGGCTTCCTCGGCAAGGCCTTTTAGTTTAACAAAACATTAGACATTAAGCGTTTAATTATTCATGCATTTTAATAGCTTATAGGATGTATCTTATGTTTCTTTATGTGGGTTACAATAATATGTGAAATGGTATAGAAGTAATTGTCATGGCTTGTTAGTGCTGACTTGTATTTATGATGTTTTGTCTCCTTCTGCAGGCGCTTTTAGCGCTAAAGCGCCTGCAGAAGGAGGCAAAACATAAATACAAGTCAGCAGTAAGAATCCATGACAGTAATAATGTGTTAATAATTTCACACATAAGTCGCTCCAGAGTATAAGTCGCACCCCCGGCCAAACTATGGAAAAGAAAACGCGACTTAAAGTCCGGAAAATACATTGTATAAGCTCATCCAAGTGTCTCTTTAAGGTGTCATTACACTGACATCACCTTCACCCCCTCCCAACACTTTCCCAATACAATCCACAAAATAAAACTTGTTATTATTATTATTATTATTATTATTAGTAGTAGTAGTAGTAGTAGTAGTAGTAGTACTAGTAGTAGTATTTATTATTTGATAACAAATATGAAATAACTTAGATGAACGCAAAACTGAGGTAAACAATTGAGCAGTCCTATTCCATTTTTTAAGGGCTTTAGGCTTTAGGATCGGTGGACACAATTTAGAGTGCCACACTATGGACAAAAAATGCAAAAATGGCAAATAGTTGTTGGAGAAATGCTAGTTCCCAGCCACTGTCAAGATGCCCTTGAGCAAGGCATTGTGACCACAACCCATCTCAAGTGGTGCAGCACACACATCTCTTTCACTCTAAACTCTCCTTAAATACCTGCATCTGTGTGAACTGGTTCTTTGGGTGGTGTGCAACCCAAACTATACAGTGTGAGTTGAATTCCCCCTTTAGGGACAATAAGTATAACCGAAAAACAAAAACACTCTAGAATAAACTCCATAAGTGCTTGCTCTCAACTTGTCTGACGTAGACAAAGACTGAATAAATGGGCTGTGAACATTTGTTGTTTATTAGCTCCCAAAAATTGATTCATGGAAGAGGTGTGACATTAACAGTAGTGGACACAGGCGTTATGCAATAGCAATACCAGCACTCTATTTACCAGTGTGTATTTTTAGAAGTCATCACATTTCTCAGTATCTCCTCTCACTTCATCACTACATTTTGTGCCAGGACAGTCTGCAAAAATTGCCTACCTGGTACAAACAAAAGGAGCCTCTTGCGACAAAATGTAAAGATTAAACGAATTGTAGCAGAGACGCATCTGTGTGAATGCCCAATGGCATACCAAATATCCAGGTCAACAAGTCACTAGCCTTGAGTGATGGCAGATGGTGTGTAGTTAATGTTCAACTAATATGAAGAACTGAAAGAGAAGGAGTAATCATGTAAGGCAGACAGCTATATTTAGGAGAAGCTGGCATGGCACCTCTTATTGATCTGCAGCTTACACGGTGAACACCATCTCCCAATCTGTCTACCATGCATTTTAAGTCTGCAGAAATGAACCCATATTCTCTCCGGACACAATG
This sequence comes from Filicampus tigris, assembly GCF_054856515.1. Lineage (NCBI taxonomy): Eukaryota > Metazoa > Chordata > Actinopteri > Syngnathiformes > Syngnathidae > Filicampus > Filicampus tigris. The sequence goes on from NC_141218.1 coordinate 37,522,523, forward strand.
AATGCATTTACATTTGAGCAAATTTATATGCTAATGATATACTGTACCACTGTTTGCAGTACTGTGTGAACCTCCGATTGCACAAATCTATCACTGTGTTTGTGTGTGTGAATTATAGTGTCAGAGAAATGATTCTGTTAGACTGCCACGTATGCCAACAAAATGTGTGAGGCAGCCGTTTCAATCAAAATCTTACATTAAAAACACCACACAAAAATGTTGGTCCCACAAATAGCAATGGCATGAAGAATGAATCAGCAGGGATTACAATGCTATTGTTTGAAAAATGGCACAAGCAACACTGCTGCGCCTATTGTCACCTTGCTCATAATTGTCACACAACATCATGGGAAGTTAGGGGCGGTAAAAATACAATATCAACATCATTAAACTAAACAGGGATTTCTGTTGTGAGTCATTTGTTGTTCAGTCTTATTTTGTTTCAAATATTTTTTGTGAGACAGAACACAGTAATGATACAGATTATGCAACAGACACTGTGTCTCATGGGTACTTGGTGATCTTAAGAATGTGTCCTTGCTTGAATTTATCACCAGTTTTTTCCTTTGCGACATGGTTCGCACCCTTCTAAACATTTGTTACGCATCAAATTTCACTTTAAAGATGCTAAATGAATAATAAATACTAAGCTGCAGGCTGTGCAAGGAACGTGCTCTACCAGCCTGGCAGCGAATGATTACGATGGAACGTTGGCTAATAACTACATTGAAGTTTTAATTTTTATCCTAAAATTGGCTTACCTTTACTAGAACCCCATGGTGCATTTTAGCCAAAAGTACAATCCTTGTCATGACCCTTCTCTGTGTGGTGGGCTGATCACACCCATTCCATGGACAATTGTAAGTCCGACATGTTTGCAAGCACCAACCACTAGGACACCGATATGAGTGACTCGTCCTCGACTAAGACTGGTGAGATTGAGGATAGATCTCGCGAGTCAGACCGACTTGAAATGGAGGGAGAAGTAGCTGGTCTGACTCAGTGTCTCGCTATTCGTGTTATAGTTGATTCTGGGGCCAATGATTGTTTCATTGACCCTTCGGGGGTTTGCGAATTGAGTTGCCAAGTCGAGCACTAGAAGAGGTCAGGAAGGATAATGATCTCGATGGACGACCCTTAGCGGAAGTCAGACATGTCACGGGACCGGTCATTTTAAAAATATCTTGATTTTTTTTAATCGCGTTGTCTCGGTCTGCACCTCTAGTCCTAGGCCTACACTGGCTCAAGAACCACAATCCAGTTATTTCATGGGATCATCCAGCCATAACAAGATGGGGTCCATTCTGTTTTGCGCATTGCCTGCGATTGGCAGTTGAGGGCAATATTTACGCGATGGTTAAACCAACGGTAGGGATTCGCCTTGAAAATATTCAGCAAATAAGTATTTATCATGACTTACACCAAGTTTTTAGTAAGGACAGCACACTCTCTTTGCCGCCACATAGACCATACGATTGTGCTATTGATTAAATTCTCAATTCCCTGCATCACGCCTGTATCAAGTATCTCAGATAGGGCTGTCCCAAACGATTATTTTTCTTCCGATTAATCTTTCGACTATTTTTACAATTAGACGATTAGTCTAACAATTCATTTTTCGACTAATCTAGCGATTATTTTTGACTTGACGATTATTAATTCCAAAAAACACTTCTGAAAGCTTAGTTAAATTCTTTGGTTATTAAAGAACACTTGGGTGAGCTTAACATTGGCACTTATATAATAGGTTTGCATGTAAAAATTACATTAGTACTAAAATGCCCACCTCAAAAGACTCTGTAGTGATTTAAGGGCTTTTTTTGTGATTAGGTTTATAACAAATTTCCCCGCCCCTTTTTGGGGCATGGCTTATGTTATGTTTTTGGTCTCAGCTGTCCACGTCACGGGAGGGAGCCAAGCGTGGACATATTGCTCGCTTTGTCAGTTCTGTTGTCGAAAACGGTGATCGCCACCAACATCCAAATGCGCATTACTACTCTTGTCCACTTCAACTTGTGAACGTATAAAAGTGTTCTGCACAATAGTTTGGATTTATTGACATAAAACGTGAGCTCATCATGATCACCTCCACAAAATCAAAAATACCATGGCGATTGCTCCTCCACTTTCACAAGCTGAAGTGGACAAGAGCATGCATGCGAATCCCGAATGGTTATATTTCGAACATTTAGCGATGCTAACTCGTGTCAACTCTCAGGAGAGAGGCTTGCAGCAGCAGCAGGCAGATTGGAGCTTTACGCCCCCTCTTCCCTCCAGGGCTAAAGGTAGGATAATGGGACAGCTAATAGCAACAACTAGCTTCATGTCGTTAGCAGAACAAAGGTGTTAGCAGAACATTAGCTCCTTGCTCTGTGTCCAGCCTGCGTCGATCTTCAAGTCGCGGGGTTGCCTCCCAAGCTGTCGCGTGCGTTGTCAGACAGAGAGCTGCCAGAGAGTGAATTAAGCCCTTATCGAACAAGCGTCAAAGTTCCAGCGAGGCTGACTCCACAACAAAGTGTGGCCGCATTGGAATGTACCTTTTCGGCTGTTTACGTTCCAAATTGGACGGCGTGTTGTCAGTCGAGAAAATGGGGCCATTCCTCATCCAAATAAATGTGCACGTCTACTCATTTCTACTTCAGTCTCTGTAAATATCCTGACTGGTGTTAAATTCCTCGCTCGTCCTAACTGTGATCAGCAAAGAAGCAGTGTTTTTTTAAGCAAAGAAGCAGCGTGCGCTCGTCCCAGCATAAACCTTTGTAGCTCTGCTCACTTCCACATTTCCTCATTCTCATATAAATCAGCCACGGAGAGGTTAATCCTTTTGATATGTTGAAGTGGGCATTATTAGAGATGCCCACATAAATTTTGGTGCCAATTGATCACCGTTTTGGGACGTTATGAACAATGAAAGTACAATGATTTTCAATGGAGAAATTGGAATCGGTTAATCCCGTGACTCCGGCCGAACAGGGATAGAATGCTAGGGGGCACGACCATTTGTTTTGGATGTGTTCAGGAGCAGGTTTTAATTTCTCTACACCACACGGTCAGCTGCTGCACCTCATCCCGGTAAATTGTGACTCATCACCCACTGCGATGCAGCCTACCACTGTGGTGTCGTCTGCATACTTAATGAAGGTGTTGCTGGTGTGGATTTGGGAGCAGTCTGAAGTGTAGAGGGTTCATCTTGTCTTCTTATTAGTTAAGTAGGTTTAAAGGGACACTTGATTGCCTGAACATCAACACGTATGTAATAGGTCTGTATTAAAAAATTATGTCAGCACTAAAATTCACCCCCCTAAAAGAATCTGTATTGATTTATGGGCTTTTTTGTGATGACTATAGCCGCAAATTGGCCCGCCTACATTTGGGGCGTGGTTTTCTTTCTCCATCTCAGACTGTCTACGTCATCGCTGGGAGACAAGCATTGTTATCCGTGTTGTGCTTTATTTTGGTTTGTCACCTAGTGTCTGAAATTGATTAATTGCCACTAAAATTCATCTGAACATTCCTATACTATTGTCCATTTCAAACTGTGAGAATATAAAAGCGGGCAGCACAATATTTAGTTTTTATTAACACCAAATGTGAGCTCCTATGAGGAAAAACCACTATCACCTCCACAAAATCAAAAATATTGTGCTGATTGTTTTGTTTTTTTAAATTACCGGTTAGACCGTACAATACCAGGAATGTGCATATGAACTTTAGTGACAATTGATCGTAGTTTTCAGACATTTAGCGATGCAAACGCTTTGTTATTTTCCCATAGGCAGCGAAGCAGCTCCCCTACTCCCCTAGCTCCTGCAGCTAGTCGAGGCAGAATTGGCTTTCAATTTCTAACAGTCACAGTTAGCAGAAGGGGATCTTATTCTTACCGTCCATCGATGAGTGAGCTCGTGTCTTGGACGAGCTGCCCGCTCATGCATAGGAGCTACTTTCAAGTCCACATCACTTTGCCTTCTTTTTAAATAGAGCGTACCGTGGGTGGGGTTGCACGACTGTGCCAACTGGAATGCGACAGTCGAAACAAAGGGTTCAGACAGTTTTCACAAACCATCCCACCCCTAGTTACGTTACATAGCTGTATTTAAAAGTTCACAATCCCATGTTTTTTTACTGGTCCCAATTCAATGTTTGTATCGCTAGCTAAACTGTGACATTAGGTTACTTGTCCGTGGGATTTGTAATTAATTTAGACGTCATTGTTGTGTCTTAATTCTATGAGGTGCAAATCATGCATTTTGCCATCCTATTTTTGCCAACGTCATCGACAAAATGATCCATTAATTCAAGTTCATGATCCTCGGAGTGCTCCCATCACTTTTTTTGTTTAGGTCTTCACTTCACACCAACAAGTGATGCTGACCAGGTTGCCAGGTTGGAGTGAATTAAACAAAAACCCTATTTTCTTTTTCTTTTTTTTTTTTTTTTTAATTCTTGCTTTCCTTCTTAAAACGCAAACTGTGTTAAAATGAACAATTCAAACTATATACAAATATTAAATAAATATAAACACAAAGACTTGTGAGTCACTGATGGTGTAGTGGTACACACGCCTGAGTTGTGTGCGGGCAGCGTGGGATCAGTTGCCACTCAGTGACGGTGTCTGTGCGTCCCCTGCGACTGGCTGGCAACCAGTTCAGGGTGTAGTTCGCCTTTCGCCCATTGTCAGCTGGGATATGTTCCAGCACCTCCCCGCGACCCCGAACAGGATAAGCGGTTTGGAAGATGACAAAGACTTGTCAAGTCTAGTCACTTATATACCAGGTTTCAAGTCGCACATCCTAAAAATGGAAGCTCAAGTCAAGTCAACACAAGTCCCCCATCTTTGGCAAGTACCCACAAAAAGTAGCAGGAAAACTCCTGGACAAGCTTAGGGATATAATCGTGAGGGAAGATTACAATAGGAAAATGGCAAAATATGAATACCGATATGTTATTTCCAGTTAACCAAAATGACTATTATGTTTTATTCTTGTCAGAAATGAATGATAGTGAAATTGGTTATCGTGGCATATTGCTGTTATGAAATTGTCATGGGTTGTCAAACTCAGTTGACTGTTAATTGAAACGGCTGATGACAGACGGCTGAAGGACAGATGGATGAACACTTAATAAGAAGTGCGGTGAAACAGATGCTGGCTGATCTTGGTGCTTGTCCCTTGGGTGATGGGCAGATTGACCTCCATGGATACACGATTAAAGAAACATAAAATCTTCATTCATGCCGTCAGTATGTGCATGTACGTATTTATAGTGTTTCATTAATGAATAAATTATGAAAAACATTTTCAATACAAAAGACCCGTAGTGTCACAAAACAGTGATTTTTTTCCACAATACTTTCTTGATTTATTTTTGTCTGCAGTCAATTTGATAGTTTTTCTCTCATTCCATTTCTGAACAGAATGACTTGCGCTACACAATATCTCTCATGGCTTTAAACCTGAAAGAAGGTGTTCTGTGAAGGCGTTGTAGCCAAAATGAAGATGTATTGTATTGCATTGTTTTGGGCAGGTGTGTTTGCTGGTATGACGTTTCAACGGGTGGGAGCACAGACTTTGAAGTACTCGGATTTTGCCAGCTTGGGTTTTGTACTCTTTTAATCAATTCAAGCATCAAATTATCGATTGAATATATTTTGTAGGTAGTAATATGTGGACGTGAGTGACATGGAGGCATAAGGTATTATACAACTTGAACGAAGCAGTGCCTGGGAACTCAAACAAGCTGATGTTTTTTTGGAGGTTAATGTCAATAAGTATTTGCGGCTCCCAGGGCTTTCTTTTTTCGTGGAAATCAGGTCGAAATGGGTCTTTGAGTGTGAAAGGTTGCCGACCCCTGGTATAGGGTGTATGTCATGTCATCATGTCATGTCATCTTCCAAACCGCTTATCCTATATAGGGTCGCGGGGAGTTGCTGGAGCCTATCCCAGCCGTCAATGGGCGAAGGCAGACTACACCCCGAACTGGTCGCCAGCCAGTCACAGGGCACACATAGACACTGTCACTGAGCGGGAATCGATCCCACGCTGCCCGCACACAACTCAGGCGTGTGTACCACTACACTATCAGCGGACTAGGGTGTATGTCATTCACCACAATAGAAATGCCATTGTAAAACATTTTGCCATATGGGCTAAGAGCCTAGCTTCCACTACGTTTTCTTCTACTACTACTACTACTAGTTTTTCTTTGTATTTTCCAGCAGTCCGGATGCGCTTTTGCACCACGCTGCCGATCATGGGCCAGTCCGGTACGATGCCAGATTTCTGATTTACAGGGTGCGACTCTTGATAATCTTTTTTTAATGTTTTAAGTGCTATATTTGTCATCTCAAGGACACATTATAAGACAAGTTATTATATACACTCATTTCAATGTATTATTGTCATCTATGGTTTCTCTAGATTTAGACACATTTTGCTGACTTGCCATGCGGCTAACAGCCCTCGTTGTATACCATCTCAGAGTGTCATTAAAGCTGCAGACCTCAGAGCGTAATTTTTTAGCACCCTTGGTCGGCGGAATAACAGGATAGCAAATATCTTACCAATGTTATGATTGATGAATTTACGTTTGTTTGTTTGGTAAGTGGATGTTTATTTTTGTTTGCTTACAGTGTTTTCTTTAACTATTTTGATAATACACATATGTAGAAACTTTCCATTCCTTCATTTGTTGTGTGAATCTAGACGGGCTATATGCTGGTATATCATACAATTGTTTGTCTAGTTTTCACGATGCTCACAGGATGAGAGAGAGAGAGAAAGAGCGGAGAGAAATAAAAGAAACTGGAGCATTAGTTGAGACTACGTCTTATTACTCATCCAAGGGGTCACACCAAGGGTACTACACATAGTACATTTTATGTGTAGTGTAGACTGATTCATGCGAGATATATGTCATGATCCTATCCATCCTTCCATCCATTTTTGTTCCGCTCATCCAGGGTGGGGTTGTGGGGGTCAGGAGCTTCCCCTAGCCACTTCATCCAACTCCTTCCCGAGGTATTCTCAGATCAGCTGGGAGACAGTCTCGTCAGCATGTCCTGTGTTGCCTGTTCACAAGCTACATGGTGCTGAACATTAGGAGGAGAAGGACACCAAAGTAAAGATGGCACAGTGCACCAAGGAAGCAGCTCAATTCTTTGAAAAATTATTCTTTATACTGATTAAATACTCCTGTGGAGCTTTGGACTGTAAATATGAGGCATACACAGTCTGCATTCACCATGACCTCCTAAGACATGGCACCACATACAATTCCCTTGCATTGCACTTAAAGCAAGTAACAGCAGAGATTGTGTGATGTCAGATCAAGAGAAACACCAATGGCAGTAGAAAACGTGAAAAGAGAGGGGGCGTAGCAAGGATGTCTACAAGCGAAAGCAAAAGGCTTCCACCAACACACCTTATTTGACACCTTGATTCATCAGTGGCCAAAAACTAGTTGTATTTGTGAAAATGGTTTTGGAAGTCTGCTCGTTCATGGGTGCCAGATTCTTTGGGTGTATTGGAGGAAATTGTATTTGCAATTTCTAAATTTGTAGACCGCTGAGAGGAAAATGAAAGAGCCTCCGTTTCCCCACCCTGCCTAACGTTGTTAACCAAATAGATTTGAACAGGGTTCCCGCGGGTCCTTAAAAAGTCTTAAAATGTCTTAAATTTAAAATCCGGACAATCAGGGTCTTAATTGTCTTAAATTTTATGGAAAATTGCAGTAGGTATTGCATTTCTAGAAGATGCGTTTAATGCGTTTAAGGGAAACACTGTCGTCCGCCGTAAAACTTCTAATGGTGTGTATTTGTTTTATTAATGGCCGCGCACTAAATACGAGAGTTGGGGATTACGGTACATTGTCCGCAACCTCAGCGACTTGATCCCATTTCCTGGTTATTTGCGGTTGTAGAGGTGAGCGCGAAGCGAATGCAGAGATGGGGAGTGTAATTTTTATGAAAAATGGATGGAAAATGGTTTATTTACGAGCTGGTTAGCCCCTGGTGAAAATATCTACAGTTCCCGGTGCAAAGTCTGCAAAAATACTTTTTCGTTCAGGACAATGGGGGTCAAAGCCGTTGAGTCGCACATAAGAGGAGGAAAAACACCAGCGGTCTGTGGCAGCAGCTAGTGGGGTCCTTCTTCAAGCCATAGACATTCCAAGCACAGCTCTTGTGTTTACAAACACATAGTGTATGATGTGAATGTCAATGTGATCCGCTTTACCAATAGAGGGCGCCATTGGTACATGAATAGGTAAACACCAAGCAGGTTGAAGAAAAGAAGAAGTAGAACAAAACGGAGCATGTTGTGAGTTTGCACACTCTCTGGCTTAAAAAGAAAACTGTTGAAGATTAAGTCTTGTTTTCTTTCCACCACCAACAAACCTAGCGTTTGTTTAGACGCCAGTCGGGTATGGCGAGCGCCAATTCACGACGCAAAAGGCAGAAGTACTGTGAATTCTCTACACTGTTACGAGGCGCAATTCATTTAAATCTAATGAAGACATCAGTGGCATCACTGCTATGTTCCCCGACTCCCAGCTTGTAAATAAAAAAATAAAAATAAATAAAACCGCATACGTCGCTAAATATTGCATCGCTTCATTCATTAAAAAGGAGCTATCGCGAAGCGTCAGTAAAAAGACATACGTAGTCATGTTTGATGATAGCATGAACAACATAAAAAGCAAACACATGGAGGTCCACTTGCGGTTCTGGACCACAGATGAAGCAGGGACACAGCACGTTGTCTCCCGCTACTTTGGATCGGAGTTCATGGGTCAATCCAGAGCCGAGGAACATGTTGGGTAATTTCAGTGTAAGTAACATTATGATTGTTTTAAATCGCATTCCATTATTCTTGTTGATGGGGCAACGGGGCAAAATCAATAAATAGGTGTTATCGCAAATAGCTATTATCGTTGTCTGTCGTTTGTTGCCATAACAACAGTTTACATTCACGTAAGGGCTAATGAGCTGTAACTAGGGATGTTAAAAAATGATAGACATCTGTGTTGATTTCTCTCGTTGACATTTTTGTTTTAAAAATATTTATGTCATATGTGCATTAAGTATTTTTATGCACGGCACACTGGTCGACTGGTTAGCACGTCCTCGCAGTGCGGAGGTCGTGGGTTCGATTCCGGCACGGGCCTTCCTGTGTGGAGTTTGCATGCTCTCCCCGTGTTTCATCCCACATTCCAAAAACATGCATGGTAGGTTGATTTGACACTCTAAATTGCCCTAGGTGTGATTGTAAGTGTGAATGTTTGTTTGTCTCTGTGTGCCCTGCGATCGGCTGGCGACCAGTTCAGGGTGTACTCTTCCTACTGCCCGAAGTCAGCTGGGATAGGCTCCAGCACGCCCGCGACCCTTGTGGCTATAAGCGGTTTGGATAATTGATGGATGGATGGATGTTTTTTCAACCTTTTGGCCTGAGAAAGGCTGTTGTGAGGACTTATCAACAATGGATTACGGTAATGCACTTTATTTTGTCAGCCAGTCCTCTCTCAAACGTCTCCAGTCCAAAGTGCTGCTGCCTGCCTCCTAACTGGAGCTCGGAAGATGGAGCACATAACACCAATTCTGGCCTCCCTTCACTGGCTCCCAATGCATTTTAGGATTCAATTTAAGATTCTTCTATTTGTTTTTGAGTCATGGCCTCACCCCGACGTACCTCTCCGAGCTCCTCCACTCCTACGCACCTTACCGCAGCCTCAGGTCTGCGGACCAGGCGCTGCTCGAGGTGCCGAGGACTAAGCAGAGTCTCAGAGGGGATCAAGCCTTTTCGGCTGCTGGTCCTTCCCTCTGGAATGACATCCCATTGGATGTTAGGCAAGCCCCCTCCCTGTCCACTTTTAAAACCTGGTTGAAGACACATTTCTATTCTTTGGTTTTTGATCTGACGTGAGACTGACGGTTTTCTGTTGTTTTCCGGTGTCTATTGTATATGGTATTTTGTGTTTTAATTTATTGCTTTCACTTGTTAAATTATGGCTATTTTGTTGTTTGTATGTGAAAATCTTTGTACAGTTCTAGCTGTTGTGAAATGCACTATACAAATAAAATGGTATTGTATTGTATTGTATAAGAAGAAAGAAAGATTGCAGTCTAATTTGCTAAATTATCACATCACCTGTAGCTCACTAATGAAAACATTCATTCATTCATTCATTATCCATACCGCTTATCCTCACAAGGGTCGCGGGCGTGCTGGAGCCTATCCCAGCTGTCTTTGGGCAGTAGGCGGGGGACACCCTGAATTGGTTGCCAGCCAATCGCAGGGCACACAGAGACAAACATCCGCACTCACAATCACACCTAGGGGCAATTTAGAGAGTCCAATCAACTTACCATGCATATTTTTGGAATGTGGGAGGAAACCGGAGTACCCGGAGGAAACTCACGCAGGCACAGGGAGAACATGCAAACTCCACACAGGGAGGCCGGAGCCGGGATCGAACCCACGACCTCTGAACTGTGAGGCGGACGTGCTAACCAGTCGACCACCGTGACGCCTAATGAAAACATTATTTTGTATTTTATTTTTGTAGTATTGTTGACTGGTAAAGTTGACTAGTATAAGATGGATATATGCACCAAACCATGATGATGTTAAATACAAGTGGTACTCAATAAACCTGATATGCGAAGTATTCTGTTGATGGCTATCACTGTCAAATGGCCAGTATGAGTGTGTCTATTCCGATGTATTAATTAATTATAGAAAGAAAAGATTGCTGATATGGTAGCTCAAATTTCCCCCGAGACACACACAAACACAGCACACAGAGGCTCACACAATGGAAGTCATAAAGGGTGGGGTCTTAAATGATTAATGTCCCAAGCCAAGCCACATGACAAAGCGAAGTGACAAGCCACAGCCGCAGCTTGAATAAGGTTTTTAAAGCACCCAACAAACATAACATGCGGTTGAAGAAGGTTTTTAAAGCACCTAACAAACATAACATGCGGTTGCTTTCAGCCAGAGTGGCACAATGCTGTTTCATTACCATTCCCATTTAACAATATGATTCAGACGTTTTGTGTGATAAATCAGGATGTGCCAAAATTGATGGAACTGTTTTGTTCCTCCCGACTAAGTGATTTTATTGTTAGGACTCAATTAAAGTCTGAGCTATCAAGGTTTTCACCATTGCTATATTTGTTTTCTCACTACCACAAATAGCTGATATGAATTCTTAAGCCAAACTTGGTGGCAGAATATGCAAATGAAGCACAAGGCTTTTTTAAAAAAAAATAGTTATTTTTGTCTTCTGTGGCCAGAGGTATAGCTCTGCAGCCAACACTTGGGCTTATCCAAAGGACAAAACATTTTTCAGTTAGCATTAACAGCCATGGCTACCTTCTTGTCTACCTATGGAGCTATAACAAAACTAGAAAGCCACACTAAATGTCCAAAAACTGTGACAATTGGCACAAAATTCTTATGCATATTCCTACAATTTTCATAGGTTGAAATGAACAAAAGTAGGAATGTGCATATGAATTTTGGTGGCAATTAATCAGTGTTCCAGACACTATGTGACAACAGAATGTGACAAACCAAGCCAGGAAACATTATGCATTACAATGCTTGCCTCCCGGTATAATGTAGACAGGCAGAGATGGAAAAAAACCACAAGCCAAGATCCAAAAGGGGGTGTGACATTCTGTGGTTTTAGTCATTACAAAAAAGTCCTTAAATCACTGCAGATTTTTTTGTTTGTTTGTTTTTTGCGGGGGGTGGATAAATTTTAGGGCTAACATCATTTTTACATGCAGACCTATTATATAAGTGCCAATGTTCAGGCCTACTGAAGTGTCCCTTTTAGTGGTACACGTCAGAATAGGTGATAATGAAAGAATAGCCTTTTTCATTGTCATAGTGGACCATGAAACCATTACAAAGTATTCCAATATAATATACAAACCAATAGGATTGAATGTTTATGTCTATGTCTGTCTACACACATGAACAAAATTGTTGGTATGGATATAGTGTCAGAGCATTTCTACAGTCGAGCAATTCGGTCGGAGGTAGAAATACAGTATTTGGGGAAATGATGAGGCGAGGCTTTTCTATCTTATTTCATGGAGACGTTACTCAAGTTGATGTCACGTCATAACCATGCGTAAAAAAATGAGCCAATCTGAACCGTAGCGGAATTACCACTATGGCCATAAATGTCCACTTTATGATTCATGTTTCAAATGGGATTAAAGTCAAATATGAAGTCAATACAATACTGTTATTCAAAACAACTTTGCAGATTCAGTCTCCCGGCTGCCTGCATTCCCCCTCTGCTCACGCGGAGCGCATTTTGGGCTACGGATGACATCAATGTCGGATATATGCGGCCTGGCAGTTCAGACTTGCAAAAAATCTGATACGTATCCAATCTAGGACCACCTATGAAAGTGACACAGGTTACATTTGAAAAAATCGGAATTTAGCCGTTCGGACTGTCAAAAAAAAAAAAAAAATTAAAAATGGGATACAGGCCGCATATGGGCAAAAAAATTCGATCTGTGCACCATATCAACAAGAAATAATACTAAAAGTAAACAAAATGTAATGCGAATGAACCAATCACAAATGCTTTTGGACTTTGGTTAAAAATAATTATTGTAAAAAAAAAAAAAAATTCTAAAACAGGCCTGGCCAAAAAAATGATGTTACCCCTTGAAAAGATCATTTGACCACAGGGACATGTTCAACCAAGGTGTGTCTTCTAATTAGCATCAGAGGTGTCTTCAAACTTCAAACAGTCAGTCGGCTTATTAAAAGGGTAACAAGTAGTCACTGTGTTGTTTGATGACACACTTAACATGTAGGAGAGGAAACGAAGAAGAGAGTTGTATCAGGAGAGTCGAAAGAAAACTATAGACAGGCATGTTCAAGGTAAGCAGATAAGACCATCTTCGAGCAGCTTGATGTGCCAGTGATCAGTGTTGTGACAGATTACTTAAAAATTAATACAATTACTGATTAGTCCTCACTCAAGTAATCAAGTTACTTTACTGATTAGTAGGCTGGTTACAATCTGTAACTAAAACATTTACATGTAGGCTGGTTTGTTGTTACAACTGAAACTATAAAAAATTATATTTTCTCAAGTACCAGAGCTGAACTAAGGTCCTACAGATAGCCTTTTTTGTTACTTGTTTTAATATTTTGCAGTGTTACTAAGATATTCTTCAACAACAGTACTCAACGGACACATTTCCTGCCCAAAGACAGCTGGGATAGGCTCCAGCACTCCCGTGACCCTTGTGAGGATAAGCAGACTGGATAATGGATGGATGACCATATCGCCCAACCAACATTTTTACCACTTACTGGTGCTTTTTACTAAAATCCAGCTTCATCAGTTTTTGTGCCGGAGGGCTGAAGTAACTGGCTGTGGTGTGGTTGACTGTTCTGCAGCGGGTCTCTCGTTTAGCGATCGGGAGGCAATCTTTTCAGATTAATCTACATAGTCATCGAGTATACACATAAGACAGGAGACATGTTTATTGTTTAAAACGGCAGCCACACACTCTCATACTTTGTCCCGCTCTGGTTCAACAACAGTATTGTAGGCTCCGCCACATCTTTAACTCTAAGCAAAATGGGCGTAATCTTGCGCACAATAAAGTAGTGCCAACGAAACATGTCATGTCATGTCATCTTCCAAACCGCTTATCCTATACAGGGTCGGGGGGAGTTGCTGGAGCCTATCCCAGCCGTCAATGGGCGAAGGGAGACTACACCCCGAACTGGTCGCCAGCCAGTCGCAGGGCACACATAGACACTGTCACTGAGCGGGAATCGATCCCACGCTGCCCGCACACAACTCAGGCGTGTGTACCACTACACTATCAGCGGACGTTGCCAACGAAACAATACAGTGACAAATATCACATTCAGCTTGTAGGACTGCTGGCTGTCTTGTTACCTGAAGGCTTTGCTTTGAGTTGTATCGCGCTGTGCTGTGATTCCAAGTGTTTCCTCAAATTGAGTGTGGCATTTTTAGCGGTGGGCAGTGTTTTTGTGCCAGCACAAAGTTTGCAAAGCACTGAGATATTTTTGTCATCTTTACTGCACAAAAATGCTTAGTAATGGCTGTTTTTTCAGTGAGCAAATGCATCAGTTTGTGACGCTTCTCCTGCTTCTTTCATTTTTCACATCGTGATGAGGTAGGTATTTGTTTTGGTCTCAGACTCTCAGCGCGCACACAGCATGGTAATATACGTGACCCGGCTTTTTGTCCTCCACTGAGAAAACTGCGTACGTCACTCCAAATGCAAGATAGATTACCTCATAAAATCCGATGTCATCTACTACATCATTTTCATGAATTCATTTCTTTTTAATATTTGTCAGCATGACGTATGTATTTAAATATCATTTCTGATCAATTTAGCTGCTATAAACAACAATTGCGGCACTCAGCGGAGACAAATAGACAGGCGCTCCGCGGCTGAAATGGAACGCCTGTAGTTCGTGTCCATGCGGGATATCCTAGCATCGATACGAGCTAACATATAAGGGTTCCATTTGTGCCAAAAATATGTGTCGATGATACATGTCTATGTTATAAGTCCATGATATGTGTCTATGTAATGTGTCGATGATAAGTGTTTGTTAGACGTCCATGATGTGTCTGTGTTATGTTGATGATACGTGTCTATGTTATGTGTGGATGATAAATGTCTATATACAGTATGTTAGACGTCGATGATAAGTGTCGATGCTAGACATCCATGTAAAGTGTCAATGTTGGATGTCCATGTTATGTGTGGATGATAAGTGTCTATATATGTTAGACGTCGATGATAAGTGTCTATGTTAAACGTCCATGATAAGTGTCCATGTTAGACGTCGATGAGAAATGTCATCAGTGTTTAATAAAATCATTCTAAATAAAATAATATGTATAAAAGTATGCATTTGGGTATGTCTTATTTTCAGCATCTATTAACCCTTTCATGCATAGTGGTCACTACAGTGGACAGCTATTTAAAAGTTGCTTTTGCCTTTATTAATTAATCTAATTTTAAAAAAATATTTTAACCCTTTCATGCATTAATTATGATTTGATGTTATTATTTAAACTATAAATATATTTTTTAGTTTAATTAATATGGCGAAATCAACTTTTAAATAGCTGTCCACTTTAGTGACCACTTTGCATGAACGGGTTAATTCCTTTATATTATATTATATTTTTTTGAGCCCGAGTCTATCTATGTGCTGTGCGCTGTTTCTACACCTAGATATCAGTAATGCCAAAGACATTGAACTCAATGCGGCCATGACGTGAAGTACAGGAAAACAAAATGATGATGATTATTATTATTATTATTGTTATTATTATTATGATTATTATTATAATTATTATTATTATTATTATTATTATTATTATTATTATTATGAGAAGGCAAAGACCTTCATTATTATTATTAAGTCAGATTTATTTGGCGCTTTTCTCCCCAAAAGGCGGGGGAAGGCACAGCCCCAGCAGATTACCAGAAAAGAAAAAAAAAGAAAAAGACATATATACAGGCTGAAAATAAGACACACGAAAAAGTTGATCCCGGCTGTTAAACAAAGCAGTGTTTCGCAACGGTGGTGTGAATGAGCGAACAGGACCGCATGCATACATATTATTAATTTTATTAAACACTGACGACATTTCTCATCGGCGTCTAACATCAACACTTTACATAGACGTCTATAGACACTTATTAGCTACACATAACATAGACACGAATCATTGACAGACACAGATCATGGACGTCTATCATAGACACTTATCATTGACATGTAACATATTGTCCCTGATAGTGTAGTGGTACACACGCCTCAGTTGTGTGCGGGCAGCGTGGGATCGATTCCCGCTCAGTGACAGTGTCTATGTGTGCCCTGCGACTGGCTGGCGACCAGTTCGGGGTGTAGTCTGCCTTCGCCCATTGACGGCTGGGATAGGCTCCAGCAACTGCCCTGTATAGGATAAGCGGTTTGGAAGATGACATGACATGACGTAACATATTTTTGGCACAAATGGAACCGCATACTAACAGGCTGTCGAACTGGGCACTGGTCATCCTCATATACCGCTGGAAGCGGCAGTCATCTAGGCGCAATTGTCGGGGAAGACGATGGTATTCACCGAGCTGTGCGCGCCTCTGGTTGGTGTGGTGAATTCATACACGACAGCGCGTGGCATTCCGACGTTTGTATTTCTTCCAGAGCAAGTGCAAAACGCAGGTTTCCACTACTTCGTCCTCTATGGCTCTTTCGCAAAATGGCTGACATAAATACACTCGTCTACTACCAAACAAAGTCCCTCGCCTCACGAATCCCCTCCCCTCCGCTGTGTGCGAATGAGCGGCTGCAGCATTTGATGTTTCAAGTTTCCTGCGGTCAAACGCGAGTGAATCAAGCGACTCGGAATGTTTCATTCACGTTTGGTGTGAACATAGCATTATAGCTGATGTCTACAAACCGCGGCAATAATCTTTTAGTGAATTTTGCGCTCCCCACAAGACCCGCCGAGTGTACAGGTGTGTGTGGGTGTGCGTGTGCGTGCGGGGGTGCGGGTGTGTGTGTGTGTGTGTGTGTGTGTGGGGGGGGGGGGTTGCGTATGTAGGGGTGTGTTCCCCTTATATTTAATCAGTCTTTTTTTATCTTGGTTATCAGTGTTATCTTGGTGCAGGTGTGGAGAGACAATTGGTGCTGGGACCAGGTGCAAGCAATCACCATCAGCAGCATACTTGTCCCAACCACCGCCTTGTCGCCAGATCAACACTCTCGATTCAGAGTTGCACTCAGCCTGCCAACACTGTGCCGTGAACTCCGCCTGTTACAAAGACAACTCCTTGATTCAGTCTTCAATTTACACCTTCATCCTTGATTCAATAAGCACATCATTTTATTTCTCAAGTCTTCTCAGGTCTCTGCAATTGGGCCCTCCCCACACCTAGACCCTGAACACATGTGAAGGTAAAAGGCTTCACGTTGCTGGCGTTAAACTGGTCTTTTGGACGTCCGCTCAAGTTGACCCATTACTCATATTTACACCTCTGAATTTTTGGCTTCGGGAAACGAATAAAAAATACATCCTTCATATGTGGACGGCCGTAGTGTCCGGAGTCATTTCTGCAAGTTCTATAGCAGCAGTGTCTACTCTGCATGTTTCTTTCTGAAATAAACGGGCAGAATACAAGCAGCACTAACAGGAGTCGTCTGTGAGCGCGCATCTATACTTGTCTACAGTCTATGTTGTGACACATTAGCTGATCCAAAAAAATACTGTACATGCTTTACGTAAAATACACTAATAAAGCAGCAAACTTACCTACATCTAACGAAACAATAATCATCAATGTTAGGTTATGGAAGATTACATAGACGGGCGAAAAACCACTTCCCCTTATGCTTAATCAGTCTTTTTTTTTAGATTTCCCATTTATCGCCAGCAAAATGGGCATCCGTCATAGGCGGATAGATGGACCGGTCCGTTGGCTAGAGGGAATGCCCAGCTCTGACTGTAAGTGTCCGAATGAAGTGTATGTTGTCTCAAAAACATGTATCATGTCTTCTTATTAACTCAAAATTTTTAGCTTCTTTTTTCAGACCTTGTGCAATTTCAGTGATGACTGATTAGCGTTCGCCTTCTCCAGAAACGTTTGACAGCACTTGACCGATCAGCATGCGCGGCTGCCTGTTGACACGCCTGCTGACAGCGACACCAAAACTGCACAATATCTGATCAAAGTATTTTATTTGTGTTTGTTCATTTGTTTAATCGTAGTTGTAAATTGTCAGATTATTGTGATCTCAAAACATTGAAGTAAAATTATATATCGTGTCGGCCGAAAACCTCATTATTTTTTTTCACAAATCAGTTCGAATGGTCCAGGCCTACGTCGTTATGTAATTTTTATGCAATTCTAGCCGATTTATAGCAGTGGAAATAGTAAATACTGAAATAAAGCATGATATCACAGCCGGAGGTGTGTGCGACACAATGCGGAATGCGGAAGCCGTGTGGTGTAATGGCCTCCCCATTTACCATATAATAGTGTTTTGTTTTCCTTTTTTACGAGTGAAAACAGTAAGGTTTGCTGGATTACGTTGGCTTGTTTGTTTAATATGGATCGATGAGATGTCTTGTTGCAAAAAGACCCCCCTCAAATGTGTGTCTTGTGTCGTGAGGTAAGTCTGTTTCATTTAACACTCTGACTACCAGGATTTTGATACTATGAGAACTACGAGAGCAGTCATTTTGACGGATTGTGCTTTGTTACGCTCTGGCAATGACATCATCGATTAACACTCTGATTTTGAAACCCTTAGCACTACGAGAGCAGTCACTTTGATGGGGTTCAGGCAATGACGTAAACGACTAGATTGATTATTACTTCCTGCTCGAGTGTCTAATAAAGGTATTTTGTTTATTAAAATTCTGTTGTGAGTATATTTTAATTATGTCATATAAATGTATGAGAAACAGTTGGTGGAGTGCCTCTATCGTCCCGCACGACTCTCGCGCTGCATGCCATCTGTCGATTAGTTTGGTGCCAAAAGATAGGACGCATCACTAAAGACTCCACTGCACTTCACTTTGAAGAGGAAGCAAATCGGATGTACGGTACATAAAACAACACCGTCCCAACTGCACCCCGGAACTCTTTTTTTCCATGGGGAATTATATCAAGAAGCACCACATAAGCTCATTATTTTATTTATTTCTACTATCTGGCATGTACAGCTCACAACGACTACCAAGCAGGTATATTAAAGTGAAAAAGATCAGTGACACCTGCAGTTTGTCCTTAAAACACCTCGCGTAACGGTTTAATTTCTTTAATTCATGCTCACCCGACTGAATTGTTTGCCATATCTTCCAATTTCAAATAACTATCTTGCGCTAATAGTGAAATGTCAAAATCTGTTGTTGCTGAGCACGATGACTCGTCACTTCCTGATGACGTTGCATTCTGGACAGGCATGATATTCTTGAAGAGGCAGTGCCGTATGGCCCATATTTCGGGGGACAATGAGGGGGGCTAATTTGCGATCTGTATATTCAAAATGAATTCAACAAAAACAAGTACAAGTGCCGTAATTATTGGGTGATACAATGCAAAATGCTGAAAAAATAAATAATGTCATTCCAATGGTTATTATCACCTATACCAAGTGTCAGCAATCTTTAACAAAACTCAAAGACCCATTTCGACCCGGTTTCCATGGAAAAGAAAACATTGGGAGCCGCCAACACTTTTTGACATCTGAAATGAAGATATTAGTCTATTCATCTCTAACCTCGTCTATATAGTGCATATTAAGCATTTCACTTTTGGGATCGTGTTTTGCGGCCAATCGATTGGCTGCATAACCCCACATGATAATGTGACACATCTGAAGAAATGCACTGATGATTAGCTGACTGGCGCACGTGGCAATTCTCCCGGCTATGTAAAGAAAAGCCAGCCGTGTACGCTGGGAGCTACAGTACGTTGATCTTCCGATTTTAAAAAATAGAGAGAACTAATGTAAATTGAAGCACATGTTGATTATGGACACTTTCAACACATTTACCAGCACCGTAATGTGCCGTCGTCTGGTGGGTAGCGGTGTTGGTGGTTGAGACTTACACCCCTTGCCTCGGACAACACATCAGAGATAAGTTGCCCTCCGAATTTAAGCATCTCAGTAAACACAGAAAAACAAACAAACAAGGTGATTATTTTATTTGTTACTTGGCTTTTTCTGTACCTGTTATCTTTATTCAGAATGTTCATGTGTTTCTTACTTGATAAGCAAATGAATCACTGTCAGTATGCAGTATCACATTTCAAATGCTATATGAAATATGATACTGTCAAATTAGTGAGGAGACTGTTTACCGTCAACTTTCTAGCAATAAAGTAAGGCTTACTGCAGTGCTGTGAGCTTTTTTACACAACATTGCAATAAATATTATCCACTGACATCAATACCGTGATAAAACCAAACTGTGAGCTTTTGATATTTTTGCAGAGGGTTTGTCTGATGAAAATATAATTTTGTTCGATAAGATTGTTAGGAAAAAATTTGGCCCAAACCAAGTTACTGACCCCTGTTTTACATGAATTGAGCAAGTGCGTGTGTGTGTGAGGGCTCGTTTGAACATAGTGATCGAACGGATTACATAAGTCAATCAAGGTACCAAGTAAGTGCATAACATGCGCATGTACTTTGACACAAATGACTTGGAGTGTTGTCTTACCAAATACGCAATGGCAAGCCATTCTGCCTGGACACATTTTGAACCTTTCAAGGCTTCAAAATTTCAGCAGGACTTGAGTTCCCTCCATTCAAACATCAACCAGGAATTTTAAAAGTGGAATGAACTTCTCAAACACAGGTTGTTCACCTAAAAGTCAGGCAGAAAAGTAGACATAGTTGTTTGCTTTTGTTTGTACGTTTGTTTGTTCAAATTTATGAAGCACTCATATGTACTTGCTTAAAACACGTCACGGGCTAAAACGGTATACAATGAACGGGAGTTTGTCAAAACAACCAAAAGAGTTAGAGAGTGAGGGGACGGAATGGAGCAGTTTATATATGCTTATGTGTTATGGTGTGGCTCTTTGCAGTAACACAGTCAAAATTGTGGCTCTTTGCCTTTAAGTGGTTGGCCACCCCTGATATAGATAGATACTTTTACTATACATTGACACTATCTTTTCATCCGGCTTGATGTTTCCTCTGAAAATGCATCATCAGTTTGATGTTTTGAACTATGAAATGTTTTAAAATGTTCTTCCAGGGGAGCGTGCCCCTAGAGCGGTTGTATACTTCTCACCTTTTTCACCCGTGACCCCTTTTAAATGACCAGAATACTATCATTTAAAATGAGTCAGTGTGTGCCCCACTTGTCTACAAAATTTGGGTAACTTGACCACAGTCATTTTAAGCATAAACATTTTTCAGTCAAATCATTTTTATTTCTTTTTTCGCTTTAACCCTGTTGTATGTGTGCGCATGCACAAATTGATCAATCGCGTGAGTTTGGCTGCTGGGTCGAAAAGGTTTGGGCACCGCTGGTGTAGGATGATGTCACATGACATGAAAACATTGTTTCAGAGAGATACTGATAGAAAGAGACAGAGAGATAAATCAGGTTTAATGACAAGTCAAAAGCCTTAGGCCGCCTTGTCGGTGGAAGCCAAAGGACATGAAAGCTGTCAGCATGTTTCAAGCAAGTGTTAAAGCATCTGCAAAGAGTTTTGGAAAATGTACAAGTTTTTCTGACCTTATTGTTTTTCTTGGAAACTGGCAGTCAAGCTGAACGCTATAATGGTTACACTTCAAACTTTTAAACTGTTCGGATAATCTTGCCAACTTGGAAGATGTCCAGTTTATGTTCCTTGTGTATTTACAAGTGCCAATCAATTTCCCAGACCTCAGGCAAGAGTAGATATGTTTTCACGGGAGAATGACTTGTGAGGAAGAGAGGACAAAAACTGAGAAGACTGCCAGCAATACTTAAACCCAGCTAGATGAGCAGTAAAGTTTCTATCTCCTCTGTGACACAGTAGCTGCCACACTGAGTTGCCCCTCTGCTACATGCACATGTTTCAGCACACAAGTTAACCCACTGTCACTGACGGAAATGGCAAAGAAATTGTGTCTCCGAAGAAAAGTCAGCTCATCATCACACACAGACCGTGAAGACAAAAAAAACCTACTGTGATGGCAAAGTTATGCTCCTGTGACCGAGCAAACGTGCTGCAGCAGAAGTACAGCAAAGTCGAGTGCTAATGCCATTAAATACAAACCTCATGCGTGCAATCTAATTAGCTGTGTGTCTGTTGGTGTGTGCACTTCAGAGACTTGCCGTCTGTCAGGATGACAGGATGTTGTAGTGATGTTTAAGTCTTAAGTCATGTCGGCTGCTTCGCCACTTTCAATTAACAGGCTCCTCCTAATGATCAAACCACAACGCACGCAAGCCTTAACAAAAAGACACACGCACACAAAGGACCACACAATCTTACTGTTTCTAATCATTATCCCACCAGTCCAACCAAAGCCCTCCCACCTTCACGCTTTGTTTCACACTTTGTTTCTGACATCCTTCCCCAGAGAAGTAGAATTGGGAGCATTCCGGGTAGAATTTTTCACAGACGTGGAAAAAAAAATGCTCTGCTGTCTTCCCAACCTTCTTCCTGCCTTTTCCTACCTATGATCTCCTGCCTGAAGGGAGTATACAAACAGCACAACAATATTTGTGTTTTTCCAACTGTTGTTCTCTGCAACAATTCCTAGCAATTATTAGAAGGAAGTTGATGGCAGTCTGCTGTGACACAGATAACGAGGGGAGGCCAAGTGACACTGATGAGCTGCTTCCACGTGACGTGCGTTTCTCTTTGTTCATTTCCAGAGCCTACTCTTGCTCTTCCTTTGAGCACAACACATGGATCAGAATTCCATAGGCCACAGAGGGAAGCATTAGATTGAGGGTTCAAGGACCACCATTATTCGATGGTATCCCACTTAATCTCTGAATAATAACGACATAATCAAATGTTTTGGAATTAATGGATGTTTTTTAATGCCATGCTGTTGCCTTGACCTAGACAAGGAGCCTTGTGTATCCACACAGTAAATTTCATAGAGTACATTTTACTCTAAAAAGACTATATTTGGTCCCAGTCGAAACAGAGTAAAATTTACACTTTGAAGAAATAATATTCAGAGTAGATTTTACACAGAAAAACATTTGGAGAGTTATTTACTTGAAGAAAAACTTTAAAAGTTTTTTCACTCAAAAATTCGAAGTAAATTTTACAAGGAGATTTTTGAGTCAATGTTACTTGCATTGTATTAGATGATCAAAAACAGTCACACAAGGGTTGAGGAATGTACCAAAAACCAGAGCTGGGCACTTGACCCATTTTTGCCGGTCCGTCCTCCATTCGCGACCTGGGTACCCTCCCGGCCTCGTCGGTCCGTCCTTATTTTTAAAAATTATCATCCTCCAACCTCTTCCTTTGAAAGCGGTTCCATCCTTACGTCCACCCCCCCAAAAAAAAAAAAAAAAAAAAAACCTCTGCGTTGCGGGAGAGATGCTAACGGCAGAGGTTTATTTAAAGCTCATTAGCTGGATAATTTAGTATTCAAATTCGCTGATGTACCCTCTTCTGTGTTATCGGTTTGGTGAACCGCTTGCCACCATCCGCTGTATGTGTTTAAGGAGGCGAAGTGAGCAAGCCGAGAGTTGTAATGTAACTTCTTTATTTAACAGCGGTCATTGTTTATATGTCAATACAGCAGATGTGAGAGAGGTCATTCAGTCTGAACGGATGGGCAGAGACGCCCGGTCGAGGGAGCGGTTCTATTGGTCAGCCCTTCGCATTGCTGATTGGCTTTTTTCCCCTCCACAATTTTTGTTGTTTGCCCATTTCGCCGAGAAGGTTGAGATGAACTTTGGCCACCTCGCGACCACGTCACACGCATGAGGGACAATTAGAGGGCCTGACTAAAATCCACCTCCGCCCTTGCTTTGTCCATCCCTTTTAGAAAACTTGTCGCCCCCCAATCCTCCATCCCAAAAATGGGTGTCTTTCCGGGATGGAGGGACAGACCCTTCCGCCACCGGAACGGACTGGACTACCCAGCTCTGCCAAAAGCCTTCAGGTTAGGAAATGGCCACCCTACCACATGCATTGTATTATTATTATACTGTCCACATACACAGTTCCTCTTTGTCTCGTGGCGAAGCAGTGTGCCTGTACACCATGCATGCATACTCCCCAAATACATACGTCACACATGCTAAGGGACCCATCTCATGAAAGTTCTACAATACCGCAACAGTATTAGAATTCTTCTAATTCGAGTCCAAAATGTATTTATTTCAATTCTCTTTTAAATGAACACTAAAAACAAGCGACCAATACTTACCGACAGCTTGTCATTGCCATTTTCAGAGTCTGAAAATGATGCGGCTGGGCCAGTGACGTCACGCATGCACTGGGTTAAACAGCCAGTGGGTGGACCCATCTCATGAAAATATAGAATTTTCTGCATCTTTTTTTAGGCCCTTTCATGGTGTTTTTACCAAAGTAATCATTGGAATCTTATTTGTACTTGTACTACTTCTTAAAAACGTTTTTAGGGTAACTTTTTTTCGTGTACCTTACTCCTTAATGGAACACTCTAAATTGTCCCTAGGTGTGACTGTGAGTGTGAATGGTTGTTTGTCCTGCGATTGGCTGGCAACCACTTCAGTGTGTGCCCTGCCACCACTTTTCAAGCTAGTAGCAATATTGGCAAATATACTAATTGCCTCATGCTTAGCTAATAAATGATATTTGAACCCAGTACTATCCATTATTGAGTTAAGTATCAAATCCATTATTACTTTAAATCAAACTTTACTATTGACTGACAAGCCATTATTAGTGTGGGTGCTCATCGTTGATACTTACATGCAGTATAATTGTCAAATAATGGCATGAGGGACAAGAGTGAGCCAACAGTTCCCCGCTCCCTTGACAAACCCGCAAACCCATTATTCTTGTTCAGTGAAGTGGAGAAATACCTCTTTCTTGGGAATATTATACAAATATGCAGACACACACACACACGCACGCACCATAATAAAATGCCTCTCCTCAGGATCTAGATTTATGTTTGACAAATAGATGGTATACAAACTGCCAAGGTCTTTGCTGAAAGCTGGCAGAGGGGTTAAGTGGCTTCTCAGCCATCAGACCCTGGTTGTATGACCGTTGTGAGGTGGTCAAGAAAAGTCAACACAGATTCATGGCAGGTGAGGAATTAACACGAGTCAGGTTTACACACACACACACACACACCCCCACATATACATACATACATATATATATATATATATATATATATATATATATATATATATATATATATATATATATATATATATATACACATACATACACACTGTATTTTCTGGACTATAAGTCGCAGTTTTTTGTTGGCCGGGGGTGCGATTTATACTCCGGAGCGACTTATATGTGAAATTATTAACACATTACTGTCATGGCTTGTTAGTGCTGATTTGTATTTATGATGTTTTGTCTCCCTCTGCAGGCGCTTTAGCACTAAGCGCCTGCAGAGGGAGGCAAAACATCATAAATACAAGTCAGCACTAACAAGCCATGACAATTACTTCTATATCATTTCACATGTTATTGTAACCTACATAAAGAAACATAAGATACATCCTCAGAGCTATTAAAATGCATTAATAATTCAAACGGTTAAAGTCTAATGTTTTGTTAAATAAGTAATTAAAATAGTACTGTATGATCAAAAGACAATTTGACTGTTAAGGCCTTGCTAGTTGAGCAATCCAGCTTATCCAAACAGCTAAACATTCACAAACAACTAGGTGTGCTGCGAAGTTGCCTGTTTATATTGTGAAACTGCACAAGAAACAGAAAATACTATCAATCTATGCATTACATACACATGTAATTTCATAGACATGAACAAGATGATCCTATAATGTTCATCCTGTCTTCTCATTCGTTAAATGAGTTTCAAGTTTCTTTTGTTTCGACATTCACTATGATCTTTCTATTTTTTGTGAAGAGAAACTCTCTTAACGTACTGACAGTTACGGTTGTTACTTGCAGCCTTCCTCGGAGCCTGTCACTGCTTCCACGTGACGTGTGCAGAGCAAAATAATACAATACAATTTTATTTATATGGCGCATTTGCGGGGGGTTGGAGCGCAGCCTTGATCGGGTCGGGGAGACTTATTTTGAAGATTCCCCCGACCCGGTCAGCTGTTTTTAGACACGTCATGTGGAAGCAGTGACAGGCTCCAAGGAAGGCTGCAAGTGACAGCTGAAACTGTCAGCACGGTAAGAGAGTTTTCTCTTCACAAAAAAATAGGAAGATCATTGCCATTGTCAAAACAAAAGAAACTTGAAACTCATGAACAAGATGAGCCTATGCTAACGATTAGCGATAGCGATTAGCATTAGCGATACTTATTAGTATTTACAGTCAACAACCTACAATCCACAATTCAGCTCGTATATAAATGTCATTACACACAATTGTCTAAGTGAGTTTCAGACGACAATTGAACAAGAATGAACTACAAACAGGCAGACATGCTAACGATTAGCAACCCCGATTAGCATTAGTGATACCGATTAGTATGTTCAGTCAACAAAGTACAACCAGCCAGAATTCAGCTACTTTATAAATGTTGCATGCTGATTACACACAATTGTCTAAGTTACTTACAGGCGATGGTTGAACAAGAATAAACCACAAACAGGCAGTTGCCATGCTTATTGCTGTGTGTGTGTGCGTGTGTGTGTCATCATGCAGCCACACATGTAAGGAGGAGCACACTTAGCACAAAGGAGACGAAGACATAATTACGAACGAATACATTAATAGGTTTGGAAACTTGGAAACATTCTACATGGTCGGGGATAAATAAAAGTCTTATTTAATCGATCTACAACCATTTTGGTGAGTTTGAAGTTATATTACCGGAACTTTCTTGCATGCTACATGTAGCATCGTAGCTCAGTGGAAATGATGTGTAGTAAGCGCACAATTTCCTCCCAAAATGCGACATATACTCCAGTGCGACTTATATATGTTTTTCCTCTTTATTATGCATTTTATGGCTGGGGCGACTTGTACTCCGGAGCGACTTATAGTCTGGAAAATACAGTGCGTGCGTGTGTGTGTGTGTGTGTGTGTGTGTGTGTGTGTGTGTGTGGGTGTGGGTGTGTGTGTGTGTATGTATGTATGTATGTATGTATGTATGTATGTATGTGTATATATATACACATATATATATATATATATATATATATATATATATATATATATATATATATATATATATATATATATTAGGGCTGTCAAACAATTAAAAATTTTAATTGAGTTAATCACAGCTTAAAAAATAATTGATCGTAATTAATCGCAATTCAAACTATCTCCAAATTTGTCAGTTTGCCCTATTTTTCTGTAAATTGTTGCTGGAATGGAAAGATAAAAGACACAAGACTTTTTGTGATGAAAAAAATGCATACAATTTCAGGGACACGCCCGACAGCAGGTAGGAATGGCGGGTGGCATCCACAAACCAGTGAGACAAGCGCTGCTTGGAGAGAGCAGAGCCCTTGTTAGGGCCCCCATAGCAAACAAAAAGCTGAGCAGACGTTCAAATGCCTGCAGTAGTGTCAACATAAAATCGCAAAGCCCTCAAGAGCTCTGGCATGACCCCACCATCCCCCGATGGGGGTGCGTATCATGCGAGCCGCAAAGGGTGGTTAAAACGGGAACCAGTCAACACCTTGGGAATAAAGTCAGCGTTCAGCCCCAGGGTGACACCGGCACCATCCGGATGCCACCGCAGGCATGCAGGGCTGACTGACAGTCCATGCAACTCAACGACGCGCTTCGCGGAGGCAATGGCGAGCTAGAACGCAGTCTTACGGGACACCCACCGCAGATCTGCCTCTGCCAAGGGCTCAAAGGGAGGTTTGCACAGCCTGCCTAGCACCAAATCCCATGCCAGGGCTCGTGGCGCTTCGCGGGGATGAAGCCAAAGCGCCCCCCTTAGGAACAACGACACCAGGCCATGACTCCCTACCGTGCCATTGTCGACCAATGAGTGTCGGGCAGAAATGGCCGCCACATAGACCTTCAGAGTCGATGGAGAGCGACCCCTATCCAGGAGGGACTGCAGGAAGTCCAGAACAGTGGGAACCGAACAAGACACAGGGTCCACCCCGTGGTCCCCACACCACGCCACAAACGACTTCCACCTATTCGCGTATTGCAGCCAACTGGGCGGCGCCCTGGCATGAATAATGGTCTGCCTGACTGGTCCTGCGCAGCTGTTCAGCAGGGGGTCGGGCCTTTCAGCGGCCAAACAAACAAACGGAGGCAGAGAGGGTTGGGATGCCAAATCCGACCTCCTTGGGACAACAGATCCATCCTGTCAGGGAGACACCATGGCTCGCTGAAGCACAATTTGCGCAGCAGCGGAAACCATGTCCGGGCAGGCCAGAATGGGGCCACCAGCAACAGCATATGTCCCTCCTGAAGAACACTCTGAAGCGTCAGCCAAATCAGCGGCAGCGGCGGAAAGGAGGCATGTCGGCCACGGGTGCGCCAGTGCATCCCGGCCTAGAGGGCCGGTGGCTTCGCTCAAGGAAAACCAAAGGGGACAGTGGGTTGACTCTACAGAGACAAAGAGATCGACCCCCGCCCTGCGATCCCAAATCGTGCGCACCACCTTCGGGTGGAGGCGCCATTCTCCCGGAGGAGAGGCCCGGCGGGAGAGAGCCCGCAAGTTGGTTCAGATCCCCTGGCAGATGTACGGCCCACAGGCTGGCCAAACGGGGGGCAGACCACCCGAGAAGGTGCTGAGAGGCCTGCAACAGCCAGGCGGACCTCGTGCTGCCCTGATGATTGATATGAAAAACAGTCGAGGTGTTGTCCGACCGCACCAGCACGTGTCTCCCTTCCAGGTATGGCAAAAAATGCATGACAGCCAGGTGCACTGCACGCAGCTCGAGCACATTGATGTGATCGACGCTGTCTCGCACAGACCACCGTCCCCGAGCCATCCTTTGCTGCCAGACAGCACCCCATCCCGTGAGGCTGCCGTCCGTGGTGACCACCTCGCGGCGGGCCTGGGCCACACCAAGCGGGACGCCCCTCGACAGGTCCCGCCAAGGTGCCAGAGCAAGGAGGCACCGGCGTGACACCTGGAGCTTTCGGTGTCGGTGCCACCTGGCGTCTGTCATGGTCTGTTCTTGTTGTGGTCATGATTTGTTTTTGTTGTTCCCGGTTGCTCCAGTAGGGGCAGTAGGTGGATCCTCTGCAGCGCACCTGTGTGTAATCTTAATCAATGGACTATTTAAGGACTGCCAAGCAGACAACTCCTTGTCGGATTATTCCTCTGCTTGCTCGTGACCATAGCACCATGTATTGAATTTTCTAGACGTCCTCTCATGTTTTTGCCATGTATTTTGCTCCCTTTGTAGCTTCAGGTTTTTGGCCATAGTAAGTATTGTATCTTGTGTTATTAAAGCTACCCTCGGTTGAACTTTTTGGAATTGGGGCGATCTTGTCTTTTTGTGACAAGCAATTTTCGTTATTTCTTTCCTTGCCTTTTGCAAGCGTTTTTGGTTATTCTCGTTTTCCTGGTTTTGTCATACCAGCACCTTTTGTTGCACTTTGTCGGTCTTGAGTTGTCATGTCTTTTGAAGGGACATCAATATTTCATCTGCTTGTGTTAAAGGTTTTAAATAAGTTCATAGCTGCACATAGCACGTGTAGCGAGGACAGCAGGTGTATTTTTTCTAATAAACCCTTTTTGTTCAAAACACCATCTGAGTCCACGCTTTTAGAGTCCGCTTTGGTTCCGGGTCCTCCCGGAACCCTGACAGCGTCCATGCGAAAGCTGTTCAGCCACCTCTGCAGGGGGCGCAACGACAACAGACCCAGCGGAACAACAGCCGTCATGGAAGTCAGCTTGCCCGGAAGCCGCAGAAAGGCGACATACGGCAGCAGCCTGTCCGCCCGGAAGAGTGCAAGGAGGCGCAGAACATTGTCCACCTGGTGAGAGGACGGTAGGGCCCGCATAGTCCTGGTGTCCAACGTCATGCCAATAAAGGTCGTCTTCTGAGAGGGGGTCGGAGTAGACTTGGGCAAATTGACCCTGATACCCAGCCGGGCCACATGAGCAAGCAGAGTGGACGTATCCCGGACCACCTGAGCCCTTGAGGGCGCACAGATCAGCCAGTTGTCTAGGTAGGGCAACACAATCATGCCGACAGACTGTAGGGGCCCAAGAGCAGCCTTCACAAAATGAGTGAAGACCCTCGGGGCGAGGGAGAGCCCGAAAGGGAGCACCCTGAACTGCCAATGACGGCCCTTGTATGCAAAACGGAGAAAGCGCCTGCGTCGAGGTGCAATCGGGATGTAGAAGTAGGCGTCCTGCAGATCGACGGACATGAACCACTCCCCCCGGGCGACCGTCTGCAAGACTTCGGCCGTAGTTAACATGCGGAAAGGCAATACCTTCAGGTGGTGGTTGAGTCCCCTCAGGTCCAGAATTGGACCACAAGGAAATAAGTTAAGTAGAAGCCCCCGGGGTGTGCCAGAGGGTCCACCGCTTCGACTGCGCTCTTGGCCAGGAGGGCGGACAGCTCCTGGTCCAGTGCGAAGGCCTTCCCCAGGTCGGTGATAGTGGTCCCCCTGACCCGATGGGAGACAGGCTTATTTTGAGTTTTTAGTTATTATTGTGTGCAGCTGGGCAATGCACTCGTATGCAGAACCACACACATACACTCCTTTTATACACTCTTGCATAATTTCTACCTGCGCCTACGCCTGTCTACATGTACGCTATTGCCATACCCGTGCTGTTACCTGCCTATTCCTGCAACGAGATTGAAGCTGCCAAACCACATCTTCACTCCTCATTGTGTTCTGACAGATAGCCGGGGGGCGAAAAGAGCATACTGCATCTGAACCACATACAGTACAATCCACCGTAGGCTCTTGAAGAGGTAAGTCAAAAAATAAATTATAGAATCGTCTTGCTGTCCCTCCTTTTGTTGTGTCACACACATGCATTGATGAACTAATGACATAATTCCAGGTTTTCTTTCAAGGCATTCACTGATGAGAGTAACGGTAAGTTATTATTTGCTTTCATTTAGCCCATGTGTTTATATTGCTTAACAAGGGCCTCTTTCTTTTTAGACAATGCAAAGGCATTATTGTATTCAAGTCAGGTCAAATTTATTTAAATAGCCGTTAATCACAGGAAAGTCTCAAAGGGCTTAACGTGCCCATAGCCGACAGCATATACACGACATCCCCTTATCTTAACCCCCAGGAGGGCAAGGAAAAACTCAAAAAACACCATCTGGGGAAAAATGAGAAACCTTGAGAATGGACCACAGATGGGGGAATCCCCCTTCCATTCAATCACAGTGCAACTAATGTATCATCTTCTAAAGGTCAAATCACACAACAATTGGGTCAAATTTAACACAAGAATACCGTATTTTCCGGACTATAAACCACTGAACAGTGCTCAAAAACCTTTTGCATCATTGCACAGTTATCGTCGTATCATAGTTACTGCACTACTGCTCACTTTAAATTGTACATTGGTTCCCTGCATCATCTGCACAATTGTCAATTTAGTGTAATTTTTGGACTACTTAATAGTCACTTTAGTTTTGTTTGATGCTTCTCCACAACAATTGCACAACTAAATTTGTTCGGTACTACAGCACTAATGGTACCCTTACATTATGTAAAGACTCTCTCTACTTAATCCCCCTACTAAATTATTTCTATTACAACTTCTTGTTACTGCAATACTAGCGCGGCTCATACCATCGAAAGCAAATTTCTTGTGTGTTTTTACAAATTTAACAAATTATTCGGAGATTATTCTGATTCTGAGTTCACCTTTCATTTCTTTGGAGGTTCTTCTGGGATCCTTTATTACCGATTGTAAGATTTCTTCAATTTCTCATCAATTTCCCCTTTGCAGCCACATGCAGGAAGGTTGGCCATAGCTCCGAGATGGTTTTATCCCCTTACCTTGAACATGCTTGTCTATAATTCTCTTTTGACTCTCCTGATACAACTCTCTTCTTCTTTTTCTTTTCTTACATGTTAAGTGTGATACACGCCATGTCACCAACAGTACAGTGACTACTTGTTACCCTGTAAATAGGCCGACTGACTGTTTGAAGACACCTGTAATGCTAATTAGAGGACGGATCTTGGTTGAACATGTCCCTGTGGTCTAATTATTTTCAATCTTTTCTAAGGGTACCATAATTCTTTTAGTCCAGGCCTGTTTGATTAGGTTTTTTTTTAAATTATTATGTTGAACCACCGACTGGTTAGCACGTCCGCCTCACAGTTCAGAGGTCGTGGGTTCGATCCCGGCTCCGGCCTCCCTGTGTGGAGTTTGCATGTTCTCCCCGTGCCTGCGTGGGTTTTCTCCGGGTGCTCCGGTTTCCTCCCACATTCCAAAAACATGCATGATAAGTTGATTGGACTCTCTAAATTGCCCTTAGGTGTGATTGTGAGTGCGGATGTTTGTCTCTGTGTGCCCTGCGATTGGCTGGTAACCAGTTCAGGGTGTCCCCCGCCTACTGCCCGAAGACAGCTGGGATAGGCTTCAGCACGCCCCGCGACCCTTGTGAAGATAAGCGGTATCGATAATGGATGGATGGATGTTGAACCACAGTTCAAAAGCAAATTGGATTGGTTAATAGTTATAACATTGTATTTACTATTAGTATTATTTCTTTAATTTTTCTTTCATCAACAGAGGGGGTACCAACAGTTTTGTCTATGTGTGTAGAGAGGCACAGACATAAACATTCAATCTTATTGGTTCATACATTATATTGGAATACTTTGTAATGGTTTCATGGTGCACTATGACAATCAAAAAAGCTATTATTTTCTTACCCCAGTGATTCATTATCACTTATTCTGACATGTGCCTCTTAAGTGAATCCCTTATTTAAGTGTATGTTTGAGAATAGTGAGGCAGAGCTAGAAAAATGTTGGAGGAGTCACAAAGATGACAGGCAGTCTATATGCTATGCACTATTCTGACACTTGGGCAAAATCCGATTTCCGTGTGTGTGTGTGTGTGTGTGTGTGTGTGTGTGGGTGCGTGTGTGTGTGTGTGTGTGGGTGCGTGTGCGTGTGTGTGTGGGTGTGTGTGTGTGTGTGTGTGGACTCATTCACATTGCATTAATACAATATTGTTTACATCAATATGTAACCATGTCTGTCTGTTGTGTGAACCAAAGGTGTTTCCACATAACCTTAATGAGGCTTACTCATTATTATTATTTTTTTAATTTAATACAGTTTGTTAAACTCCAAGTAGCTGTAGCTGTGATGTAAAATACTGTCAAGTAGGCAATTTTCAGTTCACAATTCCCCTGTTAACTTTTTCTTACTTTATTTTTCTTCTTGTGTTCTTACCAAGACCTTTCCTGACTTTTCTGTCTGTTTTCACAGCTCTCATTGAATGTCACACATGGACGCATGCAGACTTATATACATTTCCCCCAAGCAATGTCAAGTCCTCCTTGATTATCCACACTTGTGAGAGTGTGTGTACTAGATAAAAGTGTGTATATTTGTGTCTCATAGACAGTGGCTCACACACAAGGATTTGCCAAAGCTGTACATAGGTGATGCTTCCATTTGCAAAAATCGTTCACTGGTATACAGTGGTATACAGTGTACTTGACAACAGTGTCTATATTAACCCTATTTTTCCCCCAACAAAGGAGGACACACATTTAGATAGGCAACGTCATGTGTATGATCTGAATATAGTCACTTTTGCAAGCCATAAACCTGGTGGCCAGGGCCTCGCTGCAGTAGGCAGATAAAAACGTAGAATCGAGAGTATGACAGACAATCAAAAAGTCTCATTTAGCAAATATTTTTATGCTGCCTTGGTTTGATGTGTTAATGTATCCCATGCTAGCTGTGCTTAAAGTCCATCCATCCGTCCATTATCGATACCGCTTCTCCTCACAAGGGTCGCGGGGCGTGCTGGAGCCTATCCCAGCTGTCTTTGGGCAGGCGGGGGACAGACACCCTGAATTGGTTGCCAGCCAATCGCAGGGCACACAAAGACAAACATCCGCACTCACAATCACACCTAAGGGCAATTTTAGAGAGTCCAATCAACTAACCATGCATGTTTTTGGAATGTGGGAGGAAACCGGAGTACCCGCAGGCACGGGGAGAACATGCAAACACCACACAGGGAGGCCGGAGCCGGGATCGAACCCACAACCTCTGAACTGTGAGGCGGACGTGCTACCCAGTCGACCACCGTGCCGCCTGTGCTTAAAGACATATTTTCAAAAAGTTATTGTTGATTTTAAATTTCAGCCATTCATTGTAAAGGCAATTATTGACAGAGCAATTGGTAGGGGCCCATTGAAATACAGGACTTGTGTATTGGTAAAGACCAAAGTGCATAGGTGCAAGGTAAATACATTAAAAGCATCATAGAATCTGTGTAAGTTTCATAATTTACGTTTCAACCTGTGGATACAAGTGAATAAATGACTGTAACTACTCATTAAACCCATTACCCTCTTGTCTTCATGAATTGTAATAACGCTAAACACATGCAATAGTTCAGACACTTTCATAAATTCATATGTATCTCAGAAATAACACCATTTATTTTGCTATCTGCTAATGAGTGACCACAAAACAGCGCCCTCATCCTAGCACTTACTTCAGATTTCAGATTCCTGAGGTGTATTGCAAGAACATAATGAGGCTCTCTCCAGCGGCATTAACGGAAAAGACAGTGTAAGGGACCATTTGTAAAAGAACCCATAAAAGAAACTCTGAATACATTAAGATGTTTTTGCATTAGTTTCATGGAAAAGGCATATTACAGGGATACTTGACACATTTTTCAATTTTCAGCAGTAAAACGTTAATATTTTGTCAAAAATTAATCTGATAACTTTATTCTTTTTCATGTACAATTAACACCTTTAAAAATCCGTTTTGCCACTCGCTGTTGACTGAAAATGACATCACGTGTTGAGGGCTCAGGTGACAACAAATCGTGGCTCAGCTTGTGAACACTGCTGCAAAATGCAAAAATTTGAGACACACCATATGCCGTAGAGCAGTGGTCCCCAACCTTTTTTCTGCCACAGGCCAGTTCATACAAGTCTATACGCTTCGCAGCCCTGTGCACTCTTGTTTCGCAAATCCACATTTTTTTCCCATCAATATTTAATAACTTTTTAGCCTTAGCTAAGCAGTTAGCTACCAAGTATGACGTTCTCAATTCACTCACATTCGTTGACAAATCAGTTTTGAAGTCTGCATTGACTACACATTTTGTTGCGCAGAGCAGGCTTCCTTCCTGTGTGGTAATCACTTGTAGCTGTAAATCTATATTTCAAGGAGGTCATCTAGTATTATCTGTGAAATGTACCCTTCTTTTTCTTCTTGGGCATAGGCTCTTGTGTTGAATTGTCACTCTGTCTTTTACCCATTGCATAAAAACTTTCTAAATGCATGTTTATTTTACTCATTTGCTAGCTTGTGCATTTAATATTAGCATTATGCGATGGAGACAACTTGACATGCGTTAAGAGTCAGGTATAGATGGATGTCACTTTTCAAAATAAAATATGTTTCAGCTTCGTATAATAAATAAACCGGAAGTACTGTACTTTTTTTTATTTTTTTTTTTCATCTGTGCGGCCCACCGTGGCAGGTTTACCCAGTCTTGCTAAGGACAGTAAGTCAGTACAAAGCAGCTTTAATTATAATTATTCGCATTAAAGAATCGTGTTGGCCCAGTGCATTGACTCGTTTCCTCTGCTTTTTCTCCCTCCCTATGATCCTGTCCTTCCTACGCCTTCAGACTCTGCCACCCACGCACAGCACGGATGCTTGCAGGCATGGAGTTGACATTCTGAGAAACCATTAAAAGTGTTCATTATTGTAAGAGAAAAGAGGGCAGAAATCAAAGAGATAGGCACTTTATCATGGCTGTGGATTTTCTCATCTGTTGTGCACTCAGTGGTACTCGATATTTCTACTCGTATCCTGTTCTCTCTGCCTTTTATTCTTGTCTTTGTTCTGGTGCTTCAATTAAGCTTTAGCCTCCAGTGCCTTCACATTGCTGTCAAGTAAATGAGCTTTTGTTTCCTTCTGATAAAATAGGGGGAAAAAACCTGTCTTAACTGTTTGAAGATAACTTAGCTCATCAAATATCAAAAATTGCAAGTGTAAACAACGGATAACAATAAAAAGTTTCAGACAACAAGGATTACACATTCCACCTGAATGACGATGGCACAGATATCCAGCCTTGGTGCAGCATCAAGACAACAGGTCTGATGGTTGAAACGGCGCCACTTCACACATCATAACTGATCTGAGGAAGTTCAAAGCGATAGAGACAGGTTCCAGGCCGAGAGACACTACGTGGAATTGGCTGACGGCACAAGATGCAATGGAGTAGCAGAATGCAGAAGAGACGCAGACAACTGAGAGTGGCACAAAGTAACGCTGAGACAGGCGCTGAGACAGGCGTTATACATTTCCTCTTTTCCATAGCACATCTCTGTGTAAGCAGCTACCTCCAGTGACCTCCTGGAGTCGGAGGCGCACGCTCAAGACAACCCCGCTGTTCAATGAGGTCCTACATCACTCTGACGCCGCTTCACTCTCAGTGCGTAGTGTTAGTGCAGTGTCGGACAACGCACGAGACTGCTTGGGAGGCAACCCCGCGACATGAAGACGCAGGCTCATGAACACAGTAAGAAGCTAATGTTGTTGTGCTAACGCCTTTTGTTTTAATGGCCTGAAGCTAGTTGTTGCTATTAGCTGTACCATTATTATACTGTTAGCCGGGGAGGGAAGGGGGGGTGGGGACATAAAGATCCATGCTTGCCTGATTGCTTGCGCACTGCCAGTCGCCGTCTGCCTCCTGAGAGTTGACACGAGTTAAATGTCCGAAATAAAAGCAGTCTGGGTTTCTGTGTGCATAAATGCTCTTGTTTGCTTCAGCCTGTGCAAGTGGAGAAGCAATCGCCACTGTATTTTTGATTTTGTGGAGGTGATCATGATGAGATCACGTTTTATGTAAATAATTCCAAACTATTGTGCAGAACACTTCTATACATTCACAGGTTGAAGTGGACAAGAGTAGTAATGTGCATTTGCATTTTGGTGGCGATCGGTCGCCATTTTGGACAGAACTGACAAAGCAAGCAATATTACCAGCTTGCCTCCCTCCCGTGACGTAGACCGCTGAGACAGAAAAAAATAACAAGCCGAGCCCCAAAAGGGGGCGGGGCAATTTGTCGTGAATCTAAGCACAAAAAAGCCCTTAAATCGCTACAGAGTCTTTTTTTCGGGGGGGGGGGGGGGGGGGGGTAATGTAGTACTGATGTCATTTTTACATGCAAACCTATTATATAAGTGCCGATGTTAAGCTCAACCATCTCTTTAACCAAAATAAATATTCAGGCAGTTATTTTTCAAATATTTATTTTCATTGTTAAGTGAAATAGTGCTCTATTTTCCACTATATTTTTAAATTCAGGCATTTTTGTTTGCTAGATGGGTAATTTAAGTTCAGCTTTTTAATTCATATGAAAGAGACCTTCAACTTCGCGTTTTTTTTCCTTAAGAGTTCAAAATGTGTTCATTTGATAAATAAAATTAAATTTTCTGAAACATGGATGGACTGCATGGATTTCATAACCAATACATTATTTTATAAGTGTAAAGATATATACAGTGATCCCTCACCACTTCGTGATTCGAGTTTCGTGGCCTCAGTGCATCGCAGGTTTTCAAAAAGTATTCATCAAAGAATAAAACAGGAAAATACAGTCATATTGCAATAAGACGCATTGTTTCAAAGAGATGTGTTGACTCAGAGGCTTTGTACATAACCGCTGGCAGTCATAAAAGGCGCGTAGTGGATTTATCCCGTGAGCTGATTGGCTGCGTATCGGCAGCCTCTCACTGGTCTCGTCCAAGCTAACAAACGAACAACACTTTTGAACAAAATTCTGTTCGGAAACTCATAACATGTATTCATATTCAAATGTGCTGTTCATTGAGTCAAGCCGGATATGAGGATAGTAAACAGTTGTGTTCATAAGTTGTGAGCGAAGCGTGCTCAGCCACTTGGCAAGCACGACGTGCTCAACACGATGATGAAACATCGGCAAATAAAATGTTAAAGTGTTTGTTAGTTTTGTCTTAAGTTTGCCTTAAAACAGCTTACCTGAACTAGAATCCCGCATTGCATTTTATCCAGAGGATCAAGTTGATGTTATTGTGCAAAGAGAAAGTTAATCCAGACCGTGCTTCTTCTTCGTTTTAAAACAACAAAAAGGAGGAAATGAAGAAGTGACACTTCGCTTTGCACAACAAGCTTTGCAAGAGTGTATTACACCAGGATTGTATCTTTGGATAAAATGCACCACAGCATTCTAGTTAAAGGGATGCTTGGGTCAGGTTAGCCATGTTTTTCACTAACTAGTTCAGTTTATATATTTTTTGATCAGGAAAATGAAACAAGTTGTTATTTTTTATTTCATCTGATCATTTTGGAGAAATTAGGAAATAAGTTAAAGCGTGAATAATGCTCGCTTTTAATGAGGAATATGGCCCTTCCGTTCTCTCCATGTCTGGGTGGGAGTCATGACGGGAACCGAACGTGGTTTGTCCATAGGAAATCATTGAACATAACTCGCTTATAACGTCCAAAAACGTCAATCAATTGGCACCAAAATGTATGTGGACATCCCTACGTATGATCACTTCAACATATCATAAGGATCAGCCTCCCCATGGCTGACTTGTATGAGAATGAGGAAATATAGACGCGAGCAGATGCACAGATAAAGCGGCTGGAAGGATGCGCACACTCCACAGTGTGGTCAAAATGGGGCATAAAGCACCAGTCTGAATATTTACAGAGACAGAAGTGGAATGAGTAATTGTGCACATTAATTTAACAAGGATTGGCAACATTTTTTTCTACTGTAGGCAACGTTAATACCTACTACACAACCGTCAGCTAGAAAACATTTCAACACAGCAACTCTGACTGTAGTTCTGAGTCGTAGATTTTGTATTCCGATTCTCTTAACGACAAAGTAGAAGGCCAAGCTATCAGACAGCTCAGAATTCAACCAGACTCCTTCGAGCCTGAAGACGAAGAGGTGTAAGCTAATCCTGCTCCCACCCCAGACACTGGCGACGAAAATCAGCAACAATTATTGGTGGGTATTGTTATTGTATTTCTTAATGTTTAAATGAAGAAACAAGATACTATATTGCTTGATATATATACTACATGTAGTTTCAACTGCTGAAACGTAGTTCCATAGTGACAGCGTGCAAAAAAAAAAGTTTGCTTTTGGGCTTCTTCTTTGCAGTTGCAATTCTTTCGTCATATACATTGTAGGCCAATGTTACAAATCACTAATCTGTGTGTTTATTTTCGGCCCCAATCACGTTATTTAACTTGATACAGCCAGTTTTCATCTGCATCACCACACACCAGATGCCTGGGCGACGTGCCTGTTTTTCATACATATGACAAATGCCCATACAATAACGTGAGGCACCCATACGTCTACTGTTATTTGCACTAGTACATGTACTGTCATTTCGCTATTATTTTTCAGATCACATAGTCCTCTATCCTGTACTAGCTACGTCACCTGCTTATTTCAGTGATCATTCCCAGGACTTTCACGGGATCAATTGGAACATTTGATGCATCTATGAAGTGCAGTCATTGAAATAAGATTTTCTGAAGTTCACCAAGATTCACAAATTAACATGAAAAAACAAAAAAACATGAATATAATATTTGGGATGAGTTTTCATGTCATATTTATCACTTACTAACCCAACATGAAATAAGCACTGCATATGCTGTATTACAAAATCAAATGTTATCCCTCCATTTAATTTGTATTCTTATGCTTCCCTTCTTCATTCAGGAGGAAGAAGCATGTCACCTATAGGCGGCTGGTGAGATGGTGCTGGGTTGCTCAATTTGGGTACCCCTTCTGTCCTGCGCCGTGACCAAGATCAGATTCAAAAGATTCGTTCACCGAATCGTTCGCTCCCCCCCACCATCCTCACACATACAAACACAGGCCACCCACACACGAACACGCCACCTCTCCTCCAGCACGGATGGAGTGAGTTTGAAAAAAAACTATTGTGCTCACCCTGATGTTGCAGTAATTGTCATTTGTGTGTTTGTATTATTATTAATAGTAGTATCAAAAGCGCTGCAGCTATAATGTATGAACGAGAATGGTAGTACAGTTGGTTCACTCACTGAATCGTTGGTGAACAGGAAATGGCAGCACGTTCACTCACTGACTCGTTCGTGAACGGGAAGTTACCTTACTGATTCCTTCGTGAACGCCAATAGTGTGGCAGTATGTTCCTAAAATCCCTCCACCATCTGACGCCGGCTGCTGATTGGTTGTTTGTGGAGATTGACGACATGTGTGTGGCTGAGCTCAAATAAACGGAGAAAAGAATGAATCACTATCTTCTGTACCTGTTCTTTGTTTAAAAGTATGAGGTGATTTCTTGTCATGACTTGGCTGGCTTGTTTGGATTGAAGCAGCTTCTGTGTTGCTCGACAAGTTCTTTCTTGCTGGGGTCAAAGCCGCTTGTTAGAGGCATTAGTGATGGCTTTCTGATATTTTGTCCTCTTTTGTACGCTTCACCACAACCTTCACCAACTCTGTGATGTATCCCAGAAAAAAAACACTAACAAAACATGAAACATTGTCAACATTGCTCTAATATTGTTTTCTTCCAGAACGTATTAGAGAATTAACACATACAAGTTCATTTAGCAGTGTTCACACTTGACTTGTGTAACAGGCGTGGTACTTCTCTGCGTTGTCTTCTGGTTGTGACGAAGTAGACTCAAACTGGGTCTCACACGGTGTTTTATTGACCAACCTGTGTACACACAATGACACGTGAACTGGCGTGCAACTCCGACAGCCTTGCTGGCTCCCCTTGGCCACATCAAGAAAGAACGAAAGTGCCATAGAAAACAAAACGAAAACAAACCTGTGTACGTACGTGAGACTGGGCGTGCAACTCCGACAGCCTTGCTGGTTCCCCTGGAGATCACAAACAATGCAAATAAGGTGCGCTCTAATAGGCGTTATCAACTTCAGCTTAGTCCATCGATGGGCAACAGTCCCAAATGTCACCCAGCGACTACAACACACGCCCAAAATCGCCCAGGGTATTTTCAATAAAAACATTCATCACTATAGCACGACCCATCTGTCGGAACATCGAGCTCTTCCACACCAATTAGCGCGGTTATTGGGAGAGAGTGACGTGTCTTACCTCGGCCACATCAACGACAAGAGTGGCGTCACTATGCAATCACTCCCTGCAGCACGCAAACCAACTCACGTCGTTAATGCACAGGTATGAACAGTAAGAAAAAAAAGAAAATATACATTAAATCCCAATAGAAGTGCTTTGGTTAAATTAATAGTCTGCTGTAACCTGTTACACTTGCCAATTCCGTCCCATTTCAGACTTTTGTTTTTTTTAGGTCCACAGTTTCCTCACTTTTTCATCCTTCGGGAATTTATGTAGGCTGACGCCTTCTTTCGATGCGCTACTACACCCAGCCACAATGCATTGTTTGGTCATATTTGCTGCTGATGTGTCAGTCAAGCAGACTCCACCCAATTTGTGGGCTGGGCAAAGTCGGCCAGTGTGTCCAACTGTCCATAAATACTCTTAAATCACTTCTGAATTTTTTTCCGGGGGGAATTTTGATGTTGACAACATTTTTTAAAGCAGACCTATCATATAAGTGCCATCCCAGCCAAGTGTCTCTTTAAGGCAAGTCAATTTTATGCTAAAAATTAAAACTTTAACGTCAATATTACTGGTTCTGTCTTAATCGTCCGCTCCCGCGGTTGAAGCTCACGTTCCTCTCACAGCCTGCAACTTGGTATTTATTCTTCATTTTGCATTTTAAAGTTAAATTTGGAAAATTTAGAAGGATGGGAACCATGTCGGGGGGTTCGTAATGGCGTAACAGAGGCGTAACCCCACCCCACCCCCGCCCAAAATAAAACTTTTAAATATAAAATTAATAAAAAATATTAAATTGAAATAATAAGTGAACCTCTACTTCTCAAGGCAATGGGTCGATGCGATGGATGATGAGATGCAGTTGCTAGGAGACAACAACACATTTACCCTGACAAACTTACCCAGGGGTAAGAAAGCAGTGGGAGGTAGATGGGTGTATGCGCTTAAAAGTGATACTGAAGGATATGACAAATACAAGGCACATTATGTTGCAAAGGGAGATAGCCAAAAGCTGGGTATAGATTATGGTGAGACACATTCACCATCTGCAAACATGCTAATGCAAAAAGCAGTACAAGATAATGTGATTTTACATCAGATAGCTGTCAAAACAGCATACTTGAACGCACTAACTGACTGTGAAATTTAGATAGAACAGCCAGACCGCTATGAAGTGAAATCCAGCATATGATTGGTGTGTAAGTTACAAAAGTCACTTTTCGGACTTAAAGAAGTCAACACAAACATATTTTCTTTACAGTATGTTCTCTGCAGGCCCACTAATGGAAAACCCGGCATTTTGATTACTATTATTACCATCTCAGGGCATTTTTCCACTTATGTCGAATGAAAATGACATCACAGATACTCTTGGCTCAGATAACGATCAATCATAGCTCATCTACGGAAAACAAGTGAGCTGTATTTCGTCGAGCCCTGAGAAACTGTGATGTTGCAATTTTCAGTCGACAGAAGTAACAAAATGGATGCCCCAGAGATGGCTAAAAACGGGTGGATTAAATAATATTCCACAAACGCAATTATTTATCAGAATGCCTTGTTTCATCTAGTGGGCCTGCATAGAACATATTATGGAAAAAAATATATGTTTGGGTTGACTTCCGCTTTAAACAGTCCGAAACAAAATACTGCCTGAATATTTGGACAAAAATCAATGTGTGTAAAACCCAGCTGATCACTGTGATCAAATTGGTAACTTAATTATTGCTACAAGCAATGAAAAGGTATTGACAAAAGTGAAAGATATGATGACAGAGAAATTCAAGATGAAAGACTTGGATATACTGAAATGGTGACTGTTCACATGCAGTTTTAAAACCCAAAATTTGGCAGTATTTGGGTTTTTAAAAGCCATGAAACGACGTGCGTGAAGTTGGCCCCCCCACCCCACGCAAAAATAGGGGGAAATAGTTTGTTACGTCTGAGCTTCGTTTGTGCCGTTCAAATTTTCGTTTGTGCCGCTACCGTTTTGCAGTTATTAGCGATTCTTTTTTTAGGTCATCTAGAGTTCACCCAGCCGCCCATCTTCTCCAAATGGACCCAAATGGTACCATTCGTTTGTGCCGCATTTGTGCTCTTTTGTGCTGTCAAAAATTCCGGTGGAGCTGCAACAGTTTTAGGGATATTGCACTTTTTAATTTCGAGTGATGACGTCACCCAGCCCCCCATTTTTACGCAAATGGATCGGAAATGGTGCCATTCGTTTGTGCTCCGTTTGTGCTGGTACGGATTTGTAGATATTACAGATTTTAATTCACGATGACGTCACCAAGCCCCCCACTTGTCCGCAAATGTGTCGAAAATGGTGCCATTCGTTTGTGCTCCGTTTGTGCTTATTTGTGCTGTCAAAATTGCTAGGGTTTAATAACGTTTTAATTTCCAATGATGACATCACGAATACTAACGCTGCGCTGTCAGTCTTCATTTGTTTTGCATGCTGTCGATCAAGGAGGTAGGTCTCGTGCTACCACACTCAGTGTGAATCACATGAATAACTTGTTTTATTAATTCCAGGTTATATGCTGTCTGGAGCAGTTTCGTGATACCTGCTGAGAGCCGCAGAAGTCAGCAAAAAGGCATTTCGGAGTAGACTTGCAAAACCAATGATACTTCCTGTCTTCTGCACATTGCACCTGTTTGTGAGCTGACAGTCTACTCATTTCAGACATCCTGTTCACACTTTAAGCGTACATTTTTACTGCAGACAGAAACGTTCTTGCTTGAGTTCAACAAAGTCTCACAACAGGCGTACCAAAGAGATAAACTTTTAACATGATATCATCGTAACTGTCAATTTCTCTCACACTATGCTGCTACTACTACTGCAAGTGCATTAAATCTTTATGATGACAGAAATTGAGATATTACTTTATGATGAAAAATTTGATGACAGAATTGATGTCATCCCATGACAAGGATTGGCTCTCACATTTTCCGGCCCCTAATTGGAAGACTAGCAGGCTTACAATTACTCAATAAACAAACGAGAGCCAAATAATTAAGAAACATATATCATACAGTGACTTACAATCCAACACAACAAATTAAATTCTTTAACTGTCCACCTCACAGATGAGATGACAGGTCTTTCCAGAGTGTTTGTCTTTGTCTTGACCATGACGCGCCTCACATGTCCTTGTGCATCTGGGATGACACGATCGACTCTTCCCATCAACCATGATCCATGGGGCGCAGATTCATCCATTATCATGACAATATCTCCAGCAGACAGGTTCTCCTTGAGTTGATTCCACTTTGGCGTTCTTGTAAAAGTGGG
Source organism: Filicampus tigris (assembly GCF_054856515.1). Lineage (NCBI taxonomy): Eukaryota > Metazoa > Chordata > Actinopteri > Syngnathiformes > Syngnathidae > Filicampus > Filicampus tigris. Next base: position 37,566,809 of record NC_141218.1, read on the forward strand.
AGGTACTCACGCACCCATCGTTTCCAGAATAAATCCAGAATGAATCTGCCTCCATCTGCAGCGTGTATATGAGTCTTCTTTACTGAACAAACCAGGTGGCATCACCGGCTGCTTCTTCACCAGTAATAGATGATTTGGAGTTAACGCTTCGAGATCTGTGGGGTTGTTGGTTGTTGTTGTAAGTGGTCTATCATTTAGTATGTATTCCACTTCACACATCAGTGTTTGCAGACACTCATCTTTAAGGATTTGTTCCTTGAGCACAGATCTCATCACCTTTATTATGGAACGTATTTGTCTTTCCCAAACTCCTCCGAAATGGAAAGCTGCAGGCGGGTTAAAAATCCATTGAATTCCTTTTTGCATAAGTGCGTCTTGGATCTTTGATTGATTCAATTGCTGAAGGGACTCTTTTAATTCACCTTCAGCTGCTACGAGGTTAGTCCCATTGTGTGACCTCATAACTTCCACTATTCCTCTTCTGCATAGGAAACGACGGATTGCGTTTACACATGAATCAGTGTCCAAAGAGTGAGCAACTTCAAAGTGCACCGCCCGCGTAGTGAGACAAGTGAAGAGAACTCCATATATTTTTACGCGGCTGCGTCCCCTGTTTCACGTCCGAAATTGTCCACTCTCACGTTTGAGAAAGGGGGTTTGTCAGGGACTATTCTATCTGGAGGAAGGTTTGCCCTTTTTTGTTGAAGGGCCATGCATTTTACTTTACTGCAGACCACGCACTTTGACACAATTCTCCTCACCAGTGATTTCGTTGAAGGTATCCGATACCTTTGTCGTAATTTTGAGAGCATGTAGTTCCGTCCACAGTGACCGATTTTTTCATGAATGTCTCTCAGGAGGGCGGCACGGTGGTCGACTGGTTAGCACGTCCGCCTCACAGTTCAGAGGTCGTGGGTTCGATCCCGTCTCCGGCCTCCCTGTGTGGAGTTTGCATGTTCTCCCCGTGCCTGCGTGGGTTTTCTCCGGGCACTCCGGTTTCCTCCCACATTCCAAAAACATGCATGGTAAGTTGATTGGATACTCTAAATTGCCCCTAGGTGTGATTGTGAGTGCGGATGTTTGTCTCTGTGTGCCCTGCGATTGGCTGGCAACCAGTTCAGGGTGTCCCCCGCCTATTGCCCAAAGATAGCTGGGATAGGCTCCAGCACGCCCCGCGACCCTTGTGAGGAGAAGCGGTACAGATAATGGATGGATGGATGGATGTCTCTCAGGATCAATGTGGTGATGTGTGAGTCCTTTGGGATGATAATTGGATGCTTCACATGATCTGGTATGGCAGATGCACATAGATGTCCCCCAACCCACAGAAGTCCATCCTGAATGACTGGGTCAAGCTTTATTAGATGGCCGCTCCTCTTCAGGTTGTTTCCCTTTGACAGCATAACCAACCATTGACTTTGAATGTGTTTGATTATCTCCGTTTCGGCTCTCTTTAGACATTCAACAGTCAATTTACAAATGTCATTCGTTTGGCGGTTGGGCCCTGTTCGTAGACCCCTTCTGGTTTCTCTGTAGCGCTGTAGCATTGTGTCGTTTACTTTGAGAATCCAAGCGACTACCGCTTCAACCTGTACCAGCTTGAATAAAAACGACCCGAAGCTTTTTCTTCTGAAGGTGGAGTACTCCATGATGAGGAAGATACCATACTCGGCCATCCTGACGCCACAGCTGTCTTTGTAGTACTTTTACTGCATAACCAGTATTCACCATTTCTCTCATGAAGCTGGTATACGCAGCGTGAAGTACAGGATCTTCCTTTAATTTAGTTTTGAAATACCATGCTAGTTGCAATACAACACTTCGATTGTATGGCTTGTGGACGTTCGTTTTCTTCAGCGGTAGATGTATGTAATAATGTCCATTCATGTGACAAGCAGAGCCTGACACAAATTCCATGAAACGTGATCCTCTTGTGACATCTCTAACTTGTCGTCGCACTTCCGCTCAGGAAAGACATGGTTATATTGCTGAATAAGCAGTTGTTCTATATTTTCATTGTTCACAGCAATTCTATCTGCTGTAAATCTATTTAGAATCCAACCAATTGCAGTCTTTACTGCATATGGTCCATTATCTTGGCTATGGATTACTTTCCATGGCTCCTGTAGTTTGGGTTCTCTTGTTCCAATAAGGAGTTCTACTTCGACGTTAATGTTAAATAATCTGACTTCGCTTAGATATGGCCATTTGTCGATGTCTTTTTGTTGTGGAACATTCTTTGCGGAAATTGAGATGCTCTTCTGTGTAAACACTTTGGATAGTTCAATGGTTCAATTAAGTTATTCTCTTCCATTCCACTGATTTCCAAATCAGTTATGACAGGATTTCATTTGCTTTGTTGCGGTAATGGTGTTTAAAATTAGCTCCGTCCTTCTTCCCTGGACATTCAGCCACTCTTCCAGCGTCTCTGTACAAAACGTTGCGCTGAGTCAATGAATGCATACACTTCTACAACTTTGTTACTTCTTTTATTCTTAACTTTGACGGGAACAATAGCGACCTTGCAATTGTCTCCGGCCCCAGTGCAGGTGTGTGTTCTCTTCGTATTTGGGAGGGTTTGCATTGGCTACATTTTCTTGAGAATTGGGGACATTGTTTAAGGCAACTTCTTCTGCATTCTCCCTTTCTTTTTTCTTGCTTTACGAAATGTAGCATACTAGGATGCTTTAGAGAACAGTGTTCACACATCATTTTCTTCTTACCCTCTTTAGAGAGGTGACCTTTCAGCAAACATCCAAAACAAAAGCCATTTTTCTTCAGAAATTCCACTCTTTCCTTATGTGGGTTTTCTCTCAATTTACGACACTCTTCCAAGGTGTGGCCCTTCTCACAGAAAACACATGGCTTTGTGAAGGCTCGGTTGAAAGATGACGTATCATTATTTGACATTGATGACTGGCTTTGTTCATTATTAACTTGTTTGGCGCTGGTTGCAAAGCTGCTTCTCCAATTTGTGTCTTTTTGTTTTGAAGTTTTCTTATTGTCCTTCTTTTCAGCTGCTGTGCTGTCGAGGTGTCCAAAAAGAGGATCAGACTTGATATTAGCGACGTACTCAATGAAGTTCACTAAATCTATAAACTTGACTCTTGTATTACGGCGTTCTTGTAGCTCGTATGCATGGTAACTCCAATTGTCCCTTAATTTGAATGGCAGTTTGGCAAGTATTGTTTTCATCGTTGTTGGATTGTCCATTTCTTCCATATAATTTACATCTTCCAAGGCATTGAGACAGTTCACCAGAAACATTGAGAAATCAGTTAAAGCATTCTTATCTTCAGTTTTTATTACTGGCCAATTGCAAGCCTTGTTTATTAGAGCTGTGGCGATTTTCAAAGGGTTTCCATATTTCATAACTGCGCTCAGTAGGCATATGTTGAGAGCTCTTCACAATGTCCCGAGGCGCACCTCTGGTGTACTGATCTAAGTAATGCAGTGATCCCTCGCTACTTCGTGCTTCAACTTTCGCGCCCTCAGTGCATTGCAGGTTTTTCAGAAGCATTCATAACAAATTAAAAATGAAACAACACAGCCATATTGGGTGCTATATTGCAGAAAGACGCATTGTTTCAAAGATATGAGTTGACTCTGATGCTTTGTACATAACCGCAGGCACTCATAAAAGGCGGTGACTGGTTCCCAGCGCGAGATCGACCAACGAGAGCATAAGTGGATTTAATTTTTCCATACACTGTACTGTACGTCAGCTGAGTCGGTGCGCATCATCGCAGCCTCTCGCTTAGTCTCGTCCACTATTCAAATGTGCTGTTGATTTAGTCAGAGTCAAGCCGGATACTTTCTCCTCCATATTTGTAATGATGTGTTTGCTCTAATAAAGTTTTGTAATAATCAGATAGTACAGTACAACAGCTGTGTTTTATAAGTCTCAAGCGCAGCACAGCGTGCTCCCGGCCGGCCAGCGGCACGGACGACTTAAGACATCGCCAAATAAAGTGTGAAAGTGTTTGTTAGTTTGTCTTAGGTTGTCTTAAAACAACTTACCTTAACAACAATCCAGCGTTGCATTTTATCCAAACGACTTTATTGATGTTATTGTGCAAAGATAAAGTTAATGCATGATCCCCCCGGCCATGCTTCTTCATTTTTTAAATGAAGTAAGAGGAGAAGAAGAAGAAAAAGCAGGCGAAGAAGAAGGAGGAAAGAAGAAGGCCGAGAAGAAGGCCGAGCTTTTACTTTCACTTTTCAGGACGGCGACAACCGTTTTAAAGTGCGGGATTGGATAAATTACACTACGGCATTCTAGTTAAGGTAAGTCAATTTTATGATAAAAATTAAAACTTTAGTTTTTAGCGAACGTTCCGTCGCGCTCGTCAGCTGCCGCGGTCGGTCGAAGCTAAATTCTGATCACGCCTGCAAGCTTGGTATCTAATATTTATATTATTCTTCATTTTGCATTTTTATAGTTAAATTGATTGTTTAACAAGTATTTAGAAGTGTGGGAACCATGTTGGGGTTCGCAACAGCGTAACAGGCGCAAATCCCCCCAAATAAAACTACAATAAACATCATATAAAATAATAATCATAATCATAAGTCCGACTCCACTTTGCGGGTTTCACTTATAGCGGCGGGTTCTGTACCCCCATTAACCGCGATGGATGAGGGATCACTGTACATCTTTTTTGTAGTTGTCAGATCGAGCATCAATGATATAATTAAAGGCTCTTATAAATGATCTGAACTCTAATAGTTCTCCGCTAAACAGTGCGGCGGCCATCTTGGACAAGGACATTAGCTAGACTGGGGATACTCACCCTGAGGTCTCCCCAGTGCGGTGGCCATCTTGGACAGGGACATTAGCCAGACTGGGGATACTCACCCCGAGGTCTCCCCAGTGCGGCGGCCATCTTGGACAGGGAAAGTAGCCAGACTGGGGGTACTCACCCAGGTCTCCCCATCTTGGGCAGTGACCCAGAAGTGACCCAAATAACCCTAAAATGAACCGGAAGTGACCCAAATGACCCGGAACTGAACCGGAAGTGACCTGAATGACCCGGAAATGAACCGGAAGTTACCCCAAATGACCTGGAAATGGACCGGTAGTGACCCAAATGATCTAGAAATAGACCGGAAGTGACCCAAATTACCCGGAAATGAACCGGAAGTGACCCAAATGATGAAGTAGGCTTGTCACAATACTAGAATTTCAACTTCGATACCGATACCCAGTTTAGTATCGATATTCGATACCATTTCGATACCACCCGGAAAAAGTTAAAGGACAAGCTTTTTTTTTTTTTTACTGTAAAACTTTTTTATCGCCCAAAACTTAAATGATCATTAATACAATACAATTTTTTAAAGTGGTAGTGCTAAAAAATAGTACAACTTCAGTAATTAACTTCAAAAACCCTCTGTACAGTCAATGCCTGGAACCAATGACACATTTTAAGTTGTCTGAGCCTGGGGTAGTGCAAAACAAAGGAAGAAGTAGTGCAAAGAACAAAACACACCAAAAAAAAACAATTATTCATCTGTAAATTGTCTGAACTTGTGCAAATAAATAACCATACTGTGCAACACCAATGGCACATCATTTTCAAGTTATTTGAGGTAGTGAAAAAGAATAAGACCCACCACTTACAGTAACATAAGTTGACAACAAAATCTGTAAGTTGTCTGAGTATCTAGACCCACATGTTTATGTATTAACGCAAACCAACAAGTCACCTATAATAATAATAATAATAGTAATAATAAAAAAATAAAATAAAATAAATTAAAATACTTTCAGGAAGTTGATTGGACTCTCTAAATTGCCCCTAGGTGTGATTGTGAGTGCGGATGTTTGTCTCTGTGTGCCCTGCGATTGGCTGGCAACCAATTCAGGGTGTCCCCCGCCTACTGCCTGAAGACAGCGGGGATAGGCTCCAGCACGCCCGCGACCCTTGTGAGGATAAGCGGTATGGATAATGAATGAATGAATGAATAAAATACTTTCAGTTATTGGCTATCCAGAACAGTAGCAGGTAGGGTTGGGCATCGTTTGAATTTGGACGATTCCGGTTCCGATGTTTTGATTCGATTCTGGTTCCTTACGATTAACAATTCCAATTCTTAACAAAAAAAAATAGAAGGATTTATTTTTTTGCATTATTATCTAGTATTATTTTTCACAAGAGCTTTAGTTTTGAGGAGTTCAAGACAATACAATAATACAGCTGTTACTGAAAACATGCTACTGAACACTTGCTAACCTTGTCTTGCTTTAGAAAGAAAATATATATGACAAACACAACGTTACATTTTATGGGCAAGCAAGGAAGTCTATCTAATCCAAGCAGTCTATGTAAACATATGATGCATATGAATGTACAGTGTTTCTGTATATGCTGCAGCTGCGTATGCTTTAAACTAAATATTAGCTGGATATGTGCATTTGAGTTTTGAACTTATTGGTTCAATGTTGCCATTAGACGTACTTAGCCGATTCTAACTTTGGGTCATGAGCCGCAACGCGTCATTCCATGGCTCGGCGTCGGCCGAATGAGTCAGCCCGGCCGGCCCGAGCAGGATCAACGACCCCGCGACCGCTGCCACCGCGGCGGCTGCTGGGGAGATCCGTGGGAAGGGCCGGGCGCACGCTCAGAGAAGCCGACGCCGCGGCCCGCTCTTGCCAGCCGGTACGAAGTGAGCGGAGGGGCTGACCGAACGGACCACGGCAGCTCGAGTGGGGGCGAGCTTTCGTGCTATTGCGACACAGCTTCGGCTGCAGGAGCCCTGGGTGCACATTTTTTTTTTTTTAATCGGTCGTACTTTGTTTGTAGTTCATGCGCGTGGTTAACTAGGGAGTCGACGAGCAGTCTGCACTTGGCAGAGCAGGGAGGGAGGGGCGCACGGGGCAGGCTTCGGCAGTGTGTGCGAGAGCAGCAGACCATTAGGAGCAGACGTTGGCAAAGCGCTGTTGGTATCGAAGTCAATGGTTTGGTATCGGTAATATCGATGCCACAGCAAGCTAGTATTGTATCCGTTCAAAATGTTTAGTATTGAGTAAGTACCGAAGTATCGATATTTTTGACAAGCCTACCCAGAAGTGACCTAAATGACCCAGAAATTAACCGGAAGTGACCCATATGACCCGAAAGTGACCTGGAAGTGACCCAAGTGACGCAGAACTGACCCACATGACCCGGAAGTTACCCCAAATCACCCAGAAGTGACCACGAAGTGACTCCCAAGTACAAGTCACATTCAGTAATGGCACATTCAACATTTACACCATTCCAATTTCAAATTGACAACATTCAGCTCATTCAACTCACATTCTCACATTGGGGGTGACATGGCTCAGTGGTAGGGTGGTCGTTTCCCAACCAGAGGTTGTGGGTTCGAGCCCCAGCCATTCCATCCTTGTTTGCCTTCTTTTTTTCATGACTTCCTTCTTTTATTTTTCCTAACTTCCTCTTTTCTTTCTTCCCTTCTGATTTGTTTATGTCCTCCTCATTCCAGGCTCTTCTATATCATTTGAGGTCATTCAACTTCATTCAATTACATTCAGTATCATTTCAACGCATTCCAAAGTTTTTCATAGAGGTCATTCAAATTCATTCAGTATCATTCAACTTCATTCCACTTAATTCTACTTAATTTCAATTCAATCCTTTTCATTCAATTTCATTCAACTTCATTCCACTTAATTCAGTATCATTCAACTTCATTCAGTATCATTCGACTTAATTCAGTATCATTCAACTTAATTCAATATCATTCAACTTCATTCATCTACATTGAACTTCATTCCAACGCATTCCTTAGTTTTCATTCAGCTTCCTTCACCTTCACATACAATTTCTCCAGATATTGCATTCTCTAGTTTAACAAGGACCAGTGACTATGTCTGTGTGAGTGGAGAAGGCCAATTGGCCAGGAAGTACAATTTACAGTGGTGGGTGTTAAAGGAAACAAAATGAAGGGCAGTGTGGTATTATGGTGTCAAGCTTATGGAGGGCAGTTTTTGGAGCTGATATAGTATTAATCCTTACCACGGGCAATGATATTATGGAGCAAGTTTCTTCTTTTACATACTGTACCACAGAACCACAATAACAGCAGACTGCAGAAGCACGAAAGAGATCAGAAGAATAATTGATATGACTGAAGATACATTCAATAAGATCATATCGGTCTTCTTAGATCGAAAGCTGTCAATCAACATTAAACTTGGTCCCATCATAACCTTCGTATGGTCGGTACTGTTTGCACTCTGAACGCAGAAACCCCCCAAAACATCCGAGCCGCTGAAATGTGGTTTTATCAACTAATATTGAGAATCAGAGCAGAGCATTGACTAACAGTCACAAAGTTCCCATCTGCATATTTAGCCGACCCATGTGAGCCTAGTTGGTCCGAGTGGAGAACTGTTCTCGACCACGTCACACGCAGGTGCCGCACTCCTGACATACAGCTAAATAAAGAAAAAAACAAGTGTTGTAAACCTTTTGGTCCCACAGGCGCAATGACGTGCCCCATATTGTTTTTATTTCACTGATCACCACACTGTGTGCGTGTGTGTCTGTTGTTTTTATTCAATACTTTCATTATTTGACGGCGTGTTCGCTTGTGCTTTGCCTGCGTGTGATGTGTATATTAAGTTCTCAACACCGATTTGCTGTCGCCGTCGAGGGACGTACTGGGACCACGTGAGTCGGCTAAATATACAGACGGGAACTTCGTGACGGTTAGGTGTTGCCCAGCTCTGTTGAGAATTCCTTACGTTGATCAGGTTAACAATGCGGAGGTCTAAACACCGTAGGCAACTTATTCATTGATTAGTCAGTTCATTCGGGTGTTGCACTAAGACAGTGGTGATTCGGGAGTGTAAACTCCATTTTGTGATATAGTGTCATCTCTGTTTAGTTTTCCTCCTTTGTGGTATTGTGTGGTGTGTCCTGGTTGTGTTGTGCCCAGAGATGGGCAGGAAATGCCTATGTGACGGACCGGTCCGTCATCCACCTATGACGGACGCCCATTTTGTAGGCACTAAACGAAGGAAACTTCGGAAAAGAGTCGGACTAAGCATAGTTGGAAGCCCATTTTTTTTGTCAATGTACTTGTCTATCGTCTATTTTCGCGGTAAGGCTTCAAAGGCCGTGGTTAGCTTTCTGTAACAATAGGATTGTTAGATTGAGTTGTTGTTTCCTTAGTAACTTTAGCGGCGCGGTTGAGCAAGCGAGAGAGAGAGAGAGCGGACAGTTCGAGGAGCAAGTTACTACGCAGTTTGAGCCTGCTTCCCGATCGAGGTTTACGGCTTGTCAAGTCTGTTAATCTTTGAAGTATCTGTGCCTTTCCCGATTGTGCGTCCACGAGAGGTGGGTAGATCCGCCTTTCAGAGTGTATTGTCCTTTATTGGCGTCATTCTGGCTTGTTCACCTGATTTAATGTGTCTATATCTGTTTAGTGAATAGGATAAGCGCATTAATATCTTGAGCTTAGTTTCTAACTTTGGTTTCCTTCTCTCTGTTTTAGAGACCACACACACACATATACACTCAGATCTCCTCCGCATCCACCTAACTACAGCACACGTACCCAAATACACAAGACGCTTCCAACTACTTGCTACCACGACTCATTGTCTGCTACTGCAGGATATTAAGTGGATACATTGATATTGGACTTCATTGGACACTGTTGTGACATTGGATATTCATTGCCAAACTGTTGGATAAAATTGATCAAACAGCTACCTGCCTCCTCCTATTCCGCCATCTTGCCTTACTTCACCTTCCCATGTTTCCTGGCCACTAAGTGGCACTCTGTCCAGCGCCCCCTGAGGCCGTAAAATAGAAATTTGAACCGCCAGATTTACAGTCAAGGTTCGCACACCACTATCGACATAGCCTCCCCAACAAATACTATTGTTTGATAAGATAAGATAAGAATGCCTTTATTGATCCCACAGTGGGGAAATTTTCAGTGTTACAGCAGCAAAGATATAGGTCACACAGGGACGGCGGCATAATGTAGCCATTAATGTATAACATTGACGGCAAACATTCAGGATCAAACCTATGTAAATATACGCAGTAACATGTGTATACACATATGTATATACACACCAACATACATCTACATAAAGAGTATGAGGAACACTCATTTTAGCCTGTACATAGTATAGAGGAAAAATACTCTAAGTAAGTGACAGTGCTGCAGTGCTGTAGTGAAATGTAAGGGACAGCATTGGATAAAAATAAAACTAGACTTACAGTAGTGGGGAATATTGGATGTTGCACGATATGAGCTCAGGTGCAGGACTGCACAATTGCACTAATGTCCGCCAGTTTGTAGAGACTACACATTGTTCTTGTTGAAGAGTCTGACAGCAGCGGGCGAGAAGGAATGGCAGAATCTCTCCTTTGCATAGCGAGGGTGTAACAGTCTGTCACTGAAGGTGCTGTGGAGTGCTGTTAGGGTGCCCTGGAGGGGGTGGTCCGGGTTGTCCAGCATTGACGACAGCTTGGCCAACATCCTCTTGTCCCCCACCGAGTCCACAGAGTCCAGGGAGCAGCCCAGGACAGAGCCGTCCCTTCTGACCAGTTTGTCCAGCCACTTCTTGTCCCGGGCTGAGACACCACCTGCCCAGGTGACCACTCCCTGGAAGATGACCGATGCAACCACCGAGTCATAAAAGTTCCGGAGGAGTGTCCCCTGAATCCCAAAAGACCTCAGTCTCCTGAATAGGAAGAGTCTGCTCTGACTCTTCCTATAGAGGGTGTCTGTGTTGTCGCTCCAGTCCAGTTTATTGTTCAGATGAACACCCAGGTACTTGTAAGTTGAGACTCTCTCAACATCTGTTCCCCGGATATTCACTGGTGCAGGTGAAGAGTGCTGGCGCCTACCGAAATCCACCACCATTTCTTTTGATTTCCCCGCATTGATCAGGAGGCGGTTCTGCTGGCACCAGTCCACAAAACCCTGAGTAAGTTCTCTGTACTCCCGATCATCTCCGCCAGTGATGAGGCCGACAATCGCAGAATCGTCAGGTAGGGGTGTTGTAGTTGAAGTCCGAGGTGTAGAGGGTGAACATGAAGGGAGCCAAGACAGTACCCTGCGGGGCCCCCGTGCTACAGAGGAGCACGTCAGACACAGTCCTGTGTCCTCACATACTGTGGCCGGTTTGTGAGGTAGTCCTGGATCCATGTGGTGAGGTGGTGGGCCACCCCCGCCCGCTCCAGCTTGTCTCCCAGTAGGGTGGGCTGGATGGTGTTGAAAGCACTGGAGAAATCAAAGAACATGAACCTCACAGTGCTCCCCGCCTTCTCCAGGTGGGAGAGTGAAGTGTGGAGGAGGTAGATGATGGTATCATCCACACTGATGCCAGGCTGATATGTGAACTGGAGTGGGTCCATTGAGGAGCTCACCAGAGGGCGCAGGTGGACAAGGACCAGTCTCTCCAGGGTCTTCATCAGGTGAGACGTCAGCGCCACTGGTCTGAAGCTGTTGAGCTCCTTCGGGTGGGGGGTCTTTGGCACCGGGACCAGGCAGGATGTTTTCCATAGCTGGGGGACCCTGCCCAGCTTCAGGCTCAGGTTGAACATGTGCTGGACAATTCCACTCAGCTGGTCTGCGCAGGATTTGAGGAGCTGGGGGCTGATGCCATCTGGACCCGCTGCCTTCCTCGCCTTCGTCTTCTTCAGCTGGTTCCTCACCTGAGATGTTGTGAAGGCCAAGGCTGGGCAGGAGGGAGTGGTGGCTATCTGGTGTAGCTGGGAGCTGGAGACTGTGGAGAAAAGGGGGAAGGGGGTGACACGCCCAGCAGGAGAAGTAGGTGGAGGCTGCAGCAGGAGAGACTGAGTGGGGTCAGGCACCTGATCGAACCTATTGAAAAAGAGGTTCAGCTCATTTGCCCACTGCAGGTCCCCCCCAGTCCGGGTCTTGGGTTGTCCATGGCCTGAGATGGCCTTCAGGCCCCTCCAGACTCCCCTGGCATTATTCTGCAGCAGCTGCTCCTCCATCCTCTTCCTGTAGGACCTTTTCCCCTCTCTGATCCTCCTTCTCAGCTGGCGCTGCACAGTCTTCCGCTCCTCTATGTTGCCTGACGTAAAAGCCCTCCTCTTCTCCTTCAGGAGAGCTTTTATGTCTGGTGTGATCCAGGGTTTGTTGTTGGAGAAACACCTTACTGTCCTGGTGGGTACGGTGTTCTCCATGCAGAAATTTATATAGTCTGTAACAGTGTCCGTTAGACTACTAATGTCTTCCCCGTGAGCATCGGTGAATACTTCCCACACAGTTGTGGTGAAGCAGTCCTTTGAGGCCTCCTCGGCCTCTCCAGACCATCTCAGAACCGTGCGGGTCACAGCTGGCTGCCTGCGGACCAGAGGTTTGTACACAGACTGGAGAGCCACCAGGTTGTGATCAGCTTTGCCCAGCGGGGGGAGGGGCAGTGATGTGTATGCCTCCTTGGTGTTGGCATAGAAAAGGTCCAGTGTTTTATTGTCTCTGGTGTGGCAGGTGACATACTGTGTGAATGAAAGCAGAGAGGAGGAAGGGGAGGCATGATTGAAGTCGCCAGAGATGAGGATCAGGGCATTTGGACGCTGTGTTTGTAGCCTGCTCACTGCTGCAGTCAAGACATCACAGGCTGTGTCGCCGCTGGCAGCGGGGGGGACGCAGACGGTCACCGCGATCACATGACCAAACTCTCGCGGGATGTAGAATGGCCTCATGCCAACAGCTGGCAGCTTAATATCCCTGCTGCAAAGCTGCTCCTTAATCGTGATGTGCCCAGGATTACACCATCTATCGTTCACAAACACAGCCAGCCCTCCTCCTTTACTCTTTCCACTCTCCAGCATCCTGTCCGCGCGTATGATTTGGAAGCCGTCCAATTCTACGACCGCGTTCCGCGTTAGCGCTGTTAGCCACGACTCCGTGAATAGCATCAGGCTAGCCTCCCGCAAGTCCCTCTCATGCCGGGTGAGCGTCGCTAGCTCGTCCATCTTGTTGGGGAGCGATCTAACATTCCCCATGATAACAGACGGGAGGACGGGATGGTATCGTCTCCTCCTTTCCCGGCGTTTAACCCCCGCACGAGATCCCCGTCTCTTCCTCCTCAGCTCACGGGGGATATCGGGTCTCGCCCCGGGAGCCGGCACAGGGTTAGCACGGAGTGCTAACAGCTGATTCCGGCTGTAAACAATGGGGGCGCAGCTCCGAGCCAAGTCGCCGGACACGATCGCGAAAAAAATAGCCACCAGCAGCAGCAAGAATACCACAGTTTGGGTGTCCATTGCTACGCAAGTTACGACTATCAACTATATGAAAAAGGTATGAGGTAGAGTAATAGTAAGGAACAAAAACACACGAAAAGGCTCACCGGTGAGCCGGAGCTACTGTAGCAGGCTGCCACTCGCGCGGCGCCGGAACCGGAAAATGTCGGTTGACGCAGTTGTTGTTGCTTGGCGGGACAGATTTGGGTGAGGGAACAGCCGAGAGGAAGTGACATTTTCCTCATGTTACGAAACTGAGACTGTGGTAGTTTGTCATAGTTGGTAGTGGGAAACGCTAACGGAAGCCCGCTCAAAATCATAGGTGGACGGCCGTAAAGGCATTTTTTACTAGACAGACAGCAGGAGGGTACCCAGGCGATAAACGAACTGCAATTGTTTTGTAAAATGCCCAGCTTTGGTTGTCTATTTTGTGGACAGAGGATGATAAGTTTTTTAAAAACGACGGATTAAGCAAGGATGGAAGTGGGTTTTCGTCCGTCCCTGTAATCGACCCTAACCGGGTCAAGTACCGCCTGACGTGTTATATTGGGTTCTTTTAAAAAGCAAGACAACTGTTCTTTTTTTGCGATACCACAGAGCTGCATTTATTAACTGCCTGCCACAAATCTCCAATGTACTCTCAGGCATAGTTTGCCCTCTAGTGGTTCAACAGACGCCCATTTCACTACATTGACAGAAACACACCCACCCTGTTTTGCGTGTGTAATCCGGGTTGATGTATGTATGGGGCGCAGGAAAAAAGGTGGATGTGAATAGGAAATTAGCCATGGACGGGGTCGGAGGATGAAGAATTTTATGGTAAATGTACTATCACTTGGATTGAGCTTTTCTACCTTTGGTACTCAAAGCGCTTCACACTGTACCTCATCTACCTACTGATGACGCAGCATCAGGAACAACTGGGGGCTCAGTATCTTGCTCACAGATACTTCGACAGGGAATATATGAATAAGGATTGAGGGATGACCTGCAAAATAGGGTAAAGTGCCCATCTCTGCTGATCCCCACAATCCTGCACACTCGTTTAAAACCATAATTATAGCGCGCTACTTATATGCAACCCCAAACTCCCACACCTGTAAGACCATTCCTTGTTGCCATAATGAGGAGGCGTTGTAACATAACGTAACATAAACACGCCTTATGCCCCTGAAAACTAGAGTTAGTTTTTGTTTTGTCTGGGATTACTTTGTTTGGTGTGTGGGTTGTGTGTTTTTTTTTGTTCATACAAACTTTTATTTTGGTTTGTATTTTAAGTGGTTGGGGTGTTATGGCACACAAAGTTCCGTGGCCGTTAATTGTTAGCGTCTGCGGGGGCTCTCCGCCCTTCTCCTTCCTGATTTGTGGCCCTCATCCCCAACTCAGCCATCCAATCAATGGAGGGGAGTGTCACCGATTAGTTATTGGTTCTGGGTGTGCCACCAGCTGTACACCACAGCCTAAAGAGGACCAGGTTGCTGGTAGAGCTGGTTGGCTTTATCACATGGGTAGTCAGTCCTTAGGGCTGGCTGTGTCTTGTGTCCTGGGTCTTGTGTGTTTGGCATTTTCATATTTGCTAGTCAGTCCCTCTACCTTGTGTGTTTTGGTACCGCTGTCTTTTGTTTAGCGCACCACCATTCTTAGTTTCTCTGCCATAACCCTCATCCATTCATTCTAACCACTCCATTAATTTGTGTTTAGGATCTTCGCCATAACCATCTTTGATTCATTGATTAGTCAGTTGATTTGGGTGACATCGGGGTTCGGGAGTGTAAACTCCATTTCGTGGTATAATGTCGTCTCTGTTTAGTTGTCCCCCTTTGCAGTATTGTGTGGTGTGTCCTTGTTGTATTGTCCCCCTGATCCTTACAATCATTGACACTCGTTTACAGACGTACTTTAATAGCACACTCCTTTTATTCCCACCATACCTACGTTCGACCCTTTCTTGTTGCCATAATGAGGAGAGGTTGTAACAGCACCTATTGAGAGGCAACCACTTAAATTCCGAGGACACGATATTTGAAAAAGAAAATAAGAGTTTAGCCTAGTGGAAGGATCGCAGGAACTTGAGCTTGTGGCAAAGAGAGTATGGTAACCTGAGTTTACACATGCCCTCAAAAGCTTATTGCTAGCTGTGCTGTTAACCAACACAGCTCCACTGAATGTTCTCGATGAAATCATTGATTGAAATTATTCCCTTTGAAGAACTCAAGTCAAACATTTACACGTGATCTACCGTATTTTCCGGACAATAGGCCACTACTATTTCCCTCAGTTTTGAACCATGTGGCTTACATAAAAGTGCGGCTATTCTATGGATTTTTCTTCCACCGTTAGGGACGGTCTGACCGGAATTACAATACAATACAATACAATACAATACAATAACCATTAATATATATATATATATATATATATATATATATATATATATATATATATATATCCATCCATCCATTATCTGTACCGCTTCTCCTCACAAGGATTGCGGGGCGTGCTGGAGCCTATCCCAGCTGTCTTTGGGCAGTAGGCGGGGGACACCCTGAACTGGTTGCCAGCCAATCGCAGGGCACACAGAGACAAACATCCGCACTCACAATCACACCTAGGGGCAATTTAGAGAGTCCAATCAACTTACCATGCATGTTTTTGGAATGTGGGAGGAAACCGGAGTGCCCGGAGAAAACCCACGCAGGCACGGGGAGAACATGCAAACTCCACACAGGGAGGCCGGAGCCGGGATCGAACCCACGACCTCTGAACTGTGAGGCGGACGTGCTAACCAGTAGACCACCGTGCCGCTATATATATATACTGTATATAAAATACATTTATACAATTCATTATAATATTGCGTAAAATGGAAGTGTGCACAAAGAGCTAAACAATAATTCTGGTGCTGATAGAGTAATATTGCAGAACTTTGCTCCTTCATATGTGTGGGTGGCTCTTAAAAGAGCCTTTTATGGTGTGTACTACACAGAATCTTGCCATGGGACTGTTCCCTCCGCCGAGAAGAAAGAGGTGAAGGCCTTCCCAGGCCCTGATAGCTTCTCTGGTTGGGTTGTTGGAAGCAACTCTGGCAGTGGTTCCACCTCTACTGCCTGGATGCTTCCTGCAGATGCCTGGGTTTTCCGCAGGAAGTTGTGGAGAACACAGGTAGCCTTCACACACTACTATGCAACATCTACATGCACCTCCTTGGCACACCTGTACATCCTTCACTGGGCAAAAAGGATGCCAAAGGCATTCTTGACCACCAGCCAAGCCCGGGAGAACACTAATTGAACACCTGGTGCTCCGGCGGGAGGATGCGTCCAGGGAATGGCCTCATCAGATGTTGCTGGAGTTGAAAGGGCTCATCAGCAACGAAGACGTGGCCTGGTAGCAGCAGGTCCCCAGGCAGGTGCAGGGTGCCAAAGCGCAGTGCTTGACTGAAAGCCGAGTTGGCCAGGATCCCACCATCGCTGGTTCGTCCATAGCCCCCGACATCGCTCACCCTGAAGCATTTCTCAGCATCAACAACTGCCAAGAGAACCAATGAGTAGGTTCCCTTGTAGTTGAAGAACTGGGAGCCAGAGTTGTTAAGGACTTTGAGGACAATGTGTTTCCCATCCAGTGCTCCACAGCAGAGAGGAAAATCCCACCACTCCTCAAACCTGTCTGCAATTGACCTCCACTCCTCTTTGGTGGGAACAGCCAAGAAGCCATCCACAAGGCAGTCCCAAATTGCCGTTGCCACATCAGAGACAATCAAGGACACAGTGGAGACTCCAACATGGAAACTGTTCGCTATGGTCCTGAATGAGTCACCTGTGGCATGGTTCCGGTGCCGCGCGAGTGGCAGCCCGCTACAGTAGCTCCGGCTCATCTGTGAGCCTTTTCGTGTGTTTTTGTTCCTTAATATTACTCTACCTCATACCTTTTTCATATAGTTGATGGTCGTAACTTGCATAGCAATGGACACCCAAACTGCGGTATTCTTGCTGCTGCTGATTGCTATTTTTTGCGCGATCGTGTCCGGCGACTGGGCTCGGAGCTGCGCCCCCATTGTTTACAGCCGGAATCAGCTGTTAGCACTCCGTGCTAACCCTGCGCCGGCTCCCGGGGCGAGACCCGACATCCCCCGTGAGCTGAGGAGGAAGAGACGGGGATCTCCTGCGGGGGTTAAACTCCGGGAAAGGAGGAGACGATACCATCCCGTCCTCCCGTCTGTTATCATGGGGAATGTTAGATCGCTCCCCAACAAGATGGACGAGCTAGCGGCGCTTATAGATAGCCACCACTCCCTCCTGCCCAGCCTTGGCCTTCACAACATCTCAGGTGAGGAACCAGCTGAAGAAGATGAAGGCGAGGAAGGCAGCGGGTCCAGATGGCATCAGCCCCCAGCTCCTCAAATCCTGCGCAGACCAGCTGTGTGGAATTGTCCAGCACATGTTCAACCTGAGCCTGAAGCTGGGCAGGGTCCCCCAGCTATGGAAAACATCCTGCCTGGTCCCGGTGCCAAAGACCCCCCACCCGAAGGAGCTCAACAGCTTCAGACCAGTGGCGCTGACGTCTCACCTGATGAAGACCATGGAGAGACTGGTCCTTGTCCACCTGCGCCCCCTGGTGAGCTCCTCAATGGACCCACTCCAGTTCACATATCAGCCTGGCATCAGTGTGGATGATGGCATCATCTACCTCCTCCACACTTCACTCTACCACCTGGAGAAGGCGGGGAGCACTGTGAGGATCATGTTCTTTGATTTCTCCAGTGCTTTCAACACCATCCAGCCCACCTTACTGGGAGACAAGCTGGAGCGGGCGGGGGTGGCCCACCACCTCACCACATGGATCCAGGACTACCTCACAAACCGGCCACAGTATGTGAGGCCACAGAACTGTGTGTCTGACGTGCTCCTCTGCAGCACGGGGGCCCCACAGGGTACTGTCTTGGCTCCCTTCCTGTTCACCCTCTATACCTCGGACTTCAACTACAACACCCCTATCTGTCACCTGCAGAAGTTCTCTGACGACTCTGCGATTGTCGGCCTCATCACTGGCAGAGATGATCGGGAGTACAGAGAACTTACTCAGGGTTTTGTGGACTGGTGCCAGCAGAACTGCCTCCTGATCAATGCGGGGAAATCAAAAGAAATGGTGGTGGATTTCGGTAGGCGCCAGCACTCTTCACCTGCACCAGTGAATATCCAGGGAACAGATGTTGAGAGAGTCTCAACTTACAGGTACGTGGGTGTTCATCTGAACAATAAACTGGACTGGTGCGACAACACAGACGCCCTCTATAGGAAGAGTCAGAGCAGACTATTCCTACTCAGGAGACTGAGGTCTTTTGGGGTTCAGGGGACACTCCTCAGGAACTTTTATGACTCAGTGGTTGCATCGGTCATCTTCCAGGGAGTGGTCACCTGGGCAGGCGGCGTCTCGGCCCGGAACAAGAAGTGGCTGGACAAACTGGTCAGGACACTGGTCCTGGGCTGCTCCCTGGACTCTGTGGACTCGGTGGGGGACAGGAGGATGTTGGCCAAGCTGTCATCAATGCTGGGCAACCCGGACCACCCCCTCCAGGGCACCCTAACAGCACTCCACAGCACCTTCAGTGAGAGACTGTTGCACCCTCGCTGTGCAAAGGAGAGATTCCGCCGTTCCTTCTTGCCTGCTGCTGTCAGACTCTTTAACAAGAACATTGTGTAGTCTCTACAAACTGGCGGACATTTGTGCAATTGTGCAGTCCTGCACCTGAGCTCATATCGTGCAATACCCAATATTCCCCACTACTGTAATACCGTGCAATACTCAACATTCCCCACTACTGTTAGTCTAGTTTTATTTTTATCCAATGCTGTTCCTTACATTTCACTACAGCACTGCAGCACTGTCACTTAGAGTATTTTTTCCTCTGTACTATGTACATGTAATGAGTGTTCCTCATATTTTTTATGTAGATGTAGGTTGGTGTGTATACACATGTGTATATACACATTTTACTGCGTATATCTACATAGGTTTGATTCTAAATGTTTGCCGTCAATGTTATACATTAATGGCCACATTATGCCGCCGTCCCTGTGTGACCTATATCTTTGCTGCTGTAACAATGAAAATTTCCCCACTGTGGGATCAATAAAGACATTCTTATCTTATCTTAAATAAAACATTAATCGTACCAGAGTCATACTGAAATTGCTGTAGTACATATATTCATCCATAATAATGTATATATGTGTCAGGAAAGAATTTGTTGCATGAATAGTGAAAATGTATTTCAAACTTAAAAGAAAAAGGTAATATGTATCATAGTAGTTTTACAAATTAAGCATTTATCCAATTTATGTGTATACATTATTTTTGGCTAAACTGTTGGCAGGTCACATTATCTCACCAATCCAAACACCATCTATTAGATCATTTTCATGAATTCATTTCTTTTTAATATATGCAGCATGACATATATATTTAAACATAATTTCTGATACATTTAGCTAGCACTGTCGTAAACAACAAAAGTGGCACTCACCGGAGACAAATGGACAGGCGCTCCGCAGCTGAAATAGAACGCCTGTAGTTCGTGTCCATGTATATATATGTATATGTATATGTATATATATATATATATATATATATATATATATATATATATATATATATATATATATATATATACATCCATCCATCCATTATCTGTACCGCTTATCCTCACAAGGGTGGCGGGTGTGCTGGAGCCTATCCCAGCTGTCTTTGGGCAGTAGGCGGGGGACACCCTGAATTGGTTGCCAGCCAATCCCAGGGCACACAAAGACAAACATCCGCACTCACAATCACACCTAGGGGCCATTTTAGAGAGTCCAATCAACTTACCATGCATGTTTTTGGAATGTGGGAGGAAACCGGAGACCCGGAGAAAACCCACGCAGGCACGGGGAGAACATGCAAACTCCACACAGGGAGGCCGGAGCCGGGCTCGAACCCACGACCTCTGAACTGTGAGGCGGACGTGCTAACCAGTCGACCACCGTGCCGCTGTATGTATATATATATATATATATATATATATATATATATATGTGTGTGTATATATGTATATATGTATATATATGTATATGTCATGTCATGTCATTTTCCAAACCGCTTATCCTAGAGAACATGCAAACTCCACACAGGGAACCCACAACCTCTGAACTGTGAGGCGGACGTGCAGCGGGGTGCTAACCAGTCGGCCACCCATATACATATATACATATATATAGATGTCTCACAAGATTGAGTTAGCGAGAACGAGACGAGACGAGATTTTTGCTCAATTTTGAATATAAAAAAACGCCTAATGTAATTTTTTCAGTTTTCAAAATGTTTTTTATAAAACAGACTGCAAGAAAATTAATCATCTAGCTCTAACGTGTAAATGCAAACAGGAGTCACTTTCGTTACGTGCTCTCAAATATTGCTGCAATAACAGCTAAAGCTGAGATCTTTCCTCTTATTGAAACTTTGACAAAATCCAACTGTGCTCGTGGGGCAGTAACTCAATTGTATATAGTGTTTTATGTTAATTTATTGGCTTGATTTATATTTTATATATTTGTTAATATTTATTAATATATTTATTAATAGATGTATCACTGCCTCTTATTGTTTTTTTATTTATTGTATTGTTTTTGAAGCTCTAGCTGTTATGAAATGCGCTATATAAATAAAATAGTATTGTATTGTATATATATATATATATATATATATATATATATATATATATATATATATATATATATATATATACATATATATATATATATATATATATTTTTTTTTTTAAAAAGCTTCCGAGTAGAGGAGACATTACATCTGCTTCAAAATATTGACGAGGACGATGAATTGCTAGGCTGACACATGCACGGCTGATTCCCCCTGCCCCGGTGATAGTTGTGACGTATGTTGTTGGTATAGCGTAACCCTTAAAAGTTGTTCTTCCTTATCTTCGGAGGCCGTGGTATGGCGTGTTACAATATAATTTTGACTTTATGTATTTCTTCTGGCATCTTCCTTGCTGAAGACAACCGACATGGCAGGACAGTGTTAGTCACCTCTCCCTCTTGTTTCTTCTTTGCTCAGGAAATGCACCGTACCAAACCAAATCAAAAAGGAATGAATACTTAAGCACAGTATAAATACATACTCACAAAACAATATTGGAGCACTTAAGAAAAATAATAAATACAAAATAGTATGTGATCCCCAAATTAATATAAAAAAATGAAAATATCCATTGGCAACTAAATCAATCATGCGTTACAGTAGTCCATACCAGACAGTCGAAATCAATAAAATAATGAGCTTTTGTGGTGCTTGTTGACATAATCCAGCCATGGATAAAAAAGTCAACTTCTGGGTTGCCGCTTGCTCCTGTATTTTATAACAGCACGACACACATGCAGTGCGAGAGCTGCACAGGACAATCTCGGCGGTCCACCAACTGTTTCTCATTGACACAATTGACATTAAAATATACCCACAATCTACATATACATATATATATATATATATATACATATATATATATATATATATATATATATATATATATATATATATATAGTGTGTGCGTATAATTCCATTGTACTTTGGTATCACCGTGTGACTTGCTATGCGACCAATAATGTTTCACCCAAGTGACATGTCTTTCAGATTTTTTTTGTCTTTGTACAGCTTTACATTCTGTGTTTTCACTGGGGTGCAAAGTGTGATAAAGGTGAATGAGTCAGTGAGTTTGGAAGCTTAATAAATCAATTTCCCTTTATCAAAATACATGATGATCCCGAGCACTGGCTTTAACGCTCAAACATGTTTATCTCACTTCTTCCCCTGCTATGAACCCCAACACATTCACCAGTGATTACTCATCTCAAGTTGATATGCCTTCTATTATGTAAGGCGGACCGCATTTGGGATGGAAGACAAAGTCTTATCTTGCAGAGTAGGCTTACATATGACAGAGGTGAAAACACTTGAATACCCTACTCCTCCACTGCCCTATATTTCCCTATTCATTGGGCAGGAAGTGTGATGTCAGGATTGCTATGTCTTTAGTCAACAACAAGACATGAGTTATATACTGCCTGTATGTTTGAGAACCGGAGGAGGAGGAAGAAAAGGGAGGAAGGGAAGTAGAACGAGACTTGAGGATGAAAAGATGAGACAGTGAAGAGGCGGGACAGCATGGCTCATCTCTGAAAAGATAGCAATGCAGAGATCATGCAGGAGGAAATCAGCTGCACTTATTCAGAGTGTAAGAAAAGAGCAAAGACGTGCAACTTTGCTCTGAAAAACTTTAGATGAGTTATGGCAATTAGAGAAGGTCCAAATCTGCCTACTACATTATGATGAACTTGTACTGCTGTACTGGTATGGTGAACTTGATTGTGTGTGTGTTGCATTCTATCCTGTTTGTTTCCACTTTTGGCTGTGATATTAATTCAAGGCATTACAAATATCCAATTTGGAACCTGCATTGTCATGCCAGGTTAGACTTTAGAATTTAGAACCAGGAGACTTCTACTCTGCTGCTGCCCTGTCTCCCGTATGCCACCTTGCCACATGTTGCAAACTACACTTTGTATGAATTCTTCTGGCTATACAATACATGCTGCTTCAAGGGCAAAGTATAGCAAGTTCATTTTTAGACCACAATTAATACTCAAGGCTATTCAAACTTCTTCACAGCTCCATAAAATTACTACACTCTTGTCAAAAATTATATAAATGAACAGTTTTAAATTGACTGTTTTTACTTTTGTCACAGTTTTTCATTTGGCCCCTGAGTAAATATAATAAACAAGTACCGCTTATTTAGGATCTTTACTTAAGATAACATGAATGTTTTGGGGATGTGGGGGAACGCATTAGTAATGAGTCTGAACCTCAGAACAGGCAGACTTGATGATCATTATATATATATATATATATATATATATATATATATATATATATATATATATATATATATATATATATATATATATAATATATATATATATATAGCTTTGCAATGCTAGATATCACCCCACAACACCCAGACTTCCGCCCCCACACCCCACCCCCACCACCAATCCTCCCACTCCCCCACCCTGCCAACCCCCCTTAGGGTTGGACATCGAAACCACAGATTCGAGTGGAATCAGTTCCATCATTCCGGTGTATTTTTTTCATCACAAAAAGTGTATACAGGTACTGTAATGACAACTTGTCTTTAACTTGAATACTTAGATGTGTCATAGGCTGTTGCCGCTGAGTGTTTAAAGATTTCAGTGTTTTAATAATTTACAAAATTAAGAGACCTTTATTGTTACTGTATTTTTTATTCCGGTGTAATTTCTTAGAATATCACCAGAATGGTTCACTTTTATTTTTTTTCTAAAAAAAAATGTACCATTTACTTATCATCTTTTCAAAATAAACATTTAAAAAAATAAAAAATAGACTGAACCGAAGTTTCCAAGAAACCGAATCGAAATGTGATTTTGCGTAAGTTACACCCCTAATATACACACACACATACATACACATACATACAGTAAAGGCCAAAAGTTTGGACACACAAAGTTTGCATTTCTTTATTTTCAAGACTGTATACATTTTAGATTTTCACTGAAGGCATCAACTATGAATGAACACACAGTTTTTGTACTGCAAAAAAAAGGTGAAATAACTGAAAACAAGTTTTGAACCAAATCAAGATGGTTTGGGCTGAGCTGGACCGCAGAGTGAAGGCAAAGCTGCCAACAAGTGCTAAACATCTCTGGGAACGCCTTCAAGACTTGGAAAACCATTCCAGGTGACTACCTCTTGAAGTTGAATGAATCGAGAGAATGGCAAGAGTGTTCAAAGCAAAAATCAGAGATAAGGGTGGCAATATTGAAAAATATAGAATATAAAAGATGTTTCCAGTTATTTCAGCTTTCTTTGTTAAGTACATAATTCCACATGTTCATTCATAGTTTTGATGCCTTCAGTGAGAATCTACAATGCAAATAGTCTTGAAAATAAAGGAAATGCATTGAATGAGAAGTGTGTCCAAACTTTTGGATTGTACAGCGGGGATGTATTTATTGACAGATCGATCGATAGATATGAATATGAATTCACACACATTTTATTGAGTGTTCAGAATTTGGTCTTCTTAGTTTTTGAATGGCCCATACTACAGACCAGATTTGTTTTTTAAATATCATGAAAGTCATGTTGGCCTCTACACTGTATTTTTAATCATTACTTAACTTATCCCCTGTCTAATTCATTAGGAACCTCCAGGCAAAAAACCCTTTAACTGTAATCATGGGAGCTGTCACAACATCGACATTAACTTTAGTATCTTAAGGCTGTCTCAACACAAGCACATACTTTCAAAAACAAAATTTACATGAAATGTATTGCATGTGCACACAAACTCCTACACTCAGAGGATTCTGTCACATAATATTTCCCTGTCTGTCATTTACACCACAGCCTCATACCCAGAGGGGACAAAATGAAGTCTCCTTAGAGAGGAGAACACCCTGCGAGGTGTGAGTGTCACCAGCATCTCCTTCTGCCATAAGCCAGGAAGGGAATGGAAAAATAACAACCCGCTGACTGACCTTCATTTCATCTCTGCTCTTTTCATCAAAAGCTCTTCATTTATTTTGCCAGCTGAGCTCATTCTCACAGACTCCGTTTTTAAAATATAGAGGATCGATTGCACATAGTACAGTATATGTGGGAATGTGGGTTTAAGAAAAAGGGGGGTGGGGGGATAACACCACCTGGAGGTACCCCAGGAACACAGAGTTAAATCAACAGACAAAAAATAAAAGGCACGTAGTTCAAATTCACAGGACAAGATGTGATGTCAAAATACGACTTCTTTATTACAAATTTAATAAAATGGAAAAAAACTAACTAAATCAAAAGAGTGGTATGAGACCTGCCACAAAAGGACAAAGCCAGTACTGGGGTCTTACCGTGACAGCAGTAACACAGCACCTGTGGAATACAAACCAAAATATGTGAACAAAAGGACTACCACCAGGAAACCGCTGCCACACCGGGGCCCTCAGCACCTGTCAAACAACCAAAAAAAGACACAATTAAAGCAAGCAATTGAGACAGACCTTCTACCACTAAGGATAAATCCACACAAGAATGTCCTGTGAAAAATGTTTTCATTTATTTTCATTTTATTATCATCACATTAATGTGATGTCTGTAACGCGGAAACATTCACATTCATGTAAAAATAAGAAAATGGAAAAAAAAAATGGAGGTAAGTGTTTTTCACATGACAGCGAGAATATAAAACAATTCAAAGGAACTGGTACAGCTGTCAGAGACGTGCAGGGGCACGCTGCACGGGCCAGTTTGGGCAACGCTTTGCTCGGTTTGGAGCGTAGGGCACAGCTGTCTCAAGTCGGGTCGCCGTCAGGCACGACCCGAAATAAAAAAACAAAAAACTGTCACCGGTCTCCACGTCAAATTAAAAAGTGTCTTATAAGAGCCAAGACAGCAGGGTGGCCCAGGACCAGTGGCGAGTGACACCAACACTGAAAAACAAAAAAATGTAATTACCGTATTTTCCGGTAAGCCGCGGCTTTTTTCCTAGGTTTTGAGCCATGCGTCTTACAGTCCGGTGCGGCTATTCTGTGGATTTTTCTTCCACCGCTCTAACCGGAATTACAGTACAATTCAATACAATACATAGCCATTACCTGGAAGTGACTGCAGGTGGAGGAGTTCAACAGGCGAGGGTGCTATTGCATTAGGTGCTGTAATTCTTTGATTTTATGTTTTGCGAGAGGTCCCTGAAGTGCACATGAATGCGATTGGCTGATGTTACGTATGTTCTGTTGTTTTGATGTGAAATGCTATTGTTGATTTAGAGAAGTTTAATAAAGCAGTACAGTTGTCAGCACGTCGTGTGTTAGATTGGCTGACTTTACTAACACAAAACAAGACAGGTGCATATGTAGAATGTAGTAGAACAATAGATGGTCATTAGCTGACCAACGTGGAGCGGCAGCTGGCAGTGAAATGACGATAAGTACTGTTTATTTTCTCTTGGTTCTGTTCCGTTTTAATCAGCAATGTTGCTGCAGTGTTAAAAGGCACTGTTAGGAAAGAATCTGCTCAGGTACATATACATTTACAGTTCATAATCCGTCTGTAAATGCAGTAAATATAAACATTTTCAACATAGATAGGTGCGGCTTATATAACAGTGTGGTTTATAGCCCGGAAAATACGGTAATCAAAATCTAGAAAACATAATTAACAATACACCATTAAAAAGTCCTATCGGAGGGAAGGATAATGAGCTCAGTGAGCGACTGGAAAAAGCACGCAGCCCGGCTCCACAATTGATGGCTGGGGGAAAACAACTATTATCTACCTCCCGAGCCAACTACCGAAGCTTGACAGCCAGCGCCTTACCCATTGGAAGCGCCTCGCGCCCACAGACACAACGAAGCAGTCCCGCTCCAAGTCACACTACACTGCAGTAATGGAACGGAAGTGGATTAAGCACAGCGTACATGTGTAAAACTAGGCTGGGTTGACCAAACATGCATACCTTCAATGATGACGTCACACTCTCACACAGACACCAATCCACGCACTTCACCTGTGTGCCGGTTCCATGAAGGAGGAAGTGGAAGAAAAGGCAAAAGGGTGCCTCCCAAATCTATTTATAGGCGCCCACACTGCCCCTTGTGGTGTGTGGCTCTATTTTGCCACATCTAGAAATATTCTAGTTTCATTTAGAATGCTAGTATAAAGGCCTTGATACACCAATCAGACGTTGGACGTTGGGAAGCGTCGTGGCGTCTGATTGATGTCGCAAACACCGTCGTAACATCGGACCTCGTCAGGAAGCCTCTGGTGGGCGTTTCAGCATGTTGAATCGGCGTGGTGAGTCGTGAAATTTGGTAACTCTGATTGGCTGTTAGCTACCGAATCAGTGCATGAGCTAGAAGTAGACTGTGACATAATACACAAAAGCAAAGCAACGCTCAGCATAATGCGACCGGCAGCGACACTGGCAGAATCCCTGAGATAAAGCAATTTATAGTGTCTGGTCAAAAACGTAGCACTGACAGTTTTTTTTTTTTAACAAACAGCAAAAACTATGAAAAATGCATTTTGTAAACAACTTCCGCTAAAACTATAAAATTAAAACAAGGCCCTGAGAACTGCCTAGAACATTCAAGTGCTCCTCACACCATTTAAGTGCCCCAGGCACCATAACAGTCAGGCGCCCTGCGTGAACGTCCTGGTCGTTGGACTGGCAGGCCCAACTGGCGTGACTCACCCACCGGGCTACCACAATTCTCATGGTCTCCATGGGAAAGGGAGGATGGAATGAGCACAACCGGAGCGGGCGGATGCAGATGGGCAAATGGTGCCAGGACCATCGTCAGTTGTGGTTGAGAACAAATCACGCAAACCTAGATCATTGTCCGCTGGGTCGTCCTCCACAGCTGTCGGGGGAACCTCTGTGGGTGCCCACCTCTGAGCTCGGTTCAAAGCCCAGGTGTTGTCCTGGGGCTCACGGCTGCGATAATGTTTAAGTTCCTCGTAGTGAACAACTTTCGCCTTGGATCTCGGGTTCTTCTAGATGCGGTACACCAGGTCATCCAATTGTCCCAGGACAAAGAATGGCCCTTCACATGACGGAAGGAACATCCCCACTTTGTTCTTGACGTAGCGGGCAACTTTCACAAGGTACCACACAGGATCTCCAATCTTGTACTGTGTGTGGCAACAGTTTTTGTCATACTGTCTCTTTGCACGTGCAACGGACTCATCCAGAGCTTCTCTGGTGATCAGATGGGCCAGCTCCAGGCATTCACGCAGCTGTTTGACGTACTCTGATACTTCGTGCACTGACCGCCCTCTGCTAGGACACGACAGTTCAGATTAAGAATTTAATGACATTTGTGCAGCGAGGGAGATGTGTGTGGAACATTTGTGGTCATTTGCTTTGCCACAGTGCATGGGGATTTTATGAAATGTGTTTATAGTGCAGCAACCGTAGTTTAGTGCCTCGGTCTGCTCCTGGTGTTCCTGATCGCTTTCAATATATTGACAAAATAAATGTGGTCAAGAAATTTACAATTCAGTCCATCTTTTTCATCCGTCTGGATTGGATCAGGAAATTATGATGAACAGAGGTTTACAGTGCTTGCCAAGGGTGTTTTTTTCAAGCCTCTACCTTTCATTAGAGCAGTTAAGCATGATACAAAGTGCGCCTGTTGTTTTGTCACTTAAAGTTGACGTCAACCAAAACATATTTTTTTCTAGGATATGTTGTGAGCAAGCCCACTAATTGAGACATGGCATTTTGATTACTATTGTGTTTGTGGAATATGAGTTAAGCAGCAAAATCCACCCACTTTTAGCCATCTCGGGGGAGCGGCCATTTTGCCACTTCTGTCGAATGAAAATGACATCACAGATACTCAGGGCTCAGATAATGACCAATCATGGCCCAGCTTCAGAAAACAGGTGATCTGTGTTTTTGGTCATTACCTGAGCCCTGAGATACTGTAATGTCATTTTCAGTTGACAGAAGTGATAAAATGGCCACCACCAGAGATGGCTAAAAATGGGTTGATTAATTCTTAGTCCACAAATGCAATATTTATCAGAATGCCTTGTTTCAAATAATGGGCCTGCATAGAACCTATTCTTGAAAAAAAAAATGGTAGACTTCCGCTGTATGGCTTAAAGCCTTTTAAACAATGCCCTACTTTAAGGCCTACAGTTAGGCATACACCTATGTACCATCATACAAAACTGCTTGTTGTTTGGTAGCCTTTTATTTTTTACACCTGATTCTCATGCATGCGTAGATGAGGTCTACAAGTGGCTTACTGTGATTGGAAGAAGCATGTGCGTGTGTGTGTGTGTGTGTGTGTGTGAGTAAGCGGAACCTCCGGCTGGACAGTAGGAGAAGCACAGCATCCATACACTCATCCATTCTGAGAAAATGAAACATGTACATAACTAGAGGCATATTTTCTACCCAAATGTTGTGCGTAACTTGAAAAGGTCTTATAAAGGGTCATCCGACCTTCCACTATACTTTCCAACTAGCGATACAAAGGTAACTACGCTCTAATTAGTGATAGTTGACTAATACACATTACTGTGCAGCTGATCAATGACCTTTAACAAAGGGGGGGACCATGGTTCAAATCCCAGCCACAAACGCTACCATCCTAATGGGTATGGTAGACCCTAATTCCAAATCCAAAGATTGTGTTATAATCAGTGGGTTGCATCAGGAAGGGCATCTGGTGGGTTTCTTTATTAAAAAAGAAAAAGTGAAATATCGTATGATCCAACGTATTCACAACCTGACACATTTTATTGAGTAGATGCACCCTTTTCAGCTAGCACAGCCATGAGTCAGCTGCAGGGACAGGACGACTGGTTGCAATTGAAGGAAAGAAAAATGCAGCCAAGTACAGAGCTTATTCCGGAGGAAAACCTCTTCCAAGAGTGCTCAGTACCTCAGACTGGGCCGAAGGTTCACCTTTCAACAGGTTAGTGTAAGAAGGTTTATTTACAGCAGTGAATACCATTAACCTTGGTCATATATTCATTATCTTAAGTAATTTCCCAGCATGTGCACTTCTGCCAAAAAGTTTGGTCACAAACTTTACTCCTGAACGCCACTAATAAATCATCCCTCATTTAGGACCTTGCTTTTTGCGTTCTGTCGTACATCTTAAGTTATAAAAGCAATACGAAGATGAATCACTTCAGAACTGTGACTCTCCAATGAAATGAGAATAGGTGCATTTGGGTGTGACAGGGGAGAGGCCCACAGTAACTCATAATTATTACTGCACGTTGCCTTAAAGAAGACTTCATGAATATGTTCAGAGAGTCTGAGTGGTTGCCTGGCACAGTGTAAGATCTGATTTGCATATTGTTTACGGCCACTAGTTTATTTGAGGCAAAGGTGTGGTTGTGTGATAACAAGCTGAGTGGCTTCAAGAGAAAACTTCTCAAAGTGATATTCTTCAGTCGACAAACAAGGAGCAGAGGCCTCGATGCTTTCAGGCCAGCACTTTGTGAAGGAATAGCTGAGAGGGCATGTGAATCACAGTTTCATCGTGAAGGACATGTAAAGCTGCCATTATTGTAGTTATTCTCACCATGTGAGAAAAGCTAGGTCATTTGGGAAAAGAATACTGCTTGGTCCACTTGAAGTCTTTCACAGAACATGCTTATGATGAACAACTTGAGGTGGGATCCATTTTAATGCAATGCAAAGCGAGCATAATCACACCAATATTAAAGTTGCTGCATTTGCTTCCTATGTGTTTTAGGATCAATTTTAGGGTTCTTTTATTGATGTATAATACTCTTAATAGTCTGGATCATTCTTATTTATTGGATTTACTTTTACCATATCGACCATCGCGGACCCTGAGGCACTCGGCACTGGACTTTTAACAGTTTCTGCAGTAAGAACCAAAACCCACGGTGAGGTAGCGTTCTAATTTTACGGCCGACATTTGTGGAATGACCTGGCACAGGACCTCAGGGCCGCAGAGAATGTCGATATTTTTAAAAGGAGGCTCAAGAGACTCACCTTTTTAGTGAAGCATATGGCTGATTTTATCATCTTGATCGATTACTTAGTTTGTTTTTTTTAATTTATTTGTTTGACTCACACCTATGTATTTATATTTATTTTTACTGTTATCTTCTTTAATCTTGTTTATATTCAGGGTTTCTCACTGGCGGCCGTCCACACGGGGCTGTGTTCATTTCTGGCTGTAGGGATGCTACCATGCGGGTTCTGAGGTTCTGGCTCGGCGGATGGGGGACTCCTCCGTCTGCCCCTGTGGCTGAGGGATGGGCTTGGCTCTTGGTGTGAACGCCCCCCCACCTAGAGACGGTGTGTCCTCACTCGCCTGTGCTCAGTCATATATGTCTCTGCATTTATTTTGTATTTTTCTTTTCTTTCTCAATAGTGCTTATTTTAGTGGAATTTGTTTTTTTTCTTTTTCTATTGTGGTGGGTTTGTTGTATGGTTTTATTGTAACTGCTAAAGCACTTTGAGTTGCAATTTGGATGATAAGGTGCTATACAAATAAAGTTGAATTGAACTGAATTGAAAATTCTTCATTTAGTCTTTTATAGACACCGTGCCCCAATTAGTCGCCGGGTCAGTTATTCAGTTGAGACAAAATAATTCACTTAAATTTCCCTCAAATGTATCTATCTATCTACAGATGATTCCTTTTTTCTGAGCCACTCAGTTCAAACTAAAGTGTGACACAGGAGTGGATTTTCTCTCCTGTCCCATCCCACTGCCACAGAAAAAAATCCTGTCCCGTCCCAGTCCTGGACGATAGTTTTAAAAAAAAATAAATCCTATCTAGTCCCGCTCTCAGTGAAAACAACTTCCACTCCTGTCCTGCTCCAGTTCAAAATGACTTCCACTCCCATACCGCTCCGATTTTGGAGGTTGTTGGAAAATTTCAGCAGGTCACTCACTTGGGATATAAGCTCAATTGATAGTTCACAAACAACAACCATTTTCCAATGCGTGTTCGTTTAATCGTTCAAGAAAGCATCCTATGTAAATCAAGACTCACACAAGTTGATTGAATTAGCTCGTACATTTCTTCCAATCTCTGAAATACAGGAATCAGACAAGGTCAGATCTGGGCTTCTTTTCTTACCTCGCGAACACTCACACCCATGGGGGCGAAGTGAGAAAAAGGCGCTGTCTAAGACGCAACCCCCACATATATATTGTTTGTGCTGTAAGATTAGTCTAATCAAAAACGTTGGTTCTGATCTTCTCCATCTATGATTAATCACTTCAAGGACCAGGTCGTCTGGCCCGGAGACATTCTTGGTCACAAGGACTTCTAGCTCTGTCAGATATTCCTCGAAGCCACATTCCATAACATTAGACAAAGCTGTATGCGTGCAGTTATGTGAAGGCCTGTTGGTGTGTGTATTATACAAGACACAAATTGTTTTCTTCCCTTTCTATTGATTGTTATGACTGCTTATGTGTAAGGACATTTAGAGGTTTGTGTGCAATGACCAAAAATGTGTAATGCAATTACCATCTGATCAACGTATGGCTAATATATTGGCTAATATTCAGCCATCCATCTAGAGTCAGTAATTACCAGCCTGATGCTAATATTGGACAAATCCTTCAAGGTCAGCTACATTAAAAATGGCTGTGCATCTGTCTGAGTGGATTCTCCCAATCCTGTCTGCTCCCATGAACGTTTTATTCTGTACCGTCCCAATCCCGTGATTAAAGGTAAAGTTGACTCCCCTCCCCTGGGAATTCATGATAAAATGTCGACCTTTAGATCAACACATGACCGTAGACACGTTAACATTTTAACTCTCTTGCTAATGCTGTTGCTAACCATTTCAGAAGCACTGGAGCAAGTACAGTATCATCAGTCTCTGGGATTAAAGAATACACTCTAACCCCAGATTTTGTTTGTAATTAACGTTTTATCATTAATTATTTTGTAATGTTTTTAACCAAAAAAAAGTAAACAAGTAAATCAAATTAATAATTTCTAAATTTCCACTGAAAATGTGCATTGTAATGATCATCTTAAGTAGGGATGATATAGTATGTTACGTTTTGCACAAAGGGGGAGGTACGCTTTCACAGGTTAACGTTTGGCTCCGGCACTTGTCATTACCTGCTGCTTCGAAGAACAACTACACGCTGAATGATTGGTGAGTGTTTGAAGTAGTAGTTTCTTTGTACTTTATATTCCTTTATAAAATTTCCAAGCCTGGTAGTAAGGTGAAGTGAGGTTATAACTGCCTTCATTCTTATTTTCTGTCATCACGCCAGCTTCGAGGGAGACTATAAAGTTGAGTAGTTTCCACGCGCCGCAGCGGCTTTTAGCTTCTGGTTAATATTTGGCTCACCATGTTCCATTTCTATTGAAAATTTGTATTTCTGTCATGTTGCTATTCGCTAAGCAGTAGCTAATGTCTAGTTATTTGTTATGGGGCCACACAATATATTGAAAAATATACTGTCATTGGTAATGGCACATGCAGTGCAGAATGCCAAAGACATTTTTTTTGCTTTAATCTATTTTTGACCAATCAGATGCAACTTTAAATCGCCATCCTATAGGAGGACAGCATCTACACTAAATAACCTATAGATTATTAACTAGATAAGAATGTAATGAGCCTTCTTATTTTCTTGCATGAAAAAATGTAATTAGATAAAGATGCCATATCGTTAGGTACATGTTAAATATCTCAATAACATCGATATTGCAATGAGCAATATCGTGCAGCCTTACTATTTGAGTTATAATGTATGGCATCTTTGAATAAACTTTGAGTATCATTTCAGTATCTCGAGGCCGGGTCAAGTGTCCTCTTTCTTTTAAATCAAAATATGCTCATCCTATTATAGTGCAAACAGTAAAAGTGAAATCTTATCCAGTCTTTTGCAATCAATCTTCCACTTATATATAGATGTAACTTTCAATTTTTAATAATTGTCATCAAAACTTAAATGGCGGTTTAAACCAGAATAAGGCCCCAGAGCACATTGTTATATTGACAACGTGACTAATCAATTTGACGGTGTTATACAGTATGTACAAAATGACACATAGACTGTTTGATGGCACTGGCATGTTTAATGACACAGATATTTACTTTTGAGGGATTTACTATGAATTTTGAGGAAGCAAATGGCCTTTGCAACTTAACCTTGATGTTTTTTTGATGTGTACAAATTGTTTGGATATATGCATTTACTGTTGTGCAAATTTAAATTCTGATCAGAGAAGTGTACGAAAGCGACTGAGAAAAACTGTAAATAAATGATCATTTATTCCATTTTAAAACCTTATCCTAAACAATCACATGACAATACAACTAAACGAAGCTGGGTCCACACGCTGACACTACTCTTTGGAGAATGTGTTCGACCACCTACCCTGGGGGATCTTGTAGAGCGTGCTCCGGGAATATGGGGTACCGGACGTCCCAGTACAGGCTGTTCGATCCCTGTACGACCAGTGTGAGATCTATTTTCTTTTGACGGTGTTTTGGAGTCCGGGTGAATATAGTAGGTGTCCTAAAAGGAGCTGTCACCAAATGGAAACGTCCGGGGCCAAATCACGGAGTCGATGTTGTGACCGACAACGCTCGCAACATAGATGTGGCTGTATGTGAGGCTGGCTTTGAGCCACACATTAAGTGCTTATCGTACAGGCAATGAACGCAACGCTAGTGCAGCTGGTCCAAAATTGGTCGCGTATCATGTTTGTTTAGACGTGTCAAGCGTATAGTTTCTTTTTTTCACCGATGCTCAACAGCAGCAGCACTTTTGACGTCTAAATAAAGACAACTCGAGCTGCCCTTGCACAAACTAATTATGGACGTAATCATGCGCTAGAACAACTCTTTGGACATGATGGCTCGCGATCTAGAGCTGTGGGGTGCCGTATCTGCAGCTCTGAGGAACCCAGAACTACGACGAGTTGCAGAAATCTTGACAGACGCAGTGACGTTCCTCTTGTTGAAGATCGACTGAGAACATAGGTTGAACTCTACAATACAATACAATTTTATTTATATGGCGCATTTCATAACAGCGAGAGCTGTAACAAACAATCCAAGGCAGTGATACATCTATTAATAGATAAATCAGTAAATATTAATAAATATATAAAATATAAATAAAAATATAAATAAATAAAGCCAATAAATTAACATAAAACACTATATACAATTGGGTTACTGCCCAACGAGCACAGTTGGATTTTGTCAAAGTATTCAGTAAGAGGAAAGATCCCAACTTTAGCTGTTATTGCAGCAATATTTGAGAGCATGTAACGAAAATGACTTCTGCTTGCATTTGCATTTTAGTGCTAGAAGATTAATTTTCTTGCAGTCTGTTAAAAAAAAAAATATTTTGCAAACTGAAAAATATTACAGTAGGTATTTTTTTATATTCGAAATTTAGCAAAAATCTCGTCTCGTCTCGTTCTCGTCTCGTGGGATTTTTGTCTCGTCCCATCCCTAGTATATATATATATATATATATATATATATATATATATATATATATATATATATATATACACACACACACACACACACATATATACATACACATATTGTAATTTTTTTCAGCTGCTGAAGAAATTACATCGTGATAGTGATTAAAGAGAAGTTTGCTTTTGGGCTTCTTCTGAGCAATTGCAACTGTTTGGTCATGTACATTGAAGACTGATGTAACAATCCATTAATCTGTGTTTTTTAGGTGCCAATCCCGATAATTACTTGGTATAGTCGTTTTTCATACATCTGCATCACCACCACTGTTGGGCATGTTACTTTAAAAATGTAATTAGTTATAGTTACAAGTAATCGAATTACTAACTCAGTTACTGCCTTGAAGAAGTAATTAGTGACTCAGCAAAGTAATTATGATACAGTATATTGCTATCATATTCTAGCAATAGTGTAAAAGATGTTTATAACAGCTGAATAAAGAATTAAACAATACATTTTTGAAATTTGGCATATATTCGAACTCAACAGATTTCAACTTGCCACGTGAGTAAAAATACAAATGTTTAAAATTAGATATAATAATCACACTGCATTTAAGTGCAAAACACACAAACAAACTTTTAATGTAATAAGGCATAAAGGGCAATCTGGCCATTAGGTAGTGCTCTCTGTTAGTACTAGAGTAGTACACCACTCTGGTAGTGCTATTTGTATATTATTACACGATAAACTTGAGCTCTTTGTCCAACACATAAACATTCAGTAATAAACATATTAAGCTATATTCATTTTCTGCTATATGGTGTCCGTCTGAAGAATCCAAGCATTCAACTATCATTGCCCAAACGAAGATGAGACAAGGATGTAAACGCATGCAGACATTCGAGCGCTCAATCACATGTGTTCATATATAAACTAACTGCAGTTGATTGAAGAAGCTAATAATGATGCTCTCCATCCCTAGAAAGTCCTTTTTTCCCACGCCATGCGTAGTCATGGTCCCATAAAACAATGTGTATCTGTACTATGGTGTAAAGGCATACTCTTAGTCATGCTTTGAATGGTTATAGGACTGAATTGAATTCTCAAGTCATTTGTCACGCTGTTATACTTTAACTCTGTTATTCCCAACACTGATCACATTTACGAATGTGATTGCACTTTAGTTTACATGTTTTAATGTTGAGATATTAAGATTTGAATGAGGCAAAATAACATGCCCTTTCTCTCAAATATATTGTTATAATCATTTGTTTCAGATGTACTGTGATTATTTTCTGTATCAAAATTAATTTGGTGTTCAAAAAACTTTTTTCAAACTTGAGTCTTGAAAAAGAGATTATAAGACGACCCGTCTTATAATCAGGGCCGTCTTATATTCGGGCCAATACGGTACTTGTTTTTGTTCAAATTCTTTTGGTGTTGGCATTTTTAATATCCACCTCATTCTGGTATTTACCAGAACCTGACCCACAGTGAAACACGGTGGTGGGAGCATCATGTTGTGGGGGTGTTTTTCAGCAGCAGGGAAAGGACAACTGGTTGCAATCGAAGGAAAGATGACAGGACAATGACCCCAAGCACACAGCTAAAATAACACATGAGTGGCTTCAGAACAACTCTGTGACTGTTCTTGACTGGCCCAGCCAGAGCAATGTAAAGAAACCAATCTATTGCGATCAAACAACAAAATTGCAATAACTGCATGAACCCTCAAATTGAAGTCCAACTGTAACTGTAGTCTTGAAACAAATCTGAATAAGGAAAAACATTGCAATAAAATAATGCAAACTGCAGCTCTGAGGAACCCAGAACTACGACGAGTATGCTGAGATCTATTATGACAGAACATTGCTCCTCACAAACAATTATCTGCCTCGCTGTGCTCAGTGTCACTGTCCTTAATCCCATCCTCTGGCTCGTCCCATAGCACGTCATCCTCACGTGACAGGGATTGCTTTGGCCTGCAGAGTCTAGTTCAGCATTCGCTTCAATGATATCTGGCGCCATCAAGCGTCGTGAATGGGTATAATCTCCAGACCTCGAATGTAAGACGACCCCCACTTTTTTAGTCTTATTTCAATGCAAAAAATACCGTCTTATATTCGGGCCAATACAGTATTTATTTACACAAAAATATCACCAGACCGACAAAGTACAATATAGAATGCTGGTATAAAAGACCAGGGGAAAAAGTAAGGCAAAAGGCAAGGAAAAAATGAGAACTGAAATTGCTTGTTGCCAAAGAACAAGATGATCCAAAACGCGTATAATACAAACTGAGTAAAGCTTTAATTTACAAAACTACTTTCATGAACCAAGAAAGTGTACTACGGAGCAAACAGGAGATAACAAGATGAGTCTAGAAAATTCGAGAGCTTGGGATCAGCGACATGAGCAAAGCAAATAATCCGACGGTGGGTTGTCTGCTTGGCAGTCCTTAAATAGTACATTGATTGGAATTGCAAACAGGTGCGCTGCAGAGGATCCACCTACTGCCCCTACTGGAGCAACAAAAACAAAACATGACCACAACAAGAACAGACCATGACATTCTATTGGGCAGGTGATAAGCAGTGCCTGGGTTTCTCCACACATACCACTTAGAATTAACACCAAAAGTTCATTCTTGGTCTCATTAGACCAGAGAATGTTATTTCTTATAGTCTGGGAGTCTTTCATGTGTTTTTTGGCAAATTCTACGCAGGCTTTCATGTGTCTTGCACTGAGGAGAGGCTTCCGTCGGGCCACTCCGCCATAAAACCCCGACTGGTGGAGGGCTGCAGTGATAATTGACTTTGTGGAATTTTGTAACCCAGGCGATGAAAGCGGTAAATTCATTCGCGGTTGGTTGGTACCGTATTCATATGGTTGTCCAATAACTGTGGTGCATCGTGTGACGTCATGTTTCGACGCGGCCGGTCATTGCGTATTTATTGCGGAAGTAACTTTATTATGCTAGTAGGAGTGGGAGGGAGTCACCACGTTATCAAGCTACAGGTAATGAAGAAACATTTTTGTCGTAACCACAACCTTGTATTGCTAACCCGATTCGCATTTAAACCACAATCTGGTGTGGATTTGTAGGAGCCCTGTGTTGTGCCGGCCAGTGTTGTGTGTGCGAAGTGCTACGTGTCGACAGGTGAGTGAATAGTTTGTTCTCTAACAAGCCAGCTGGATTCACTCAGTTATTAGTGACATTGAATGACGATTGCAATTCTGCCTGTTCTTCAAATACTTAAGCATTGGCTATATATTGTTTGCATTTGTGGATCATGTTGATTATATTTATGGATGTCATATTTGGAATATATTGTTGGCTTGCATTAAATACAGTTAATGTATTTTATTAGATATGTATAACAAAATATGATTGACTTGTGTACGCTAGAATTATAATAAAATCGATTGTATTATGATATGAATTTGTGAACTATGGCACTGTTTGTCAGGCCGAGTTCCCAGAATTGATGGTGAGCTGGACGGAGTAGGACCTGAAATCTACAGAAGCTTCTCAAGGGACGCACTCCTCCTGCCAGGCTGGGAGGGGGCTCCTTGTAACCCACGACCCCACTCCCAACTGATACACCCTGGTCACTGCCCACCCATTTTCATACCTTAACTACCATATTTTCCAGACTATAAACTGCAACTTTTTTCCTAGATTTTGAGCCATGCGGCTTATAGGTTCGGTGTGGCTATTCTGCGGATTTTTCTTCCACCGCTCGGGGCGCTCTAACCGGAATGACAGTACAATTCAATACAATACATTTCCCATTAACTGGATGTGACTGCAGGTGGAGGAGTTCAACAGGTGAGGGCGCCCTAGACTAGGTTATTGCATTAGGTGCTGTAATGCTTTGATTTTGTTTTCCTAGAGGTGCCTGAAGTGCACATGAATGCGATTGGCTGATGTTACGTATGTTCTGTTGTTTCGATGTCAAATGCTATTGTTGATTTTTAGCACGTCGTGTATTAGTATTGAGTGGATTGAACTATATAGTCGACTAACTGGGAGTGTATATATATATATATATATATATATATATATATATATATATATATGTATGTATGTATATATGTATGTATATATATGTGTGTATATATGTGTATATATATGTATATGTATGTATGTATGTATGTATGTGTATATATATATGTATGTATGTGTATATATATATATATATATATATACATATATATATATATATATATGTATGTATATATATATGTATGTATATATATATGTGTGTATATATGTGTATATATGTATATATGTATGTATATATGTATATATATGTATGTATATATGTATACCCCCCGTGAGCCGTCACCTTATCGTGGTGGAGGGGTTTGCGCGCCCCAATGATCCTAGGAGCTACGTTGTCTGGGGCTTTATGCCCCTGGTAGGGTCACCCATGGCAAACAGGTCCTAGGTGAGGGACCAGACTAAGCACGGCTCAAAATGACCCCTTATGATGAGAAAAATTAATGGACCACGTTTTCCCTCGCCCGGACGCGGGTCACCGGGGCCCCCTTCTGGAGCCAGGCCTGGAGGTGGGGCTCGACGGCGAGCGCCTGGTGGCCGGGCCTGCACCCATGGGGCCCGGCCGGGCTCAGCCCGAAAAGGATACGTGGGTCCCCCTTCCCATGGGCTCACCACTGGTGGGAGGGGCCAAAGGGGTCGGGTGCCGTGTGAGCTGGGCGGCGGCGGAAGACGGGGACCTTGGCGGTCCGATCCCCGGCAGCAAAAACTAGCTCTTGGGACATGGAATGTCACCTCTCTGGCAGGGAAGGAGCCTGAGCTGGTGTGTGAGGCTGAGAGGTTCCGATTAGATATAGTCGGGCTCACCTCCACGCACAGCTTGGGTTCTGGTCCCAGTCCTCTCGAGAGGGGTTGGACACTCTTCCACTCTGGAGTTGCCCAGGGTGAGAGGCGCCGAGCAGGTGTGGGCATACTTATTGCCCCCCGGCTTGGCGCCTGTACATTGGGGTTTACCCCGGTGGGCGAGAGGGTAGCCTCCCTCCGCCTGAGGGTGGGGGGACGGGTCCTGACTGTTGTTTGTGCTTATGCACCAAACG
The DNA here is from genome assembly GCF_054856515.1 of Filicampus tigris. NCBI lineage: Eukaryota > Metazoa > Chordata > Actinopteri > Syngnathiformes > Syngnathidae > Filicampus > Filicampus tigris. Next base: position 37,607,230 of record NC_141218.1, read on the forward strand.
GCAGCGCAGAGTACCCACCCTTTTTGGAGTCCTTGGAGGGTGTGCTGGAGGGCGCTCCACCTGGGGACTCCATCGTTCTGCTGGGGGACTTCAATGCTCATGTGGGCAATGACAGTGAGACCTGGAGAGGTGTGATTGGGAGGAACGGCCCCCCCGATCTGAACCCGAGCGGTGTTCGGTTACTGGACTTCTGTGCTCATCACGGATTGTCCATAACGAACACCATGTTCAAGCATAAGGGTGTCCATATGTGCACTTGGCACCAGGATACCCTAGGCCGCAGTTCGATGATCGACTTTGTAGTCGTATCATCAGACTTGCGGCCGCATGTTTTGGACACTCGGGTGAAGAGAGGGGCGGAGCTGTCAACTGATCACCATCTGGTGGTGAGTTGGCTCCGATGGTGGGGGAAGATGCCGGTCCGACCTGGCAGACCCAAACGTATTGTGAGGGTTTGCTGGGAACGTCTGGCAGAATCCCCTGTCAGAAGGAGTTTCAACTCCCACCTCCGGCAGAACTTTTCCCACGTCCCGGGGGAGGCGGGGGACATCGAGTCCGAGTGGACCATGTTTCGTGCCTCCATTGTTGAGGCGGCCGATCGGAGCTGCGGCCGCAAGGTGGTCGGTGCCTGTCGTGGCGGCAATCCCCGAACCCGCTGGTGGACACCAGCGGTAAGGGATGCTGTCCAGCTGAAGAAGGAGTCCTATCGGGCCTTTTTGGCCTGCGGGACCCCGGAGGCAGCTGACGGGTACCGGCAGGCCAAGCGGAATGCGGCTCTGGCGGTTGCTGAGGCAAAAACCCGGGTGTGGGAGGAGTTCGGGGAGGCCATGGAAAATGACTTCCGGACGGCTTCGAGGAAATTCTGGTCCACCATCCGGCGTCTCAGGAGGGGGAAGCAGTGCACCATTAACACTGTTTATAGTGGAGATGGGGTGCTGCTGACCTCAACTCGGGACGTTGTGGGTCGGTGGGGAGAGTACTTCGAAGACCTCCTCAATTCCACCGACACGCCTTCCACTGAGGAAGCAGAGCCTGGAGACTCTGAGGTGGGCTCTCCTATCTCTGGGGTTGAAGTCACCGAGGTAGTCAAAAAGCTCCTCGGTGGCAAAGCCCCAGGGGTGGATGAGATCCGCCCGGAGTTCATAAAGGCTATGGATGTTGAGGGGCTGTCATGGTTGACACGTCTCTTCAACATCGCGTGGACATCGGGGACAGTGCCTCTGGATTGGCAGACCGGGGTGGTGGTCCCCCTTTTTAAGAAGGGGGACCGGAGGGTGTGCTCCAATTACAGAGGGATCACACTCCTCAGCCTCCCCGGCAAGGTCTATTCAGGGGTGCTGGAGAGGAGGGTCCGTCGGAAGGTCGAATCCCGGATTCAGGAGGAGCAATGTGGTTTTCGTCCTGGCCGTGGAACAGTGGACCAGCTCTACACCCTCAGCAGGGTCCTCGAGGGTGCATGGGAGTTTGCCCAACCGGTCTACATGTGTTTTGTGGACTTGGAGAAGGCGTTCGACCGTGTCCCTCGGGGAGTTCTGTGGGGGGTGCTTCGGGAGTACGGGGTACCGAGCCCCCTGATAAGGGCTGTCCGGTCCCTGTACCACCGATGCCAGAGTTTGGTCCGAATTGCCGGCAGTAAGTCGGATTCGTTTCCTGTGGGCGTTGGACTCCGCCAAGGCTGCCCTTTGTCACCGATTCTGTTCATAACCTTTATGGACAGAATTTCTAGGCGCAGCCGAGGTGTCGAGGGGGTCCGGTTTGGTGGCCTCAGTATTGCATCTCTGCTTTTTGCAGATGATGTAGTACTGTTGGCTTCTTCAAGCCGCGATCTCCAACTCTCGCTGGAGCGGTTCGCAGCCGAGTGTGAAACGGTCGGAATGAAGATCAGCACCTCCAAATCTGAGACCATGGTCCTCAGTCGGAAAAGGGTGGCGTGCCCTCTCCAGGTCGGGGATGAGATTCTGCCCCAAGTGGAGGAGTTCAAGTATCTTGGGGTCTTGTTCACGAGTGAGGGTAAGATGGAACGGGAGATCGACAGGCGGATCGGTGCAGCGTCTGCTGTGATGCGGACCCTGTATCGGTCTGTCGTGGTGAAGAAGGAGCTTAGCCGAAAGGCGAAGCTCTCAATTTACCGGTCGATCTACGTTCCTACTCTCACCTATGGTCATGAGCTGTGGGTCATGACCGAAAGAACAAGATCTCGGATACAAGCGGCCGAAATGGGTTTCCTTCGCAGGGTGTCTGGGCTCTCCCTTAGAGATAGGGTGAGAAGTTCGGCCATCCGGGAGGGACTCAGAGTCGAGCCGCTGCTCCTCCGCGTCGAGAGGAGCCAGTTGAGGTGGCTCGGGCATCTGATTAGGATGCCTCCTGGACGCCTCCCTGGTGAGGTGTTCCGGGCATGTCCCACCGGCAGGAGACCCCGAGGACGACCCAGAACACGCTGGAGAGACTATGTCTCCCGGCTTGCCTGGGAACGCCTTGGGATCCTTCCGGAAGAGCTGGAGGATGTTGCTGGGGAGAGGGAAGTCTGGGCTTCCCTGCTGAAGCTGCTGCCTCCGCGACCCGACTTCGGATAAGCGGGAGATAATGGATGGATGGATGGATATATATGTATATATATATGTATGTATATGTATATATATATGTATGTATATGTATATATATATGTATGTATATGTATATATATATGTATGTATATATGTATATGTGAATGTATGTATATATATATATATATATATATGTATATGTATGTATATATACATATGTGTATATATATATATATATGTGTATGTATATATATATATATATATATATATATATATATATATATATATATATATATATATGTGTATGTATATATATATATATATATATATATATATATATGTGTATGTATGTATACACACAATTTCAACAATTTGTGTATTGTCACTTGGTTTTGCTACATGCTACAACTTTCTCCCATCTCCCGACTGCATCTCTGGAGCTCAGCCACGGTGATCTTTGGCATCTTCTTCACCTCTCTCACCAACGATTGCTCAGTTTGGCTGGACGGCCAGGTTGAGGAAGAGTTGTGGTCATCCCAAACTTCTTCCATTTGAGGATTATGGAGACCACTGTGCTCTTAGGAATCTTGAGTGCTGCAGAAATTCTTTTGTAACTTTGGCCAGATCTGTGCCTTTAAACAATTAAATAAGACAGTGTTGTGTATCTTGCGGTCAACAGACGCAATGACATGCGCCCCATATTGTTTCGACTTCACCGATCATCAAGCTGTCTGTGTGTGTGTGTCAGTTGTTTTTGTTTGATATTCTTTCTTTGTTTGGCAGTGTCTGCTCATGCACGCCTGCATGTGATTTAAAATTTATATTTTGACGGCAATTGTCTGTCGCCGACGAGGGATGGACCGGGACCACGTTGGTCGATTAAATATGCAGGACGGAATCCAGTAACAGTTAGACAATGACTCTGACTAATTGCATACTTCCAAGAACATCCAGGAACAGATGATAAATGTTTACTTTTGTCACATTTCATGTACAAAATGAATACAGAGATAAAATAATGCTGACATAAGAAAACATCGTCTTTATTTGAAAGTCTGAGGTGATTTCTTATCATGACTTGGTTTGCTTGTTTGGATTGAAACAGCTTCTGTGTTGCTTGCCAAGTTCTTCCTTGCTGGGGTAGTCACAGAGGCTTGTTAGAGGTGATTGTGATGGCTTTCTCTCTGATATGTTGTCCTCTTTTGTGCAATTGACCACATCCTTCACCAACTCAGTGATGTAACCTAGGAAAAAAAATACACCAACAAAATATAAAACATAGTCAACGTTGATCAAATTCTTCCAGAACATAAAGTATTAAGAGAATTAACACATGCAAGGTCCTTTAGCAGTATTCTAAAGAATGCAATGGCATTCATTATGCTTGAAACAAAGCAGTAGGTTTTTTTTCAGAGATGGAAATTCCGTCCCAAGGACGGAACGGTCTGTCCGTCCCGGACGGATGCACATTTTGTGGACGGACGGACGGAGGGCAAGAAGTCTTTTAAAATGGACGGACTAAAGGCTTCTTTATAACTCTGCGGGCGACATCCGCGAGCACGTCACTATGGCATTGCTGCACGCAGTTTGCCTTTATACTCACGCGCAACCCACATGCGTATTTTTAAAAATGTAATGCAGTTTTCAAGTCGGGGAGCATTGCTACGGCTGATACTGACGAAGACCCCACAGGGCGGAATTTCCTCTGCCTTTTATGGCCAATTCTGGTTGACATTTTTACTGCCGAGCAACGATCAATAAAAACGGTGACAACAATGGATATCAGGCCTGCTACAAGAAAAGGGACCTAGATGACTGGACAATGCATTTAATTGTATTCCGAAAACGATCTGGAAGGTGGTGCGTGCGTGTGTAGCTTCTTTACACACACATACGTGACATAACCTCCACGCCACTGCCAAACTTGTTTGCTTCACAGCAGCAACAAGCTGCGTGGTGGATCCTCTCCTCCGTGGCAACAAATAAATTGCCAGGCCGAGCCGGGGGAAACGTCATCGCAACATGTGATATAACTGCCCAATCACGAGACAGAATGCGTGTGGCATCGTATACGCAGCAACAATTTCTGACGTGCGCCCGGCACGTATCAGACCTGTCGCCAACATGTGGCGCAGTCAGTCGCACTCTGCGTTGGTCACGCTGCAACACAGGAGTATGAAGAAGCCCTAACCGGGTCAAGTACCGACTGACATGTTGTTGGGTCCTTTAAAAAGCAAGACCAGTTCTCTTCTGTGATATCACAGAGCCGCCTTTACTAATTGCCTGCACAACACTTTTTATGTGCGTTTGCTGCAGTATCGTTGCCCAGACACATTATACTCACAGTGTGCCATGTGGCTCAGAAACACGATGAGCCTGTCTTGTGTGTGTAATCCGTGATAAAATATGTATTGTGCGTAGGAAAAAGGTGGATACCAATTTTGTTTTGTTATCTAACTGTTAACATTTAGCACATACCTTTTCCCTTTGCATGCGAAGTATATCCTTGTCTGGGACTGGGACATCTTTAGAGCGTAAAAATCTATGCCAGCGCAGCTGTAGTGGAAGTCTTTCGTTTCTCACTAAAATAACCTTATTATTTCGCAATAAAATAATTATTGCAATTAAAAACAGAAAACTTATTGCAGTATAACGCAAAACTTATACAATACAACACAATGATATTGCGTTAATAAGCAGTCTTAAATCTTATCGTGACATGTGACCGATATGGTTGTGTTGGGAGCTAAATCCTGTCATGGTTAAACAGTTGTAAACAACTCCACTCACAGTACTCCCACTCTAAGTGTATGTGAATAGGAGGTTATGCAGCTAATGAGCTTTAAATATTGTTTATGAATCAATTGAAACCTCTGCCATTAGCATCAAGCCCACAGCATGCATGGACGCTTTTTTACTTTGTGGGGGGGACAGCGGGTAGGAAGGACGAGGACGGACGGGGTCGGAGGATGATTATTTTCATGAATAAGGACGGAGGGATGATGACGGAAGTGTACCCATGTCATGGACGGAGGACGGACCGGCAAAATAGGGTAAAATGCAGGGATGGTCCAGAAAGTAAATCCAGCAGGTAAATGAGCTCAGTTGATTAGAAGCACCTGTGGCTCAAGCCAAACTGTGGCAGGGCTTTTACTTTCTGGATCTGAATTTCCCATCTCTGGGAAAATGCCAATCTGTAGTTATTTGTTTTACAGTTAATAGTGAAAACATGAAATCACCAATAACTTCCATTCTGTATTTGATCATAATCTGAAGGATGCAAACAATTTACATGCTACTGTCGCATTACTCCAGCAAATGCACATTACATTGTTATTGCAATATATAAATGGGAAGGCAAAAAGTACTGCTTGGTGTAGAATTTGTTTTTGTTGTATTCTATTTATTTTACTTTGCGCAATTGTGAATGTGCATGAATGACATGATTTTTTTCAATTAGCGTGTTTGAACTGTGATGACATTTTAGTGATTGTAATTTCACCAGAGATGGGAAATTCAGGTCCAGAAAGTAAAAGCCCTGCCACAGTTTGGCTTGAGCCACAGGTGCTTCTAATCAACTGAGCTCATTTACCTGCTGGTTGAGTAGAAGCACCTGTGGCTGAAACCAAACTGTGGCAGGGTTTTTACTTTCTGGACCATGAATTTCACTTTTTTCCGACATAGAAACTACCAGAGCTGGGCAGTCCGTCCCTGGGCCAGACCGGTCGACCCTCCGGCCCGGCCGGATGCCCATTTTTGGGGCAGAGCGGTGACAAATTTAAAAAAATGGCTGGACTAAGCATGGCTGGAAGTTGATTTTAATCCGGCCCACTAATCGGCCCTCATGCGCTTGATGTGGTCGCGAGGTGGCCAAAAATCATCTCAGCCTACTCTGTGAAAGGCTTTTTTTTAGGCTTCTTTCTACTCCCGCATCGGTGCGAGCGACAACTGCTGTTATAGGGATTGTTGGTATTGCCCCCCCAGCCCCCCTTGTAATGGTATGCCCCAGTTGCAGGTTGGAGGTGCGGGTTATATGATGTAACAATAAGGAAATACAAAAACGCTTGAACGCACGTTGCTGTCTCACGGCTCTTCTTACACAGACAACTGCCGCATTGATTCACTTGACTGACGCATTGTGCTGCTGGCGGCAGGTCTGCAACACATGCCACGCACACATCAGGATTTGTTGCTGTTCTGATCGGTCCATTATTTTGCGATGACATACAGTTTCCCACACGGAGGTGAGAATGCAACACGCAGCTCGTTGCAAAGCTGCTGAAAAGCAAAACTAGTTTGGCAGCGTTGTGTGTGTAAATAATTTACCTACCCACGTTCCTTATCCCTTAGCCGCCATCTTCCAGATCGTTTTCGCAATAAAATTAAATGCATCGTCTAGTCATCTCGGTCAGTTTATGGTTGTACCAGGCACGATATGCATTGTTCTTGCTGTCTTTTTGAAGCGCCCCCTGACTTGTTTCAAAACAACATGTATCCGCGGGTATATTCAAACTTCGCGCAACACTCCAGCATGACGCTAGCACATCAAGGTGGAGTTCATGCACTTTTTCTGGCGTTCCCTAAATTGACTGCGACTTCTGGCCGTCTGTTGGACCCAAATAATTATACAGTACAGCAGGGGCCGACAATGTTTATATATATGGCCGGAGGGTCGTGGGCGGAAGGGTACCCAGGTCAAGGGTGGAGGGTCGCGGCCGGACCGGAAAAAAAGGGTCAAGTGCCCAGCTCTGGAAACTACAAAACAATATTCATAAATGAAGCGCTAATTCATTCAAAATATGTAAGTTTGACATTATAATGTACAGAAAATGAGATAATTTGCCTGTGGTAATATTTTGCTATATTACAGTTTCTGCTCATTGCTTGAACACTATAGACAGACACATGCTTAAAGCAAAGTAACATAACTTGAAGTTGTCACTATTCCTTAAAGTGTGACCATACCTCAAACAAAAGTGCTGCTTTGCATTCCAGTTGTAATTCTGGAACACACTTGCTCCTTTTTGCAGCACGCTTGCTCCTGCACAATGCATCCATCCATTATCCATACCGCTTATCCTTACAAGGGTCGCTGTAGCCTATCCCAGCTGTTTTCGGGCATTAGGCGGGGGACACCCTGAATTGGTTGCCAGCCAATCACAGGGCACACAGAGACAAACACACATCCACACTCACACTCAAACCTAGGGGCAATTTAGAGTGTCCAATCAACTTACCATGCATGTTTTTTGGAATGTGGGAGGAAACCGGAGTACCCGGAGAAAACCCACGCAGGCACGGGGAGAACATGCAAACTCCACACAGGGAGGCCGGAGCCGGGATCGAACCCACAACCTCTGAACTGTGAGGCAGACGTGCTAACCAGTCGACCACCGCCTCTTATGCCACACCAATCCTACATTAACATAAAATCAAGAATGAAAATTTAGTTTCCAGTGTGAAACTGTGTATTTATTTTCAGATTTGGTCACAACATGCAGAGCAGACATCACAAATTGTGTCTCCACAAAATGCAGTCTAACGCCACTGATTGCTATGTTTTGTGAACATGACAAAAGAAGCAGTAACAGAAACTACACACCATCACCCCCTGTATAATCATTGCTCTTTTGAGGAATCAACAGGTAAGTCCTTTAAAAGCAACACGTGTTTTGTATGAGCGTCTTGCAACTATCCGATCTCCATATGTTGGAATGTTGCCAGCCAGACAGTCATCATCCATGAAGACAATGACGCTGGCATCAATCTGTCAAAACAAAAAACAAATGTATGCACAATTGACCGATATATGCACGCAGAAATAATGTAGACATTGTGTAATGTTACAATATAATAATGTTACAACTCAAAGAAAAGACTGAGAGGACACAGGTCCTCAATCAACAGCTGCCCAAGATACAAGTCTATCACAGGACTTAAAAGTCGAAGTCAACCCCAAAATTTGATAAGAATATGTTCTATGCAGGTCGCTGTTATGCAGCTATGACTCGCTGTTGGCATTAGAGGTACTTAGCCGGTTCTGAGTTTGGGCCCTATAGTTCTATGGCTAGGCGCCGGCCCAGGCGGGATCACTGACCCGCGAAGGGTGACTGCTGACTGCTTGCCGGCACGAAACAAACGGAGGAACTGACCGAGAGGAACAGCCCGTGAGGGCGAGCTGCCGTGCACTTGCGAGGCAGCTTCAGCAACAGGGTAGGCTGTGCGCCATGCCATGCACACATATATTTTTTATCCATTCCCCCTTCGTTCGTGCTTCTTCCACGTGGCTAACTAGGAATGATGGTCCCATTTTTACTAGATTCCCGGTTATCGATGCCCAACCCTACAGTATGGTGGCTAGCGTCATTCAGAATCGAGGACTCCCTTTTTGCCTTGCCAGCTGTCTGCGACACACTTTACTTACTCACCATTACAGAAGAACTGCCCTAGTCAAGGATACCTACTGTACAACAGATAAATTACCTCCAAGGTAATGCTAAAAGTACTAATATTTGATATGCCTACCAGAGTTCCTCGCTAACTTTAGCTACCTAAAGCCTAAGCGGGCTATAGCTAACACGAAAGAGTGGAAAAACAATAATGGGCAATGTAAAAATACACTTACATGTTCTTGCTCCATGCTTATGAGGAAATCTTCTGGTACACCATGATTTCCTAAAAAGCGCAGCAAGTCCACCTTTAGTGCCACTGCATTCGGAAGCACCAGCTTCTGCGTCCCACTGCAGGATGACACCAAAGTCGCAGCAGAAGTGGGGGAATACTCCGCGAGGCCAATTTACATTTGAGCTCAAATGTACATTTCACGTTTTCACATGATAATTTTCACGTTTTTACATGATAATTTTCACGTTTTTACATCCTACAAAAAAGGAGCATTTAACACATGTTTTCCTAAGGAAAGGTACAGGCGAACCCAAAATGTTCCATTTGGGTGACCTGTGCACCCATTGTGAATACTTGTGGAAAAAAGGCTGCTATGCTTGTTTTGTTTTTTTTTATCCTACAATGGTGTAGTTCTTTTTTTACTGTTGTTTTGCCATTACACACAAAAAAAAAACAACAACAGCAAAGGAGGCTTCGCGATAGCAGAGAGTCTTTTTACGCACAGAACGCAGGAGAACGAAGCATGAAAAAAAGGCGTTTACGCAACGAGGTTTTTTTTTTTTCCAAGAGGATTTAGACCCTTCCGGCCTTGTCCCTACGTACTTATTCATAAAAATTATCGTCCTCCAACCTCGTCCTTTTAAAGCGGTTTCGTCCTTACATTCGCCCCACCCAGCATAATTTACCGCAAATACTGTATTTCTACCTCCGACCGATTCACTCCACTGTGCCCCGACACGTAAAGAATAAAGTGAGTTCCCACAGCCCTGATGCGCGCAGTTTCAGGAGGAGAAGTCCCATAAACCAAAATAAATATTCAGGCAGTTATTTTTCAAATATTTGTTTTCTTTGTTCAGTCGATGTGCTCTTTTTTCCACTGTATTTTTAAATGTAGGCATTTTTGTTTGCTAGATGGATAATTTAAGTTCAGCTTTTTAAGAGACATTCAACTCTGTGCTTTTTTGTAAGAGTACAAAATGTAAGGATATTTTGACTAGAAAATAGGTATGTCTTCAGCTCTCTACACTACTTCATTTAATAAATAAAATTTAATTTTCTGAAACATGGATGGACGGCATGGATTTCAAAAGCAACACACTATTTTAAAAGTGTAAAGATATATATATATATATATATATATATATATATATATATATATATATATATATATATATATTAGGGCTGTCAATTTAGTTAATAATAACAATAAAGTTAATCCAACCCCCTTTTGACGCGTCAATTTTTTTGATCGCGTGATTAAGGTTTCCATAGCAACCAGCGGCTGCATTGATAACGGTCAATGGTCATGGTCACCACCATGATCGATACATGTATCTTGAAAAAAAAGCTTTAGAGTAGAGGAGGTGTTACATCTGCTTCAAAATATTGACGATGAGGATGAATTGCTCGGCAGACACATGCACAGCTGTGTTCCCCTTAGGGTTGGGCACCGAAACCCCGGATTCGAGTGGAATCAGTTCCATCATTCCGGTTCACCCGGAACCGCTCAGATTTTAGAATGTCGGTGCTAAATTTCGATTCCAAGTTAGCCGCGCGGAAGAGCTACGAACAAAGCTACGACCGATTTAAAAAAAAATGTGTGCGCGCATCGTGCACAGCCTCAGGCTCCTGCCGCCGAAGATGCGTAGCAATAGCACGTTAGCTCGCCCCCACTCGCGCTCAGCTCCTCGGCTCGCTTCGTCCCGGCCGGCGAGCGTGGGCAGCGGCGGCGACTCTGGGCGGATCTCCACAGCTGCCGCAGCCGCTGGACACCGGCACGCTGGCAGCAGTCGCCCTTCACGGCATTGGTCATCCTGCCCGGGCCGGCCCGGCCGGCTCATTCGGCCAACGCCTAGCCATAGAATGACGCGATGCGGCTCATGACCCAAAGTCAGAATTGGCTAAGTACGTCTAATTGCAACATTGAACCAACAAGTTCAACACACAAATGCACATATCCAGCTAATATTTAGCTTAGATCATACGTAGCTGCAGCATATACACAAATATTGTACATACAGATACATCCTATGGTTACATTGCTTAGCTTAGATAGACTTTCCTTGCATGCCCTTAAAATGCAGTGTTGTGTTTGTCATATATATTTTCTCCCTACAGCAAGACAAGGTTAGCCAATCAATTGGTGTTCAGAAGCATGCTTTTGGTAACAGCTGAAAATGCATGCGTGCGTGTGTGTGTGAGTGTATATGTTTGTGTTTGAAAAGGGCTGAGGGGCCGTTCGCGTGAGTTGAACCCAATGCTTGTTTTCTCAAATGAAGGGAAAGTCAACCCAAGTCATGAATATGTTCTATGCAGGCCCCCTAGTTCAAACAAGGCATTCTGATTAATATTGTGTTTGTGGAATATGAGTTAAGTTGTAAAATCAATTCATTTTTTACCATCCCAGGGGTCGGCCATTTTATTACTTCTGTCGACTGAAAATGACATGATAGATGCGCTGAGGGCTCAAATAACGACCAATCATGGCTCAGTTTCAGAAAACAGGTGAGGTGTGATTGGTCATTACGTAAGCCCTGAGCAACTGTGATATCATTTTCAGTTGAAAGATGTGACAAAATGGCCAGCCCCAGTGATGTCTAAAAAAAGGTGGATTAACTCTTATTCCACAAACACAATATTTATCAGAATGCCTTGTTTCAACTAATGAGCTTGCTTGGAGCATATTCTTAAAAAATAATATGTTTGGGTTGACTTCGCTTTAATAAAGTATTTGCATAAGAAAATCAATCCTCTTATTCATGTTAAGGGTATTAAAATTCAAGAAAATAATGGGACAGAAAAGTCAAGGAATTTTTTACAGTAAATAAAATATGCGATTAACTATGACTTAACTCTGAAAAAAATGCGATTAACTACGATATATATATATATATATATATATATATATATATATATATATATATATATATATATATATATATATATATATATATATATATATATTCTAGATTTCAAAAAGTGTTTGAGGTTCCCAGTGTTTTCTTTTCTGTGGAACACGGGTCGAAATGGCTCTTTGAGTGTAAAGGGTTGCCGACCCCTGATCTAGAGTAATGATAGTACTGTACTAAATCACATTACTGCATCACATTTACAGTATTGCAAAACGTGTTCAAGCAATGAGCAAAAACTGTAAGATGCCTGTGAATATTCTCCTTCATCCATGTGATTTCATTCTCAGGGCATTGAATCGCTCTTAGATGTTTGGCCTCTCATCTGACGAGGAGGTGTCGGAGGCAGGTGAAGTTGTACTTAAGTAGGACAAGATGGGGCTGGGGTTTAAATGCGCTATATAAATAAAATTGTATTGTATTGTATTGTAGTGTATAAACTGTGATGGTGATTAGTTAATGTAGCAGTGGAACTAGGCCTACTCACAATTGGTAACATTGACCATTGGTGTGTTTTTTTTTTTTTTTTTCACTAACATCCTACATCCAAACAAATATAAATCATATATTTATAATTATGATCAAATTAACACAATGAACTATTTAATTACCTGCTTGAAGCCATTTTTTTTCTGTCTGTGTCCATCCAAGTTTGCATGTATACATGTGGGGAACAAATGGCTGTGAGACTAATGAACACCTTGAATATGATTGATTGGACAAAGATGTCCACCTGGGAAGGTGCAGTTCAGGCTGGTTCTCAGATGTAGATGTGGCAGTCCAGCAGACAAGGTTACAGATGCTCACTTCTAGGGTTGCCAACCATCCCTTGAAAAACGGAATGGTCCCTTATTTAGAAATATAAGTATGCGTCCCGTATTGAATTGTAAAGGGACGCACTTTGTCCCGTAATATCGTGAGAGTCAAAAATAGTACATAAAATATCGATGGACTTAATGAACAACAGTTGCCTTTATATGACAACTTACAGTAATGGTCCTATGACCTTCTCTGCTCTGTGACCAATGAGGTGACAGCATATTCATACACGAGTACGACGATACCGAATCCGCTTATCTTATTGGTCGAGGAAATGTCGCCAAATTCGATAGCGGAAGACAAACAAAGCAGCGTGAATGACACGGTGACACACCTTCGAGCAGCAATGCCACCGGCAGAAGCACTACTCCTCCGCAGAAATCATTGCAAAAATACAGAGGACTCAAAAGCAGAAAACACATGGGTCAAAAAAGTGAGAGAAAATATCTGCAATAAGTGCACTGCACTGTTTGCCGGCAAACTTTTTTCAGAGTCCATGGTGGATTGACTGACCTCAAACAAACATGCTTTCAGTGGTGTAGACATACGAAAGGCACAAAAAAACAAGGGGAAACCCTAGAAAAATGTGTTGTCCACCAGGTAACGCCAATCCTAGATACGGTATGTAAAGAATTTTTTTTTTAACATTCTGATCAAGGTTAATAAGGGAATGTGCAATGAATTTCAGCATTGTGTAAAGAAACTTTTGGGGTGGAATAAACAAATACAAATGATTGACAAGTACATTAAACAGACAGGTAATTGATTGATTGATTGACATTGATGAATAATAGCTAAAGAATACACACACACAACCTTACATTGGTTACAAGTTCAAGCAGATATGCATAATTTTTACTGTACAGGCAGTCGATATACTACACTTTAATTATAAATATAGTAGAAAAACAGAAAAAAAAAAGTATTATTTTTCTCTCTAAAGATGAAGTGGATAAATGTGCAAAAGAAATGTTCTGCTCAACTGATTACAGGTGAGCTCATTGTGAGCCTCAACTATGACATGTCTTGCTCAGCGTTTTACTCTGCAGTTGTCAAAGACAAACCGCTGCTCACTGCAGCAAGATCTCAGAGGAAATATGAATGGTAAAATAGGTTCCAATTAATGTGGCATTGAGCTGTTCATAAATTACAGGATGAATGTTCTTAAGTTAAGCAGGAAAGGTTTCTGTTTGAGAGATTTATTTTGATAAGTTAATTTTGTTAGTTTGTATTGAAGTAAATTTCTGAATAATAACTTTCCAATGTGTTCATATCATTCAAAAATACACATTTTATTCAATTCAGGTTTGAAGAGTTAAAAATTGTTTCACCCACAAGAAAGAGCTAAAAAAAAAAATCACGCCATAAAGGTTGAGGGTAGGTATGGGCGATACCAGTGATTTTGGATTCGATCCGATACCAAGTACTACTGGACCAAATATCGCGATATCGATCTAATAGTGATACCGGAAGTGACTATTAATTTCTTTATACAAAGCTGCAAACAAAACCACGTGTGCTGCCGCTGCGCTCACACAAGTGGGAGCGTACACATCATTCTGTTAGACCAAACTACTCCAAACTATTTCGTTATCACTTCCGTGTCATCTTGTCAACAGTGGCGTGGACTCCATGCTGTGCTTACGAGTCCTGGGCCTTCACCCTGATCGTTCTTCATCCAGTCAAATGCAGTTACAAAGTAGGGCGGGACCTACTGGCCAAAGGCAGAAAGCTCTTTGCCCTTGGCAACACATACCTGTAGCAAAAATGCTGATTGGATGACAATACAACCTTCTAAATTATGGATTAATATATATATATATATATATATATATATATATATATATATATATATATATATATATATATATATATATATATATATATATATATATATATATATATAATGTATAAAGTATATGAGTTAATTGCAGGTACCAATACTTTAGCTTGATGATCCATCCTTGAGCACTCTGGATCGGAATATCGATATTTTGGTATCAATCTGCCCATCGCTAGTTGAAGGAAGTCAGGTCGGCTGTCCCTGACGATGAGGTGGCCCTTATTTATTTTTCCAGGAGTTGTCAAACCTACTCACTTCCCACTCGCCAATAACTTTACAGCATTTCTTTCCTGTGTGTATCTTCTTCCTGATACCAAATACAAGTACAAAATTGGTAAATGTAAGAACAACTCAAATGTCATGGGATAGCATCATTTACTTATCAATGTTTTATTGACTTGTGCACTTTTTTAAAATTTCCTTTTTGATAGCTCCGCCGTTAAAGTATTACCGTATTTTCTGGGCTATAAGCCGCACCGTTGTCTAAGCCCGCTCTAATTTTTTTTTTTTTTGGGAAAATTTAGAAAAAAAAAACCCAAACAAACAAAAAAAAACCTTATACAAGCTGCACCTTTATATAAAATCCGCACCTATCTGTTGAAAACCTTTATATTTACTGCATTTACAGAACGATTATGAACTGTAAATGTACATGTATGTACCTGAGCAGATTCTTTCCTAACAGTGCCTTTTAACACTGCAGCAACATTGCTGACTAAAACGGAACAGAACCAAGAAAAAATAAACAGTACTTATCGTCGTTTCACTGCCGGCTGTCGCTCCAGTTGGTCAGCTAATGTCCACCAGACTCCACCATCTATCGTTCTACTAAATTCTACATATGCACCTGTCTTGTTTTGTGTTAATAAAGTCAGCCAATCTAACACGCGACATGCTGCCATCTGTACTTCTTTATTAAACTTCTCTAAATCAACAATAGCATTTCACATCAAAACAACAGAACATACGTAACATCAGCCAATCACATTCATGTGCACTTCAGGGACCTCTCGGAAAACATAAAATCAAAGAATTACAGCACCTAATGCAATAACCTAGTGCATAGCGGCCTCACCTGTTGAACTCCTCCCGTGGTAGTCACATCCAGCAAATGTATTGTATTGAATTGTACTGTAATTATGGTTAGAGCGCACTGAGCGGTGGAAGAAAAATCCACAGAATAGCCGCACTGGACTATAAGCCGCATGGCTCAAAACCTAGGGAAAAAGTTGCGGCTTATAGTCCGGAAAATGCGGTACTTTTGGCTGTATGCAATACATCAAACTGATGACTGATCCTTGGAGTCACCTCTCATACATACTTGGACCATTGTCAATGATGATCAGTAACCAACTTTCTAATGATGAGGTAACCACAAAGCTTCTGGTAAACCCTTTTGATCCCTTCTAATTCCACATGGGAGCTATTCTTGAGCTCGTTGCTCTGAAATTTGAGGAGGAAATGGTCTTAGTCATTAGTAGGGATGTAACGATTCACTCAATCCCCAATTGGTTTGGATTTTTGATTCGATTTGATTTTTTTAAACTTACCACCATGCCTGTCTCTGTGCACTAGTGTGGTGCTGCAGCCATCCACAAACGCAATACGCAATGATATTTGGTGCAAGCATGTTAAATAGGGCTGCCACAAACTATTATTTTGCTAGTCGACTAATCACCAACAGTAGTCGCGAATAGTCGACTAATTGGATCATACGTAAATCACGGCATAATCGTACCAGGCTCTTATATGACCATCGGTAGCTTACAGCTAGAATTATTTAAGGTATACACAAAATAATAATAAAGACAATTAAGATGAAAGTATATTCAACTTTTTTTAAACTTTGCAGCTTGTACCAACATTCCTGACATGTTTATAAATGATGGAGTACTGTTTTGAAATTGAAGGCGATACTGTGGCCTTATTTATTTATTTTTTATCTTTATATGTTAAGTGCATTTTAAAATGGAACCCAAAACTATACACTATACACTGCTGAGTTGCACTAACACTATGAAACTACCTATAAATACTAAAAGAAAAACATTTGTAACTTTTCTTGGGCACCAAGCCTTTTTTAATGTAGAAGAGAGTGAAATCATATGAGTAAACTTAGGTAAAAGCACTGTGCTAAATACAACTAAACTAAACACTTTTATTGGTATTTAATTGTGTTTTTATTTTACCCTGATCCGAAATGTTTTGTTTTGCTTCTCTAATATGCATACCGGTAATTAGATCTACATATTCTAAATGTGGTATGCACCCTGAATGAAAGAAACTTAAAAGATTAGGAAGAACATATTTGGTTACCGGCGGCACGGTGGTCGACTGGTTAGCACGTCTGCCTCACAGTTCAGAGGTCGTGGGTTCGATCCCAGCTCCGGCCTCCCTGTGTGGAGTTTGCATGTTCTCCCTGTGCCTGCGTGGGTTTTCTCCAGGTACTCCGGTTTCCTCCCACATTCCAAAAACATGCTTGGTAGGTTGATTGGACGCTCTAAAATTGCCCCTAGGTGTGATTGTGAGTGCGGTTGTTTGTCTCTGTGTGCCCTGCGATTGGCTGGCAACCAATTCTGGGTGTCCCCTGCCTACTGCCCGAAGACAGCTGGGATAGGCTCCAGCATGCCCTGCGACCCTTGTGAGGATAAGCGGTATCGATAATGGATGGATGGATATTTGTTTACCACTCTAAATTCGTATATTATAGCACCCTAGGTATGTTATGTTATTTATTGTTAGGTGTTGCCATTAAGGGTTTGTGGAAAATAAGTCATGTTGTTTTAACTTTGAGTGGTGGGATTTCCAAGTTCTTAAACGCGACATTAAATTGAAATTTAACCGTGACCGTGCGGCAGCGCATCTTGACATCTTCTTTTGCTATTTGAAGTCAACCGTGGGATCGTGGGTGTATAAAAACGGTGTTTTGTTTTTTAATAAACCTGAGTTTGCTGACTAATGCCTCCATAGTCCGTAGTAGATGCTACAAAATGTTAGCGTACCACAACGGGATATGCGTGCAGTGTTCAGACCACTGTAGCTTGTGTCTGCTAACTAGCTAGCTTCCAGAAACGACTGTCCCTATGTCATAAATGAAATCGGCAGAGCTGGGCATCAGCCCTCTGTCCCCGGGTTTCCGTCCTGCATATTCAATCGACCTACGTGGTCCCAGCCGGTCGGAGTCAGCCAACCGGCGTTGAGAACGGACTTAACCAACATCGTGTCACATGCAGGTGCCGCACTCCTGACACGCGGTCGATTAAGGAAAACATTAAAAAATAAAAGGGTGTGGTTGTACCTTGCGGTCCCACAGACAATGATATGTGTCCCATATTGTTTTTATTTCACTGATGACAATGCTGTGCGTGTGTGTGTCAGTTGTTTTTGTTTGATATTTTTTCTTTGTTTGCTGCACATGCAGCGCCTGCGTGTGACGTGATGATTACCTTCTCGACGCCGATTGGCTGTCGCCGGCGAGGGACGGGCCGGGACCACGTGGGTCGGACGGAGGGCCGATGCCCAGCTATGGAATTCAGGCATCAGCCACAACGTGCTTCGTCCGTTTAGATGCTCATTTATCACCGCCGCACTACTATGAATGGGAGATTTACATCGTTTTAATTAATTTTGTGAAATGGGTCCGGACTTTTGGATTCTGTTGCTCGGTAGCCATGACACCATTATCCACAATGCTTCTGTTTACATCACGGATTACCACTACTGCGCATGTGCGTTGCAGAAAAGGCATAAGATGAGAGAGAGCGAGAGCGGCTATAGTTAACATGGCGTTGCCAATCGATTTCTTTTTATTTTTTTACATTGATGCATATTTTAAGCATTTATATCGATTTTCGATAAATCGGTACATCCCTAGTCATTAGTGTACTACCGGTAATAGTGGCACATACTTGTCACAAATGCCCCAAAAACAAATTGAAAATGCCAACAATACATGTACAAGCTGCAAATCAATTATCTTTTTGATGTTGAGTTTCATTGCCGAGTATGTGCATACTTTGTACAGAAACCTGGGCTATCTGCTCTGGCATCCCCGCCTACTGTGAAGGCCATTCCTCTCTGCTAGAGTTTCTTGACTAATTCTAACTGGTGTAACTCCCACCCTTTCTCAATGGATGGCTGTAGAATGTTTCTCTCTGATGAGAAAAAAACTTTACTCTGAGATGATTGCCAAATGGGGGAGTTCAAGGAGCCTAAGTGTTTTGCGTGGGACTGGCTACAGGCAAGGAGAGTGGCTGCAAACAGAAGGATGTTCCCTGCTGTAACAGTGCAGTGTTGGCTCTCCCATGTGAATAGAGAGCTGCAGGTATTGCACACTCTTACCACCTTTAGGTAACTTCCACATCTCCAGTCACCCATCTGACAAGTATTAGAAATATTAAGCAACTGGGACTCAAAAACAATATATTTCTTCATGTGGTGGAGCATCTTGTCGAGAAACTGTTGTCTTTTTTGGGGCCGCGCTTCAGACAAAGATGAAAAAAAAAAAAGAAGAGAATATTAATGCATTAAAAAAAAAATAAACAGAAAGAATTAATGAAGAAATACATTTGTAATGACATCACATACTGTATGTGATCAGCAATACTGCTACATGGTAAAAATGTAATTTTCTAAAAGTGACAATATTCTGTCTTTCTCTTTAGAGTTTTATGGTCGGAAGAGAAGTCCTCATCAAAAGTGACACTACTTGGTGTGGTGTGTACTTGGCGTGGACTCTGTGAGGTTCCTGTTGATGAGGAAGAGCCGGCTTTGAGAAAGACTTTTTTCTCTTCCTGGGACGAAAATAGATGGAAAAAAAATGGGCTTGGACGAAAGTCTTTTTCAGGGTATAATTATCCTCGATTAGAGTACAATGTTCTGTACAAAATTTACTGTGTACCGACGGACCTTCTCAGTGTGTCATTGACGGAGTCCCGTGACGCTGACAACTGACGGAAACACGCCACATATACCGTTTACCCTTGTTTATCGCGGGAGTTACATTAAAAAAATACCCGCAATAGGTTAAATCCATGAGGTTTATTACATTTTTTTTCATTATACATTTTTTTCATTTATTATTTTTATTTCTGCGATAACATGTTTTTTATATTGAATATACAGTATATTTTTGTTTATTGTATGTTTTCTGTTTTTTCATTGATTAAATAAGCTGTTTTTTTTGTTTATTATACAATACGTTTTTTGTTTATTACGTTTTAAGGCTGTAAAACCTCTCACTACACAATGCCTGTCTAAGAAAAATGTATAAACATTTTCTCACATTTGTCTCTGTTTAAAGACTCTCAAGGTTCAAACCTTCACTGATTAAAAAAAATGAGTACTCTATTGTAGGGCTGTCGAAAGATGAAAAAAATTGAGAGATTAATTATGAGCTCTAATTAATTGATCTAATAAATCTTTTTTTTTCTCACTTAAAAATTGCTGAGAAATTCCCCGAAGACGTCCATTATCTGTAAGTATGTATCTGTATTTACAGTGTAAATCTTTTTTTCAATTACCCAGTCATTTGCCACCTTGAAGAATTGTTTAGCGCATTTATCAGCCAAGTCTTTTGTTTCTGTTTTCACGTTGAGCAGTGCAAAATGAGTTGATGTTCCACTCATCAATAAAGTGACCAGTTACCCCAACATAACCATGGTTGCGAGTTGAGGTCCAGTGATCTGCAGTTATAGCAAAACATTTGTCCAACTCCACCACCAACAAATCGTTTACTTTTCTTTTCATCGTCATACAGTTTGCTTATTTTAGTCAGCAGTCTCACTGCAGTCCTGTACGGTAGTTTGTATGATAGGTCATTGGATGCTGTTTGCAACACCTCAGTGAATCCCTTGTCTTCAACTATGTTGATCGGCCTGCAGTTAATCGCTTTTCGCTTTGCAAGAACACTGTCGGTTACTACTTGCTCATACGCGGCTGTTCTCCAGTTTAGTTTGGCGAACAGCTTTGCAATGGCTCCCCGGCCATCCCGGACAGACACCCATTTTGTGGACATACGGACAGAAGATGAGACTTTTTTTTTAAAAAGGACACACGAAGCATGGACGGAAGTGGGTTTTCATCCGTCCCCGTATTAGTCCCTAACCAGGTCAAGTACCGACTCAACATGTTGTGTTTGGTTGGTTCTTTGAAAAACCAAGACCACTGCATGTTCTCTTCTACGAAGCCACCTTCATTAATTGCCTGCACACACTTTTCATGTGCTTCCCTGTAGTCACGTTGCACA
The DNA here is from genome assembly GCF_054856515.1 of Filicampus tigris. Classification (NCBI taxonomy): domain Eukaryota; kingdom Metazoa; phylum Chordata; class Actinopteri; order Syngnathiformes; family Syngnathidae; genus Filicampus; species Filicampus tigris. Next base: position 37,628,215 of record NC_141218.1, read on the forward strand.
TGCTTATTCTGCCCTCTAGTGGTTCAACACATGTAATACCATGGATGATGCCACAGGAGTCAAGGACGCCATTTCAATGGCTGATAGAAACGTGCCCAGTCTGTCTTGTGTGTGTAATACGGTAATAATAAGCGGTGTGTAATAAGCCAATTTCTATGTATTCTTTTTGACATGAAGTTCTAATTTGTCCTGCGTGATAATAATTTCTGTTTAGTGTGCTCCCTCTACAGGTGAGGAGGTCCTTTACCTTTAAAACGACCGTACCCGCCCTATCAGCAGGAGTTTTTGGCTGGGAAGCACACAGTCTTTAGACCTTGACTTGACTTCGCTTGATTTGGAACACTGGCATTGGAATTGTTTGACACTAGGCTGTTTTGTTTCCTTTCAACTAGAGGCTTTTGAAAAAAAAATTGTTTGCTTTATTTTTATGATCGCATACAAAAGGGCTCTTGTTTGACCCCTCTGTTTAAGTTCCTTGTTCAGCAGTGTTCGATTCCTTTGAGCCAGTTTCTTTGACAGTTTTGGAGGATGTGGTTTGCCATATTAAACCATCGAGCTCCCCTTATGACTTTGTTCCTCCACAGTTCTTCAAGGAGATTCTCCCGACAATTGGTAAATCAGTTTTGGCCATTATCAACAGTAGCCTGTCTTCTGGTGTAGTCCCCCAACATTTGAAACATGCTGCAATGCAACCCATGCTGAAAAAAAAAACTGGCCTTGATCAAGCTGTGCTATCCAATTTTAGACCCATTTCCAAGCTGCCAAATTTCCAAAATTCTGGAAAAAGTGGTGCACTCAAAGTTAAGATTCAATTAAAACCACTCACGATACTCCCAGTCAGTAAGTGGAGGTGCACAGGAAATTAGCCGGGTGTTTTTTTTTGTTGTTGTTGGGGTTTTTTTGTTTGTTTTTTTATTTTATTAAACTTTTTTCTTTTACAGATGGGGTCGGAGGACGATTATTTTCATGAATAAGGACCGAAGGATGAGGACGGAAGGGTACCCAGGTCGCGAACGGAGAACGGACCGACAAAAAAGGGTCAAGTGCCCAGCTCTGGTCTTCGTTGTTATTATCAGCTGTAGCTTTAGTTGCGACTGGTTACTTTGCATTTATGTGGTAGGCTTGAACTGCTGCTTTGGTAAGCAAAGTCCTTCTTACAAAGAAGGCATATCACTTTGCCTATATCAATAGTGCTGAATGTTTTTTGAATTTACCATTCATCGGACCAACAACGCTCACATGCTCCTCCATTTTCACCTCTTCTGTCTGCTCCTGAACTTGCTCTCCCACCTACAATAGGAGCCTATCAGGATATGCCAAACACAATGACATCCAATCAGTGTCCACTCCAGGGTGTGACACTGACCATTGTTTTTTACACCCCAACAACTCAAGCCCAAGCCCCACGCATCAAAACAGTTCGAGATTAAAAATTAAATAGCTGTGATTAAAAAGAGTAATGCTTTAACTGTGACTGTAATTAATTGATCGCAATTAATTAAACCCACCGGTCACAATTGTGATTGACAAGATTAATTTACAGGGAGTCCTCATTTTACGAACGAGTTCCATTCCTACACTGGCGATGTAACACGAAGTATGTCGGATGTCACCGTTAAAATTGAAATTTGTCAAAATATTTTGTATGAAAAAAAAAAAAAATACATTAAAGTGAAATCATCATCTAAAGAACCTCCAAAGACCTTGAGTTGCCAGAATAGCCCATTTGAAGAATCTCTAAGGTCCTCTCGCAGCCAGAGAGTCGACTCTGAAATCCCACTGACACAGGCAGAGGTGGTCAAAAACAAAGACAGAGTGTTCAAACGATCAAAAAGACAGGCCACCTCCAGTCTTCCAAAATACACACTATACTGATCAAAATCCTACTCCATGTGTCAAACAAAGCTGCCCCGATCCAGTGACATTTGCCTCCTAATGTACCCAGCAACTCTAAGAGACATCACCATTGAAATGTCAAATCTCAACTGCACCCAGTCCAAGGCTAAGGAACTGGATATGCGTATGGATGAGCTTGTTACATTCTATTGGATTCTTCTGGCATCTGGCTACAGCACTGTTTCACGAAGACATATGCACTGGTCAGCTGACACTGATGTACATAATATAAGCATTGCTACTGCAATGCGTTGAAATCTATTTGATTAAATAATGACCTCGCTACATTTTGTGGACAACACAAAGATTACTGACGATCTGTTTTTCAAGGTTAGGCCAAACTTCACCGAGCTAAACAAGTCTTACAAATTCGTGCCATATCCTGAATGTTTGTCAGTTGATGAGGTATGGTAAGATATGGCCTCATGGCAATTCATAAAAGGCAAACCAATCCGTTTTGGTTATAAAATATGGGGCCTTGCATTATCCAGTGGATACATGCATCATATGCAGCCATACGGGGGAAACCACATGTTCCTCCCAAAGAGTGGGTTAGGCCAAGGACCAAGCGTTGTTCTTGGTCTTGCAGAGCATGGTGAGGTGCCTCAAGGTTGCAAATCTCACCATGACAACCTCTTTACTTCTCTTTCACTCCTTGATGAGATGACGAAGCGGGGATATGGGAGTTGTGGCCCAATGAGGGAAAACAAATATCTTTACCTCTTCTCTTCAAACCAAAAAGTCAATTTATGAAGTAACCTCGTGGAACCTTTAAATTTTAACGGAATCATAAAAGCTGTTGGTCCGCTGGAAAGACAACAATGTTGTGACTATAGCAACAAACATAGGGGAGCAATATACTGAAACAGTTGTCAAGCGATGGAATAAGGAGCGACAGACATGCCTTTGACAAATTCCATCAACCACAATGCATCAAACAGTATAATGAACACATGGGAGGTGTGGACCTTCATGACCAACAGGTCTCTAGATACAGCATCACAATCAGGTCCAAGAAGTGGTGGTGGCCCATCTTTCATTGGTCTCTCAGCTGTGCACTCGTAAATAGTCATTACTTTTACAGTTTTGTTATGGGCGGTAACATTGATCTGCCCACCTTCACAATCTCACAGTCTCTTGATGCAGTGGTTTGGTACAAGGCCTTTGTCTCATGGAAGGAGATTTCAACTGTCAAAGATCAATCAAGATATGACCAACGCTCTCACTGGCCAGTAAACACAGGGAATAGGTTCCTGAGATGTCATTTTTGTGATAAACGCACTACCTATGCCTATGAGAGGTGCAATGCATCCCTTCACATTGAGTGTTAAAAAATACCACAGTGAATAGAAAATGAGTTAAAAAGGAATGTAAATAGCTGAAAAGGCCAATAAACAAGGAAAATTCATAATCAGGAAAGTGAGGAGGAGAAATGCAGTTCTTTGAAAAGCGGTTCAATTGAATCAACACATTCTGCATAATAGTAGAAGTTACAGTTACATGTTCAGAGGTATGTTTTTGTCATCCATTGTATGCAGGCCTCATCCAAATCTTACGTTTATGTTCTATATTTTAATGACTGTTTGACTGACTGATAGAGTAGTTCAAAATAAATTTGCACAAATATACCACTTTGTTCTACAGAATTCAATGAGACTGAATGTCATTAGTGGAATGCAAGTTATCTATTGAATTTTGCACAAAAATTTTATATTGACATGTGCAAAATATGCAAATGTTTGCATTTTATTTTCAAATAAAACAAAAGTGACTGTTGACATATATGATCTTCATATTTTGCCTGTGCTGTAATGAAAACACTTTACGAGTTTTTAAGAGTCATTACCCCATTTTATCCCACTGGTCACAATTGTGACCGAAAATAAAACATGCTTTTTCACCTAGGTGTCCACATTTTTTTATAATTATTAATGATCAGTTGAAAGGTCTACCCAGGCTGCACGGTGGTCGACTGGTTAGCACGTCCGCCTCACAGTTCAGAGGTCGTGGGTTCGATCCCGGCCGGCTCTAGCCTCCCTTTGTGGAGTTTGCATTATCTCCCCGTGCCTGCATGGGTTTTCTTCGGGTACTCCGGTTTCCTCCCACATTCCAAAAACATGCATGGTAAGTTAATTGGACACTCTAAATTGCCCCTAGGTGTGATTGTGAGTGCGAATGTTTGTCTCTGTGTACCCTGCGATTGGCCTCCAACCAATTCAGGATGTCCCCCGCCTACTGCCCGAAGACTGCTGGGATAGGCTCCAGCATGCCCGCGACCCTTGTGAGGATAAGCGGTATGGATAATAAATGAATGAATGAAATTTTGATGATGTATGGCTGAAAAAAATTGGGGATTATATGGCTTAATTTACTATTTTGACACCCCTACTCTATTGTGGAATGATACCAAAGATCAAAACCTGTTTTCAGGCCAAAACATTTATTTGAGAAATAAAAATTCCTCTTTGTCATGGCGTCGCACCGCTGTACTATATTATTCCGCTAAAAGCTTTGCTGCAAGTGTCTTTTTACAAGTGAAGAACATAGCTATAGGTAGTTGCCGGTGCTGTTTTTCCTTCTTAGTGAGAAGAGTCTTATAAACAGACTGGACAACTGCGATGATATTTGAGAGATATTTGGGTTCTCCGTTAACCAATCAGGATGCACACAATGCGCATTAATATGCTGAAAAAAGAAAATGCGGAGTGAGTGAGAAACGCTTGCCGGACTGACGGACTGCGATTACAGTTTGGTTCGGCTTGAAATAATGACGGGCTGACAATAATGGATGGGTACCCCAGTTGGCAAATGACGAATGACAGACCGGCACACTTTCAGTTGTGTGTGTATGAGAATGTTTCAGTGTTGTGTATGAGCGAATTTTGGGGGGGGGAATCTATTATTTTTATAAGACAATTTCAGTAGTAAGTGAGGGAGCTTATCCTAAATTATGTCCCGAAAAGCGCCACATAGTCACGTGTGGGGTCTCATGCTTTAAACACATTGGTTAAGACATTAACATCTTTCTTTGTACCAGGCTTAACAACGGAAAAGAGAGTGAGTGGAGTAGTGAGAAAAAAAAGTGACTGGATGAGAGAACGAGAGAGAGTGAGTTCATCCACGTGGTGAAGTAGAGCGACTTCATTAGCCAGGCCTTGACTGATGTGCTCATCAGAGGCAGCCATTGATGCATGATAAAAAAGGAAAGAGGGTGCGGGAATAATATGAAAGAAGTGACAGACAGATAAAGAGAATGGTAACATAAAAAGAGTGAGTGAGATGAGGGGACTGGCAGAGTGAGACAGAACGAAACAGATGAGTGAGAGTGAAGCAATAAGGAAAGGGCAAGGCTGTGTGATGGTAACACAAGCATAAATGAAATAGATCAAAATTGGCATTTTTAACAGAAAAGTTAGGTGCAAACAAATAAATTCTATATTTAGGTACTTAATGGTAACTGCTTTGTAGATGCTCTTGTGTGACTTCATCAAAACAAATTTGAAAGTCAACGCAGTGTACAATTGACACACTATCAGAGCCGAGCATTCGGGAAACGCCAAAAGGCGTACTAAACTCAGCATCAGCGGAGGGGTACAGCTAAGGGGTCCTAAAAGGGGACATATTTAGTAGGCCGCGTGAGCGGTCCATTTGACATCGACCGCGGTGAGTCGTCTGTTTCACATTTCACTAAGCGGTAGTTGGTGAAAAAACTATGTCCACTCAAACATTATTTAAAGATCATTAGTTGGCTAATTTCCTGTCCACATCCACTTACCGGCTGGGAGTATTGTGAGTGGATTGAATTGTTTACAATTGTTTAACCAAGATAAGATTTAGCTGCAACACAAGCCGATCGTGATGTGATGATGATGATGATGATGATGATGATGATGATGCCAACTGGAGCAAACCAGGGGGCATCAAGATTGAGTAATAACGCAATAGTATTGAGTTTTATAGCAAAACGTTTTAACTTAAGGCGTTTTCATTTTTTATAAAATAATTATTGCAAAATAACGCAAGTTTATTTCAAGTGGAAAAAAAGACTTCCACTTCTGGGTCGTTTAAATGTATATGCTGGTAGAGATTTTTACGGTCTAAAGATGTCCCACACAATTATATACTTCACAAGTAAAGTGACAAGATACTAAATGTGAACAGTTAGTTAACAAAACTATTCCGGATTACACACACAAGACAGGCTGGTCGTGTTTCTGTTAACGAGGAGAAATGGCTGACTCCTGTGCCATTATCTATGGCAGGGGTGGGCAATTCCGTCCCTCGAGGGCTGGTATCCTGCCTGTTTTCCGTGTGTCCCTACTGCAACACACCTGATTCAAGTTATCATATGATCAGCAAGGTCTGCAGAAACTGGATAACGATCCTGATCATTTGAATCAGGTGGGTTGCACCAGGGTGACAGATCAAACATTTAAGACACCGGCCCTCGAGGGCCGGAATTGCCCATCCCTGATCGATGGTATTACATGTGTTGAACCACTAGAGGGCAGACTATGCCTGTGCAATGTGACTACTAAGCACATTTGCCCATTTCGCTAAGTCGGTGGAGATGAACTTTGGCCGCCTCGCCTTGTCACCCACATGAGGGCCGATTAGTAGGCCGCACTAAAATCCGGCCCCAGGACGGACTGCCCAGCTCTGCCAACCAATAGGAAATCACTATTTGCAGAGCTGGGCATTTTACTACAAATTGAGCGTCCGTCATCCGTAATCCATCAGCAGCGAGGGTACCCTTCCGTCGACCGTCATTCGCTTTTTTCCTGGGGGTAAAAAAAATAGCACCTGTCTATAGGCCGTCCGCCTCTAATTTCAAACAGGCTTTCGTCTGCGATTCTGACTAAACTTTCACTAGCATCTCTCTTTTGAAGCTTGATAGTGGTGGATCCGAAATCCGCGTCTGTCAGAGCGATGAAATTATGTAGCCTGGAATTAGCTAGTTAGCAAGCAGCACCGTCTGCCTTACCAACATCAATCCACAGTTCCTCACCACATCCTGGGCCAGCCGCACTCACTCAGCCTCCTTGCATGCGACTCATAAGTTATCCGTCATTTTTTTTTTACCTTCTCGCTCGGGTTTGTTGACTTAGCCATCGTCACAACAGCGCGTTCCTCCTTCTTTGCACCCCCAAACTCATTAATAGTTTGCATTCTTCAAACTACCAATCAAACCAATTCAAACCACCCACTGGCCGATATTTGAACAAAAATAGTGACTCACTGTGATGTGCAGCTTGCTCACAACCTGGTCCCTCACTCAAATCTGTCCCCCAAGCAACAACAACTCACTATTTTCCTCGCCGTGCCCGCCGCGGTCATTGAAGCCTTGCTGCCCAAAATTGACTAATGACGGACTGCAAACGCATGGTGGACTAAATAATGGGGATTCCGTATGTGCCTAATGAGTCTTATTTTTAAATTTTGCCTGTCGTTCACCAACCATCAGTAAAATGGGTGTCCATTGGTGGCGTATAGACGGACCGGTACGTCACATAGATGGAATGACCAGCTCTGACTATTTGATCCGGCTTGACAAAAAGATGGATAGACGGATGGCGGAATGGTCCCCAGGCTGCAGACGGATGGTGATAAACAGCAATTTTTTGTAGAATGCCCACCTCTGCTAGCTCTTACTCTTATCTAATAATATGTTAAAATGTACTATCTGCAAGAATACAGAGACTAGCCTCAAACATTCTCATGGACTGATTAGACAAAAATTAACCTTCACATAAGTGGTGGAAAAACTAAAGACGGAAAAAAAACATTTTTATATCGTACAACCGAACTGCAGAAAGATAATGACCAAAATACAGGTGGCCAGAAAACAAAGACATTGATTGGGGAAAGAAGTGGAACTGGCCAACAAGTCAATATGATACAGTTAGAGTTAAAGAACCTTATGAAGCAGGGTTACTCATTAGGCAGCCCCTGGGCCACATCCAGCCCACTGGTCGCCTATTTCTGGCCCCATACTGTTACGGCTCTTTCCAAGATCAGACAAGATTGGTTGTTCTCATTGTAGTATGGCTGCAAGCCACACTACATTATCAATCAATCAATCAATCACATTTTATTTATATAGCACTTTTCATACATAAAAATGCAACTCAAAGTGCTTTAAAACATTCAAAGCAAAACATAGAATTATCTTCAATCAAAAGAAAAGATAAATTATTTAAAAGTTGTTGAAAGCCAAACTAAAAAGGTGTGTCTTGAGCTTCCTCTTAAAAATATCAACAGTCTCTGCAGACCTGACATCCTCTGGCAGGCTTTTATTTATTCCAAAGGTGAGGACCAAAATGGCTGAATGCAGCCTCGCCATGCATTTTGGTCCTCACCCTTGGAATAAATAAAAGGCCGGCGCCAGAGGACCTCAGGATCCGCGAGGGCTGGTATGATAAAAGCAAATCAGATAAATAAGATGGCCCAAGACCATTAACACATTTATAAACTAATAAAAGTACTTTAAAATCGATCCTGAAACACACAGGGAGCCAATGCAGCAATTTCAAAACTGGCGTAATGTGCTCCCGCCCTCTGGTTCTCGTCAGCACCCGAGCGGCTGAATTCTGCAGTAGTTGCAGTGGTGAAATGCTCTTTTTCGGGAGGCCAGAGAGCAGGGCATTACAGTAATCTAAACGACAGGAAATAAAGGCATGCATCAGCACTTCCGTGTTAGCCTGAGAGAGAAACGGGCGGACTCTGGCGATATTCTTAAGGTGATAAAAACCAATCTTGGTTACATTTTTAATATGAGGAATAAAACTGAGCTCAGAGTCAAAAATGACGCCAAGGTTCTTCACACAGTGTGAGGGATTGAAAATGTGTAGTTTTGGTAAAAGCTTCTCTCTCTGACCTTCGGGACCGATAACTAAAACCTCAGTCTTGTCCTCATTGAGCTGTAGGAAATTATCTGCCATCCATGACTTGATATCTAAAATGCAATTTAAAAGGGTATCAATGGGTCCTGTGTCATCAGGAGACACGGCAATATACAGCTGCGTGTCATCAGCATAGCTGTGAAAGCTGATGCCGTGTCCCCTGATGACATCCCCGAGGGGAAGCATATAAAGATTAAAAAGTAAGGGGCCTAAAATCGAACCTTGAGGAACCCCACGTTTAATTTCATGAGTTTTAGAGGAACAAGTATCCATACTTACAAAGAAATATCGGTCTGTGAGATAGGAATAAAACCAGTCAAAAACAGTACCAGAGATGCCCACTAGATTTTTAAGTCTATTTAATAAAATTTGGTGATCTACTGTATCAAAAGCAGCGCTTAGATCCAGTAGCACCAAGACTGTGAGTTTTCTCACGTCTGCAGTGCACCTAATATCATTTAAGATCCTTAAAAGAGCAGTCTCCGTACTGTGGTTCATCCTAAAACCAGATTGATATTTCTCCAAAATATTATTTGTATTTAAAAAATGATTCAACTGGATAAAAACCAGTTTTTCTAAAATCTTACTTAAAAACGGTAAGTTGGATACGGGTCTGTAGTTATTAAAAACGCTCGGGTCAGAACCGCTCTTCTTCAGAAGGGGCTTCACCACCGCCGTTTTAAAGGCAGCGGGGAAGACGCCTGTCTGAAGAGAGCAATTGACTATATTTAAAATTTGTTCTTCAAAAAATCCATAAAATGTCTTGGAAATGTGGGAATTGGATCCAAAAGGCAGGTTGTTGGGTTTACCTGGGAGAAAACTCGAACAAGTGTCCTTGCATCAACCAGGGCAAAACTTTCCAGTGTTTCCTCATGTAAATATGATTGTCCGGGTTTATTAAAACTTGTGTTTTGACGGGCTAAAAGACTGGATCTTATGTCATCGATTTTACTTCTGAAGTGGTCTGCAAAGTCCTCACAGAGAGCATCTGTTGGTCTCTGTGGGGACTTATTAAAATCAGAACTAGTTAAAAGTTCAAAGGTGGGGAAGAGAACCCTGGGGTTGTTTTTATTGACTGTAATGAGGTTTGAGAAATAGGAAGATCTTGCCAGTTTTACTGTTTTATTGTAAGATTTCAGTTGTTCGCATAAAATTTCATAGTGTACTGTAAGTTTACTTTTTCTCCACCTCCTCTCTGCACTCCTGCATTTTCTCTTTGATATTTTGATAGCATTGTTTCTCCACGGGGGTACAGTCTTTGTTTTTGTTGTTTTAATTAAAAGTGGAGCTACTGAATCTAATGATGATTTAAGATGTAGGTTAAAATTGTCAACAATAAGATCACAGGGTGCAGGTAAAATGTCAGCAGGAGTGTTTTTTAAGATCTCGATAAAATTTGCTGCCACCTCAGAAGATAGGTAGCGTTTCTTCACTGTTCTGACCGGGACTGCTAGATGGTTAAAACTGGCGATGTTAAAATAGACACAGTAGTGGTCTGACACTGCCAAGTCAACAACAGAGGACACACCAGCAGACAAGCCATAGGTTATAACCAAATCCAGGGTGTGTCCTCTGTTGTGAGTTGGCTGCAAGACGTGCTGTTTAAAATCCAAGCAGTTTAAAAGGTTTGAAAAATCTCTGGATAGTGGGTCCGAGATGTTGTCCATGTGTATATTAAAATCGCCAGTTATTAATATCCTGTTATAACTGGAATATAAAATGGATAAGAATTCTGAAAATTCTGTAATAAAAGAAGTGGAATGATGGGGAGGTCTATAGACGGTAATGCAGAGAATAGGGGGACTGCTAAAAACAAAGGCATGGTGTTCAAACGATAAATAGCTGCTAAAAATGATCTCCTTTGATAAAAGAGTATTAATAAAAATTGATGCAGTCCCGCCTCCTCTTTTGCCATCCCTTGTAGAAAATAAAAAGTTAAAATTCGGTGGGCAAGCCTCGTTGAGAGCAACTGGAGCATCTGTACCAAGCCATGTCTCAGACAAAAGTATACCATGTAAATTATTGTCTAAAATCAGGTCGTTTATGATAAAAGTTTTGTTTAAAAGGGAGCGCACGTTCAGCACGGCCAGATTAATTATTGTGCTGGACGTGCGCTCATGGTGGTACGAATGAGCAGTATTAACATATACTAGATTACCACTGTTAAAACCACGTTGTTTGTGTGTGCAAGGGAAGCGTCTGCCGGTGATGGTTTCAATGGGAAAATTGTCCGATAGTGGTAATGATAATGAGGGCCTGCAGGGGGAGCTAGTGAGGGTGGTGGTACTGTGAGCGGCTGGTATTGGCCTGTAAGTGATGGTAGTGACATTGTCATTGCAGCGTTTATGAGTAGAAGAAGAAATATGATTGGTAAACAAGAGTCAGCTGGGAGTGGAATTGGTTACGACATGGTGGATGTTAGCGGCTAAAATCTTGCTACCAAGAGAGTTCGGATGAACACCATCCGGCTGGTAAAAAGACGGGCGATTCCAGAATAGGTTAAAGTTGTCAATAAAAGCAAAGTCAAGGTGGCCACAAGTGCGTAGGAGCCACGTGTTCAAGCTTAAAAGGCGGCTGAAGCGCTCGGCTCCGCGAGACAATGCCGGCAAAATGCCACTCACCCAGACCGAGAGACCGCAGGTTCTTAACAAGGCAAAGAGGGCGTGAAAGTCTCTCTTCGTCTGCTCAGACTGTCGGCGCATTGTCTCGTTTGTCCCAACGTGAACGATGAGCCGGGTAATGGATGATGGCAGAGAGTCAAGAACACCCGGCAGGATGTTAACTATGTCCATGACTTTCGCTCCGGGAAAACAGCGGGTGACGCAGCCGGGATAGTGAGTATGTCTAATGGTGCTGTCGCCAATTATAACGGTGGTCGGTGGGTGACGTGAGGAGGGAACGCCAAGGGACTCACCACCGGCGGAAGATTCACGACCCCACTGTCCAGGATGGCTCCGCCGAGGCCGAGTGAAGACGGTGGATGACACCGATGAGTGTCGCCGATGATGCTGGTGATGACGACCACCCTTGTACCGGGACACCGCGTCCCGGAGCAGCCCGACGCGTGAGTGGACGGCCGTGTCACCGGCGGACCCGCCCAACATGGGGTTCCCGGCCGAGGTCGTCACCGTGGGTGGCGGGGAATCCGAGGGAGCCCCTGGGAGCACAGCCCCAGCGTCGGACGCAGCAGTCGGTATCTCTGACTGCTGTAGTGCAGTGATGGGAACAGGAGACTCACTCGCCAGGGCGGCGAACCGATTCCCCAGGACCAGTTGGGGGCGGTGGGGTTGCTCCCCGGCCCTCCGGCCGCGGGACACCACCTTGACCCAGGTGTCACTCTGCAACGGTGTCGAGCAGGATGGCCCCGGGCAGGCAATTGGATCCCACTTCGCCGTGTCCGAGAGGCCAGCCGCCTCAGCCGTCATTGTCGCCGACAGGATTTCACGAGCGCGCCTTCTCATGACCACCGCGGAGAGTTCGGGGAAACGGGTCGCGAAGCAAGAGATGACCGATTCCTTCTCATGGAGCTCCTCTGAGAGACGACGAATATCCCTTCTTAGGTCAGAGATTGTCTTATTTGCCTTCTCCAGCAGGCCATTGTGTTCGTCGCTGTCGTCTGAAGGCATTTTAATACACTAGCTCCAAGCTAGCCCCAAGCTAGCCCGTTTCCGTCTCACGCTAGCTGTATGCTAGTCCGCGAGATCAAGCGACCCAGAGATTAACAAAAATTTAAATAAATAAAAAATAAGATAAAAATAGTCTCCAAAAATTAAAGAGTAAAAACGCAACGCGCAGGTGAGGTAGATTCGAAGGCGAAAGTGCAGAAGTGCAATCGATACCATCCACGTCCAAACTCTGACGTGGCAGGAGAAACGCAAACGGAAGTGACGCAAACGGAAGGAACATTACACACAAGTCAGTGCATCCGACTAGCCCATTCATTGTGGATGAGGGTTGTATGCAAGGCAGGAGTGGGAGTCATTCTCAGCCCTAAAGATTCATGGTTCAGATGGCCCAACGACAATTTTCATACCCGCAGATGCCATTTACATTTTTGGTGGCTGTTGTTTGCCATTTGCCTGCTTGTCACTGAACATGCTGTCGCAGAGTGCCATGTCCTCCTCCTCCTACAGGACACTGACACCTCCACTGACGCTCTCAGGTTCGCCTGACTCCACTTATTCTTTGCCATAGCGTAGCTTAGTTTTATATTACATGATGTTCATTTAAACTTTTTTTGTAGCGATGTAATTAGTGTGACACACACACACCCACAGACACATCTCGTCCACTGCACAGCTCTCCTGCAGGCAGAGACAGAGCGCTGGGCTTTTTTGGAGGGAGAGGCAAGGCGAAAGATGCTTCTGAATGCTGCACCTCTGCCTTGCCTGATATAAGGAAGGCTCCACGCTAAACAGCAGGTTAGAAATGATGACACGTCTAAATGACATAACTTCAAATAGAAGTTTAACAAGTGTAAATTATTTTGTGACAAGCAAGCTTGTTCCCCACGGGCTGCAGTTAATGAGGCCATGAATTAATTGTGTTTCTAGATGAGGGAAGTCATGCACGTATCCAAGAACTACAAAGCTGGGTGGCACTTCATTTCACCCTGCACAAGCCAATAAATAACAATGTAAATGTATTGTGTACCATTAGATAAATCAAATTTATCAAAAAGAGGAATTCCTCATTGTATGTTAATGCATATATGTGCCATTTAACCAAATTGGTGCCATTTGCGTCCCGAGGCAAGTACATAAAAATACATTTCTAGAAAGCGTCATGCACATTGAAATGCAGAGCTGGGCACTTTACCCTTTTTTGCCGGTACGTCCTCCGTACCTGGGTAGCCTTCCATCCTCGTCCCGGCCGGCCCTCCTTGTCCTTTTAAAGCGCTTCGTTCCTTACATTCCGTCTATCAGAATGATGGACTTGGAATTCTCAGCTCTGTTGAAATGCATTGTGTTTAAAGTTAACATTCAATTAGCTCAAATGTCATGGCTATAGTGCCTGCATATGCAAAAAAAAGACATTCAGGGCTTCAGTACAGAAAACTGACATGATACAACTTCTTAGATTAACCAATCCACACCGCAGGGTGTCCGGCCTCTCTCTTAGAGATAGGGTGAGAAGCTCGGTCATCTGGGAGGGACTAAGAGTCGCTGCTCCTCCACGTTGAGAGGAGCCGGATGAGGTGACTCTGGCATCTGATTAAGATGCCTCCTGGGCGCATTCCTGGTGAGATGTTCCGGGCATGTCTCACTGGCAGGAGGCCTCGAGGGTGACCCAGGACATGCTGTAGAGACTATGTCTCCGGACTGGCCTGGGAACGCCTAGGGATCCCTCTGGAAGAGTTGGAAGATGCGGCTGGGCAGAGGGAAGTCTGTGTTTCTCTGATAAAGCTACTGCCTCCGCGACCCAAGCGATACATAATGGATGAATGGATGGAACTAAACAATAACATCACCAAAGTGGACAGCAGAAAACAAGAATTGCAGACAAAACAAACAATGCTCATCAGTCGAAGGGCCATATAGACACAGAAAAGAGACACAGAGAAACGAGGAGTGGGGGGGGGGGGTCGGGAAAAGAGACAAACAGGGATTGGGGAGGTGGGGGGTGGAGCGAAACAACCAGGGCTTCATTTTTTTTTCTCCTTTTTTTTCTTGAGGGTTACATTGGGTGTTGTCTCCTACCATTTTAAGATGGTCCACTATTTTGTGATCACTAATTTCACTACCTCATATCAGCTTTTATATAAGTGCTTTATATACTTCACTACTTTTTAGACATCTTTTAACATATATGCCAGTTTTTCAAGGCAGTGGTTGATCTACTGATCCAACCACGCCCACATCAATCATCTTTGGATCCATCCATCCATCCATTATTGATACCGCTTGTCGCAGGCGTGCTGGAGCCTATCCCAGCTGTCTTTGCGCAGTAGGCGGGGGACACCCTGAATTGGTTGCCAGCCAATCGCAGATCTTTGAATCCATTTTGCAACATTTCTCCTCGCAGTTATCATAGAGGCCACAAGGACAGCATAATCACAGTCACACACATTCTTCTCACCAAGGCACCCTTTTTCTAATGCATCCCACATCACACACGTTACAATAACAGTCCCATCTCACCTTTCACCTCTTTCTCAACAGCATGTTAACAATTCTCAACATACAACAATCACGCTTATAACACTTTCGCAATGTAGACCAAACATTACAAGACACCAAACATTTTTTCTCACAACACCAATCTCACACTCGAACCATAGAAACCATAAAAATGCTTCATCTCATACCACAAATTTCATGCAAACGTTTTAAAAACAAATTTCTAATAACATATATGGCTCCGAACAAATAATATTCAAACACACAGCTTATCTAAACAGATGAGGATCTTAACAAATAATATTTGACCCCCACAGCTTATCTGATACTCTCATGCACATCATCTGGCGTTCCCCTAACGGACTTTCAACTCTGGCCTTACTCTTCTTAAAATACCACTATATTCAATGCTTCTGGCATTTGATTCAACACACAGAATATTGTGTTAATAAATTTGAAACATAAATCTCATTTCACACCCTCAGAAATATCAACAATCTACCCCCTTGAAGGAGTAGGCAAATATGCATCAATAAAAAGAATACCTTCTGCTGACCTTATTTGTGGGCCCAGTTGAATTGATGAAATTTCTGCAAGGAAGGTGTTTAAGTAAAAAAAAAATTAAAAAAGAAACGCAAGCATAAGACCCCAAGGTTTCGGGACCAAAAGAAATGTTTATGGGCACTCATCGTCCTGGATGCAAGAGTGCTTCAAGGGCTCTAATTCAAGTCTAAATTGTTTTTTGTGTGTAGTCTTGAATAAATTGCCTTATTATAAGGTGTTTTTGACAATATGACAATATTTTTAGCATCAAGGTAGAATTTCTAAAGGGAGAAACCAAATGTTCTGTTTCAAGAAAACATTTCATAATGTAAGCTTTATTAGTAGTAAGGTGTACATTTTCAAATTAAGAAAAGAAAGTAAAAAATATTTAATCATGAATATGTACCACTTATTTTAAGTAAAAATATCTTAAATAAGATTTCTTGCTTGTCATAAGCAAATTTACAAAATCTTTTCGCAAAATGTTCTAGTTTTAACACCTGTTACTGTCTTAAAGGGGCTAGATTTATATACCGTATTTTCTGGGCTATAAACCGCACCATTATATAAGCAGCACCCACTCTATTTTTAGAAAATATTGGAAAAAAAACTTATATAAGCTGCACCTATCTATGTTGAAAACAGTGCCTTTTAACACTGCAGCAACGTTGTTGATTAAAACGGAACAGAACCAAGAGAAAATAAACAGTACTTATCGTCATTTCACTGCCGGCTGCCGCTCCAGTTTGTCAGCTAATGTCCACCAGACTCCACCATCTATTGTTCTACTACATTCTACATATGCACCTGTCTTGTTTTATGCTAATCAAGTCAGCCAATCGAACACACCACGTGCTGACAACTGTACTAAATCAACAATAGCATTTCACATAGAAACAACAGAAGTAACATGAGCCAATCGCATTCATGTGCACTTCAGAGACTTCACCTCTAGGAAAACATAAAATCAAAGAATTACAGCACCTAATGCAATAACCTAGTGCACAGCGGCCTCGTACAGCCGGTAACTCCTCCACCGGTAGTCACATCCAGCAAATGTATTGTATTGAATTGTACTGTAATTCCGGTTAGAGCGCCCCGAGCGGTGGAAGAAAAATCCACACAATAGTACCGGAATATAAGGTGCATGGCTCAAAACCTAGGAAAAAAGGTGCGGTTTATAATCCGGAAAATACGGTACTAGTTTTAAGAATTTTGGCCAGGCAAATTTTGCTAACCTCATTGTTGTTGTATTTTTGCTTAAAATAAGAACATTTGGGCGGCACAGTGGTCGACTGGTTAGCACGTCCGCCTCACAGTTCAGAGGTCGTGGGTTTGATCCCTCCCTGTGTGGAGTTTGCATGTTCTCCCCGTGCCTGCGTATTCCGGTTTCCTCCCACATTCCAAAAAACATGCATGGTCAGTTGATTGGACTGTCTAAATTGCCCCTAGGTGTGATTGTGAGTGCGGATGTTTGTCTCTGTGTGCCCTGTGATTGGCTGACAACCAATTCAGGGTGTCCCCCGCCTACTGCCCAAAGACAGCTGGGATAGGCTCCAGCACACCCGCGACCCTTGTGAGGATAAGCGGTATGGATAACGAATGAATGAATAAGAACATTTGACCAAATTTGAGGACATTTTGCTTATTTTTAGGATGTTTTTTTTTGTTTTTTGGAGTGTATGACTATAAAGAGACATACAAAGAAAGGCACTTAAAGCGTGTACGTCACTGAGCAGCAAAGGCTTGCGAGTATTAGCCAGATTAGCAAAATGTTGTTTTTTTGGTCAGGGTTCGATAAAGGTTGCAAAGAGCAGAGCTGGGCATTTAACTAAAAATTTGTAGTCCATTTATCACCTTTTGCCTACAGCCGGTGTTCCCTTCCGCCGTCCGTTTATCCCTCATGTTGTCCGGCCGGACCAAATAGTAATCACCTATAGGTCGACTATCATTTTAAACGTGCTTACGTCAGCTTTTCCGACTACCAACTCCGACAAACTTAAAAAAAAAAAGACTATGCTTCGTTTGACAATTTTTTAAAGTTTCCTGTCTATCGTATATCACCTACAAAATGGGCATCCATCATAGGTGGTTAGGTAGACCAGTCAGCCACATAGGTGGAATACCCAGCTCTGGCAAAGACATTTGCCAGACATTCGCAAACAGTTTTATCCATCCATCCATTATAATCGCAGGGCACACAGAGAGAAACACACACACTCACAATCACACCTAGGAGCAATTTAGAGTGATCAATTGACCTACCATGCATGTTTTTGGAATGTGGGAGGAAACCGGAGTAACTGGAGAAAACCCACGCCACGGGGAGAACATGCAAACTCCACACAGGAATCAAACCGAGGAATTGAACCCACGACCTCTGAATTGCGAGGCGGACGTGCTGATCAGTCGCCAACCGCGCCGCCCGAAACAGTTTTAATGGTCACAAATAGTTTTTCTTATCGCCATCAAATTTTGAACAAGTCTTTGCAAAAAAAAACCAAAAAAAAACTGTTTTCATTTCCTAAGATGTGTAATTTGCTGTTCTTAAATTGGAGAGCAAACTGCTGATTCAACTCATCTTTGACTCCTGTGTCATCACTTTGTGTTTGAGTCTAACTAAATGGCTAATATCAGTACAATCTATGATAGGTGCACAACTTTTTTTTGCGCAAGCCAAGCATGTATTTCAGAACAGTGAAGCCTGAAACTAAGTAGACTAAGTAAAAAACTAAGTAAACTAACTAAGTAGTTTCAAATAGTAGCGGCACTGGATGCCCGAACGATGGCCAGAGCAGTGTGCTGCTTAAGGCTCCTCCTACCAGCAAGTATGATGCATTCAAGATGTCCCTTTTGCGGTTGTTTGAACTATCAGAAATATATATATATAAATGGAAATGAAGTGTATTAAGCGCCCAATTTTATTCATTTGATTTATATGGACATATTTATTTATTTTACTTGTGAGCTGTTGTGCAGGTCAGATTTAACAGGTATTTTACATATTTTGTCTTTTTGATGGTTTTGATGAGTTATCATCAATAGAAAAAGTATAGAAAAAAACACTCTACGGAGCTGAAATTTCACACAGAATGTTGAAACAGGTCAACGTTCAAAATGGCACCCAGCTGTAATTTCTAAAGCATTGTATTTAAAAGATACTTACTTTACCCACACAAGATGTACAATTACATAATATGTCCCATTGACTCCCATTATAACTCACAATTTTCAATATTTTATAATCCTGATGTATTTTAATGCATATCCGGTGAGGACCGCAAAAATGCATTCTCACGGGGCTCAATTCCATGGAGAAAAACAAATGGGTGGATTTACACCCCTAAACCACCAGGTGACGCCATTGACTAATGATTTCTCCGTGCACAATAAAGGTTATATTCAGTGCACAAAGAAGTACTCGCGAGTAATTTTATCACATAAAACTGCTGGGATTAACAGAAGGGGGCTGTCTTGGGGCTGTGTGACTCTCTCGAGGGCCACACAGTCACAGTGGACAATTTTTTTGTTCCGTGCGCCTCGCACAGGAGCTCGAAAAGAGTTGGATGGCGCTCTTGGGGACAATGAGGAGGAAAAGGGCGGAGCTTCCTCCACAGCTCCTCCGAGTGAAGGACAGAGCAGTGTGTCGAGCAAGTTTGCCATCACACGAGCCATGGCTCTCGTTTCCTATGTCCCCAAAAGAGGGAAAAATATAATTGTATTTAGTTCAAAGCACCGGCAACCAGAGGTGGAGGATGGGTGGCACCAGAAACTCAAAATGATCATTGACTACAACAAAACGAAGGGCGCCGTTGATCACTTCGACCAAGTGAGCACACGTATTGCCTTTATCAAAGTTTTCTATCAACGCTGTTTTGTCATCTGATGTTTTTTTTTGTTTGTTTTTGCAGGCTTGTGCGACCTACTCCACTCGACGGTGGACTCAGAGGTGGCCCATGTGTTTATTTTATCATATGCTGGACATCTCATGCTACAATGTATACGTTTTGTACACGAACGTGCACCCGACGTGTAACCAAGGCAAGCAACACAGGCGCCGGCTTTTCCTGTTGGAGGTTGCTCTTGCACATTGCCAACCCGAATTGGAGCGCAGAAAATCAAAGATGCTTGCAGGTCAGGCTGTCGGGATGGCTGTGACAGACGCCGGATCCGCACTTGGACCCTCCCCTAAGCGCAAGCAATGCGGCCTCTGCACAAAGCCACTGAAGGCATCCCATTTTTGTGCAGGGTGTGGAATAGCCATCTGCAACAAGCACACAAAGCGGACATGCCCAAATTGTTAAAAAATTATGTAAATAGGTTCAGTGTTGAGTGTCAGTTTTGTTTTTACTTGTTCTTGAAATTTGTTCTGTATTTGTTGTTTGTTTGCTGTACATAAATTCAGTTAATTCAGTTTTCATCGTTGGCTTGTGAGCTAAGGTCCCCTTGAACATTTTAAGTGGTTGGAAGAAAAAAAAAAAATCAGAAATGACAAAGTTATAACACCGCAAAGGCATGGACATTCCATGGTCAAAATACTGGTAGTGTGACTTTTTATATAAAATTGCCATTATCCCAAAAAGGGACATTCAAAAGAAATTCTGTTGTTATGACTTATTGACTTATTCAATGGTGTAGTTATGCCATATGAAATATTCCAATTTAATTTGATATATATATATATATATATATATATATATATATATATATATATATATATATATATATATATATATATATATATATATATATATAGGGCGGCACGGTGGTCGACTGGTTAGCACGTCCGCCTCACAGTTCAGAGGTCGTGGGTTCGATCCCGGCTCCGGCCTCCCTGTGTGGAGTTTGCATGTTCTCCCCGTGCCTGCGTGGGTTTTCTCCGGGCACTCCGGTTTCCTCCCACATTCCAAAAACATGCATGGTAAGTTGATTGGATACTCTAAATTGCCCCTAGGTGTGATTGTGAGTGCGGATGTTTGTCTCTGTGTGCCCTGCGATTGGCTGGCAACCAGTTCAGGGTGTCCCCCGCCTACTGCCCGAAGACAGCTGGGATAGGCTCCAGCACGCCCCGCGACCCTTGTGAGGAGAAGCGGTACAGATAATGGATGGATGGATGGATATATATATATATATATATATATATATATATATATATATATATATACTATATTTACTGTCCATAGAGGGCATCAAAAAAAAAAAAAAAAGAATAAATGTACACGTACTCAGGTCCCCCTAAACATTTTGAGTGGTTGGAAGTGAAAAATAAAATCTGAAATGACAAAGTTATAACACCGCAAAGGCATGGACATTCCATGGTCAAAATAATGGTAGTGTGATTTATTATATAAAATTGCCATTATCAAAAATCGGGACCTTAAAAAAAAATTCTGTTGTCATGACTCATTGACTTATTCAAAGCTCTAATTAGGCCATATGAAATATTCCACTTTGATTTTTTTTTGTATGATATATACAGCATAGTTAATTTTGCTATTAGCATAGCACAGCTGTTACTGTTCATAGAGGGCATCAAAAAAAAAAAAAAAAAGCATACATGTAGCTAAGGTCCCCCTGATCATTTTGAGTGGTTGGAATTAAAAATAAAAATGGAAATGACAAAGTTATAACACCGCAAAGGCATGGACATTCCATGGTCAAAATACCTTGAGTGTAGATAAAGTTATTTCTAACCCCAAGGGTTAAACTTCCCATTGGAAGTTTAGATTGAGGAGGCCTTTGCGTGTGCGTGAGGAAACTGCGCACACACTCCGAATGCAAGGATTCCAGATGACGAGCCAGACCCACGGACTTTGATTCTAAAGACTAACTTCTTTATCGTGCTCTGGAGGATCCGCCGCACGAGGACGGACTCATTGGTGAACTTTCTGACTGAGTGGTAGGAGTATCGGAACACATAGAACTCTGAATAGAAATATTGGGACACATTGAACTCTGAATATAAGTGTCACATTTTGTATTTTCATATCTCAATTGACATTGTTGTGGTTTGGATATGTACATATATGTAACACTGTATTTTTGGGTTTCCAATGATAATTAAGCCTCTTACTTGAGAGAAGAGAAAAACAAAGGGTTAAATCAGGAAGATAATTGAACAAAAGTGAATTAACCTCAATTTAGACCGGTCTAACATAACTAAACTATCTAAATGAAATAAATCATCTAATTAGGGTGAGTTACATAAATGACTTCTAACTAAGAAAAGAGTTGAGGTGAAAGATAAATATTTTTTTGCTACCCGCAGGCTTGTTTGTACAATTGTTATCTGTGCTTTTTGTGTTTACTTAAAGTAAAATTTACATATTCTTAAAAACTATCTGGTCTCTGGCTCAACTTAATATGTAACCCCACTCTATTAGAACCTAGTACTGACCCAGTTGCACAATAGTGAATATGTGTTTGTGATTACCCTGCTACACTGGTGTTGTACAACACTGGGAGTTGGAAGTACTCTGAAAAATCATACGTTTAATAAGAGAGTCTACTGGAAATTAAATAGCGCTGGTCGGAAAGATAAATACAGAAAGCAAGGAGGAAAAAAATCAACAGTGTAGCAGTGTTTGTGAGTGTGTGTGTGTATGCAATATACTGTATCTGCAGGGCCCTGGTGGTACTCAACAGTATCAATAAGAGAAGATTTTTTTGGGGGACGTGTCCAGCTCTGTCTACTTATAAAATGTTGTCATTCCTCTTAGGGAAGAAGATTAAAAGGAACCTTTCAGGATGAGCACTAGAGCTCATTTGTAATGTCATAGGAAAAAGTGCCTACAGCTTGACTGCACACACTTACACAAATCCATATGCAGAAAATGGTGGGGAAAAAAAGGGCAATTCTAAGATCAGTAGTTAAGGGGTGCTGAGCTCCGGCCCTGCAAGATAGATTTCACTGCTTTGTACATTTTAACACAATTATTTCTACTTTTATGAAAAAGAGAACTTTTAAAGCATGTCTGTGATTAAACCATCAAATCTAAAACAGGTTATTTAAATGTTGAACCACAGCAAAGGATGATTGATTGGATTTGTAAAACAAAAAGACCAGTCATTTTGATACAGCAGCAAGTCTACATATACGTTTACAGTAAGCACTTTTTTCTGGCATTAACTAGCCCCTTATAGGGAGCAACAGTGTTACTGTTCAACAAGCTTCTAGATTAATTGGCTCCAGTTTCCAAATGGGGCCTTTGGGGCAATGTTAACCCAGTAATTTTGTTCTTCCAGTCTGTAGAAACGTCACAGCCACCAGAGGTGGGCATTCCATCAGACTGACGGAATGGTTCATTTTCCTGATGATAGACTCAAAAAAGACGCACTAAGCACGAACGGAAAAGGGTTTTCTTCTGTCAGTGTAATCATCATTACCCGGGTCAAGTACCAACGGTCCTCCGAGTCCGTGACTGACGGGCGCTCGTTTTGCTGATGGCTGACAGAAACAATGCCCGACTGTCTTGTATGTTTGTTTGAAAGGGGTTCCTGAGAGAGGACTCCAATCTATGTGTGAGAGTGAGTGCTTCCGTTTTCAATAGGATCCCTGCGAGGACTGTGATGGTCGGCTGTGATTGGCTAATAAGGCAGAACCAGAAGATGTCACTTCACTTTGCTATGACAAAACAAATCTACAATGTTTTAGCGGAGCTACGTTACTGAGCATGCGCAAGTGTCTTCTTCGTCAATGCTGGGACCGCCACAGACCTGGCGACTGCACGAGGGCCGTTACGTGAGCTCTCGCGTTATTTTAAACATGAAAACAGGGTGAAGCCTAAAGGCAAACGATTCATAGCCTCACGATAGCCAGTCAACGGCTCTTCAATCGATGTATCTACATGATCCTGGCGGATTTTGTAGAGGCACAGGAGTGTGCTGCCGACACAATCTATCGCTAGCGTTTACAAACGGATATCCGGTCGAATCAGTTTTTCGTCCCACCCCTAGTTATTATTATAAAGGAAGTCCTCGATTTACGGACGAGTTCCGTTCCCACGCTGACGATGTAACACAAATTTTGGTGTAAGTCGGATTTCACCGTTGTCTATATTTACGTCAAAATACTTTGTATAAAAAACTAAAATACTGTAACTTATTGGGTTATCTGTGTTGTCGTGGTGACATTTTTGTTTTGCTGAGTTGTGTTTCCAAGTTTTCTGAATGCATCCCGCGACTTGCTGGATGGGAGGGTTGTGCGAGTGAGAGGAGAGAGCGGACGGGAGGAAAAGGGGACATCTGTGTGTGCTCATGATGGAACGCTTGTTGCTCTGTAGTTGGCATACACCCACAGTAGGCGTGTTATAATACTAAAAGGAGATAACTAAACTAATGTCTGGCGTTGTGTCTTTGGAAGACATTACATATGGTACAATACAGTTCAATCGGACAGTTCTAATTTATTTTCCCAAGCCACACAGAGCCGCAACATAAGGTGCTGATGGGTTCTGATGCACTTTGATCATTTTGGGTTATAGCAGACACAACCTTATCCAGATTGTCTCACTCAAGATTTCTCAGGGCTGGAACGCATGATTATAGTATCATTATCGGTCGGCCGCGAAGCTTTCGAGTCCTCAAACCGTGTTCCACCCACCATGGATACTCCACATCGTTGCCAAGGGTCTAGAAGTGTGTCTGTAAGGAGGAATTGTTGTCTGTGTGTTTTTCAGGCTTAGTATGATCCAGTCAGAGACTCAGTCCCTTATATCAGTGAGATGTGATTGTGAGCGTTTGTACAAGTGGGGTTCTAGGAAACTAGGGTGTGGCTTTTAATGAGGGGGAGGCTTTCAGAATTGGAGAGGGTGATCTGTGGGTATGACTAGTCAAAATTCAACACTTTATTCACACCCACAATGTTACGCCATAAGCGACTGCTCTGAAAGAGGGCAGAGATTTTCTCCAAGTACACGTCCATCCTCTCACTCCATTCCACCAGCGGTAGGTGAAGGATCTGGACAAATACCCCACATTCGCTGTTGAAAGATTCCAGTACAAAAATCCAGATAATTTGGGCGTATATATTTGCCCTCCTCCCTCTCCAGACCCCCACAGAGTTGTATCTTAAAGAACCAGTGTCCACAAGGCAAGGTCCTTGGTATCCAGATGAAGATTAAATCTTGCCAGGTTTCAGACGTTCGCATTCCTGTGTGACTCCGGGCACCAGATGGTTTAATCCCCCCTGTGATTTGAATTTAGAGTTCCTAAATCAGAAGGTAATTTAACTCTGTCTTCTTCTTTCTTATACAGGCATAGCTCTCGTACAAAAATTTGAAACCCCACAATTCAGAGGAAGTCAAAGGCCAGTTCTGCTCCAAAAACTCGGTCAGAGGCTGCTGAACGCGACACAAAAAAATCTGTTTCTTACGCCGTGCATCTAGGAATGGACCACGTCCTCATCAATCCACGTGAACAGAAACACTGGTCTCGTTGATCATATTGTCCATAACTGTTACCAAGGATATGACTGAGTCTCACTTTTTCTAGCCTTTACTGTCCCAATCAAACCAATCATTATGATCACCTGATTTCTCTAATTACCTCATTATTACTCACTCGTTTTAGGGGGATGTGTGCCTTAGTCAAACAACACCCATCATCCAGGATATCTGCAAAAACAGGTGCAAACTTTTTCAAATAACAATTGTAATCTGTAAAAGTCATTAATCACTAATCATTTTGACATTAATTAGGCCATGAACCCATATTGAATAGCTGCAGGACATTAAAATGTCATTAGGGGTCATCAATCAATCACTTTTGACATTAATTTGGACGTGAACCCATGTTTAACAACAGCTGTAAGACATTAAAATGTCATCATGCATAATCATTAATTAGTGACCTTTGACCTTAATTGGGCAGTGAACCCGTGTTGAAGACAGTTGCAAGTCATTAAAATGCCATTAAGGGTCATTAATCATCATTAATTTGTGACCTTTGACCTTAATTAGTGTGTAAATAACAGCTGCAAGTAATTAAAATGTCATTAAGAATCATCAGTCATCGTTAATTAGTAGGGATGTAACGATTCACTCAAGCCCCGAGTCGATTCGATTTTCAGTTCCCGATTTTTGATTCGATTCTATTTTTTTAAAAATCGCTACCATGTTGTCTCTGTGCGCTAGTGTGGTTCTGCAGCCATCCACAAATGCAATACGCAATGATGTTTGGCGCAAGCGCATAATTTGATCTACACATTCAAAATGTGCATCAATGAAAAAACATTTCAAGACATAATTTTCTAGATGAATTTAATCAACCCAATTTTGCAATTTATTTAATCGATTAATCAATTAATCTGGGCAAATTGATTTTTAATCGATTTTCGATTAATTGTCACTAATTGCCCTATTAATTAGTGACCTTTTCACACCTAATGTCATTAAGGATGTTATCCATCAAATTTTGACGTCTGCTACATTGTAATGTCTGTGAGGTGACATTGTGTGAGTGTAAAGTTTGATTGTTACTAAGGTGACAGTGTGCCTAGAGTAGGCGCTTATAATTGTGTGTACAAAATGTGAAAACAAGTCACTGTGACCCTCAAGTCATCAAGTCATAGAACTATTTCCTGCCCCAGCAGCGCTGGTTGCCATGGCTGTAATCTACCTGGCACCGCCTCAGGCTCCTCCGCCTGTGGTAGCTGTCATCTTCCCAGGTGGTTCCCTACTGCCTCAGTCAGCATTGCCGCTGAACCAAGGCCACCCTGCCCTATCCTGTGCCAACAGTCATCCACCTACTCTTCAAGGAACCACACGAGGATGGGGGCAGAAAAAGACTCGGGCGTGGTAACCCTGGCTAGTAGAATACTAAAGGGGGCCGGACTGTAGGTCCACAACTTCAGGCACAAACCACAGAAGGAGTGCAGCTCACTGACTGAACCACCCAGCCAAGCAACCGCCCACCAGGGCAATGCATGCTGGGAATGTGAAATCCGGGCCATCTCACGAGAGACAGACTATCCCATCAACCCCTGGGCAGGATCTGCCCGGGATCTGCAATAGGAGGGCCCAGTGAAACCTGAGGAGGAGATCATTACACCAGTTGTAACAACACAATCACGTGATGAGTTAATGGTAACTGTATTTAACCTAAGTGGGGAAAAATGATAACACGGTAGACACTGGTGCTACCTATTCCTGCATGGGAAGATCTATCTTAAAGCTTCTCTTCTCTGGGTCATCAATCAAGACTACACTGATAAAAATGTTGAGCCTGATCTACTTAAAAAAATTCAGGTAACTTTTTGCATCAGATTTTTTTTGTAGATAAACCAAGGATAGTGTTTGTTTAATCTACCGTATTTTCCGGGATATAACCCGCACTGTTATATAAGCCGCGCCCACTCTATTGTTAGAACATTTTGGAAAAAAACTTAAATAAGATGCACCTTCATATATAAGCCGCACCTATCTATGTTGAAAACTTTTATATTTACTGCATTTACAGAACGATTATGAACTGTAAATGTACATATATGTACCTGATCACATTCTTTCCTAACAGTGCCTTTTAACACTGCAGCAACGTTGCTGATTAAAACAGAAGAGAGCCAAGAGAAAATAAACAGTACTTATCTTCATTTCACTGTTTGCCACCATCTATTGTTCTACTACATTCTACATGTGCACCTGTCTTGTTTTATGTTAATAAAGTCAGCCAATCTAACACACGGCGTGCTAAATCAACAATAGCATTTCACATCGAAACAACAGAACATACGTAACATCAACCAATCGCATTCATGTGCACTTCAGGCACCTCTAGGAAAACATCAAATCAAAGCATTACAGCACTAAATGCAATAACCTAGTCTATGGCGCCCTCGCCTGTTGAACTCCTCCACCTGCAGTCACATTCAGTTAATGGGAAATGTCCATCCATCCATTATCTATGCCGCTTATCCTCACAAGGGTCACGGGGTGTGCTGGAGCCTATCCCAGCTGTCTTCGGGCAGTAGGCGGAGGACACCCTGAATTGGTTGCCAGCCAATCGCAGATCTTTGAACCCATTTTGCAGGGCACACAGAGACAAACATCCGCACTCACAATCACACCTAGGGGCAATTTAGAGAGTCCAATCAACTTACCATGCATGTTTTTGGAATGTGGGAGGAAACCGGAGTACCCGGAGAAAACCCACGCAGGCATGGGGAGAACATGCAAACTCCACACAGGGAGGCCGGAGCCGGGATCGATCCCACGACCTCTGAACTGTGAGGTGGACGTGCTAACCAGTTGACCACCGTGCCGCCTAATGGGAAATGTATTGTATTGAATTGTACTGTCATTCCGGTTAGAGCGCCCCGAGCGGTGGAAGTAAAACCCACAGAATAGCCGTACCGGACTATAAGCCGCATGGCTCAAAATCTAGGGAAAAAGTCGCGGCTTATAGTCCGGAAAATACGGTACTTAATTTCTTTTGCATAAGAAATCTGTTTTGCAAATAAAGTTTACTTACAAGTCATGTTAGTTTTAATTTTGGACGTCAACTTAATTTTTTTAATTACTTAGGTAAATGTTACTTAACTTTATAAGTTAACATACTTGCGAAGTTAAGTAGACATTATTTGCAAAAACTAACCTGACTTGCAAAGTTAAGTGGACTTTACTTACAAATCAAATTTCTTACACACATGAAATTAAGTAGCCTATACAAAAACAATCCTTGCACTGTTGTTGTTGTTGTTGTTGTTGTTATTGGATCCCCATTAGCTCTCGCAATCTACAAGAGCTAATCTTCCTGGGGTCCATACAGATGAAAGGCAAAGCAATACAGAATATGTAAAACTAAATAAGGATATCCATCCATCCATTATCTGTACCGCTTCTCCTCACAAGGGTCGCGGGGCGTGCTGGAGCCTATCCCAGCTGTCTTTGGGCAGTAGGCGGGGGACACCCTGAATTGGTTGCCAGCCAATCGCAGGGCACACAGAGACAAACATCCGCACTCACAATCACACCTAGGGGCAATTTAGAGAGTCCAATCAACTTACCATGCATGTTTTTGGAATGTGGGAGGAAACCGGAGTACCCGGAGGAAACCCACGTAGGCACGGGGAGAACATGCAAACTCCACACAGGGAGGCCGGAGCCGGGATCAAACCCACGACCTCTGAACTGTGAGGCGGACGTGCTAACCAGTCGACCACCGTGCCGCCCTAAGGATATAGTATTAGATCTAAAATAATAATGACAATAATGATACAATAACCATAATAAAGTAATAATAAATTTAAAAAAAATACAAAAATCACAAAACATCGCATCACATAACAGATAAAATGGAGGAAAAATATATATATATATATATATATATATATATATATATATATATATATATATATATATATATATAAATATATATATTACTATCATACCCAGATCTCACCCCACACCAAAGTATGTGTTAAGGGAAATGAACCTCAACATTGATTTATTTGTACTATTTTCCATTAGGAATTTTTTTAACATATTTTTTAAAGTGGACTTTGTTTGTATATTCTTGATCATATCAGGTATTGAGCTCCATCCTGTGATTGCTCTGTAGATTGTTGAGGATTTTAAATGATTTGTTCTGGGTTTTGGAATTGCTAAATAGTTTGAACTATCTTGTCTTGTGATGTGCTTGTGTTTTTCACTTATGTAGATTAATTGGTCTGAAATGTATTTGTAAAACATTCCAGAACAAACTGAGGAAATGGAAGTGTAATCTTTTTTTCAAGAGGAAGCCATAAATGATTGTCATGCAATTCTGTAATATGTGTATACCTTGAACAGCCAAGAGTCAATCTAGCAGCCTTATATTGTTATATTTGCAATTTCTGTAAATCAGTTCTTGTAGCAGATGACCAGATTCCTGGACAATAATCAAGGTGTGATAGGACTAGGGCTTGGATTACTACTTTTAGTATTTTTTGTGTAATGTACCTGGAGCATCTCCTTATTACAGCTAGGCTCTTACCCATTTTACTTATTAAATAATGTATTTGTTTAGACCATTTTAGTTTATCATCCAAAGTAATACCCAGTAACTTAGTTTCTTTTACTTGTTCAATTGTTTTTTCCGGCAAAGGGTAAACTCAGTTGAGTATCGTCGTCCAACATACTTCTAGATCCAAGCGCCATAGATTTTGTTTTATTAATATTTAGAACCAACTTATTCCTTCTTACCCAGTCTGCCACTTACTGCAGATCATAATTACATTTTTGATTTAGCACACCATATGTAGGTGCTGCACTGTACAATGTACAATCATCAGCATAAATAACTAGACTTGATTCATTTAATGCTAATGGAAAGTCATTTGTAAAGGTTGAGAACAAAAGAGGGCCTAATGCACTCCCCTGAGGTACTCCACACTGCCACACTATAATATCAGAGTAACTTCCATTAAAGGACACACTCTTTGACTTCTCTCTGACGGATAACTTTGCATCCATGACGGGGCTATCGAGCCAAAGCCATAACATTTGATTTTATCCAGCAGTAGAATGTGATCAATTACATCAAAAGCCGCACTCAAGTCCAGCATCACAACCCTCACAGGCCTCATGTTATCCAAGCCTTTTTGCCACTCGTCTGTCATTTGTGTAAGTGCTGTGTTTGTTGAATGTTCTTTCCTATATGCGTGTTGGTTACACTGCAAATTTATGACATCTTAATAAGATTTATTGTCTTAAATCTAGTGAAATTATCTCCTCCATCTTGTTTTTAGTGTCAAATACTAGTTACCAGATTAATGTGTAGGATTATTCCACTCACTTTAAGGAAATACTACTTTTTTTTCTTATTTAGTCCATACATCTAGAAATGGATGATATTACACTTAAATTAAGCAAAAACAGTGTTCAGATAGTGTTTTGATGAATATCATTTCTTAAATTAAGAAAACAATACTGACACATTCATTTTTTTCGCCCTCAAAATAAGAAAAAGCTCAACCTTGTAAAAAGAATGGACATTGTGTTCTCAATAAGCTCTGTCCCGACCAAACATAAAGAACTTAGCAGAGCAATGACAAAATGCAAATGGTTGTTTTTTTTAAATTTGGTGAACAAATATTTTGAACGGTTCTTTTTGATGAACTGATTCTAATGATTCAGTTCACTTACAAGAATTGTCAAACAATCTGGAATGTGTCTGTAAGGGATGTTTCTTTGAATTGATTCAAGTTTTTGAAGGGGAAGTCAACCCAAATCTTTATCTAAAATAATAAGTCTTATGCACCTCCACTAGTCAAAACATGGCATTCTGATCAACTCCAAAATCCAAAATTGATCAGGGTTTGTTGTTGCGGTCCATTCCCCTTGTTCATGCTCGCTGCCGCTGCCGCCGCAAGCTCTTGATGCTTGTTCACATGTTTCGTCCTCAAATGTTTTATCAGATTTGACGTATTGAACCTGGCCACTTTAGTTCCACCTCTTGCAACTTTCGCACCGCTAATTTTGCACTTAGCTGTTGTACTCGCTGGAGTTTCTATGTTGAAGTAGTTCCATATCGCCGACATTATATCTCATGTACCCCACTGTTTTTTTTTTCATTAAACATGAAAAAGCAGCCCCGCCATTGGTTAAGAGTGTCCGCTCTGGGCCAATAGCGACGGCTAATACTGAACAGTCACCACACACCTGTGTCGTGAATGAGCAAGATACAAGGCGCTGCATTCAATGTAAATTGAGCAGGGTTTGTTGTTGCGGTCAATTCCCCTTGTTAATGCTTGCTGCCGCCACAAACTCTTGGTGCTCGTTCCCATGTTTCATTCTCAAATGTTGCATCAGGTTTAACGTATTGAACCTGGCCACTTTGGTTCCGCCTCTTGCAACATTCGCTAGCTGGAGTTTCTATGTAGTTACATATCGCCGACATTATATCTCCTGTACCCCACTGCCCCCCCCCCCCCCCCCCACACACACACGCACACATGAAAAAGCAGCAGGGAGCAAGATACAAAGCACTGCATTCAACGTTCTTTACTAGTACAGCATCGGGAAATGGCATCGGCACGTTATTTGTACGTACTCTCAGATATCGATACCAGTGTTTTAATGTGGTATCGGGATACCACCCGATACCAGTATCGGTATCGGACCAACACTAGTAATAATGTAAGTGCATTTTTTACAGGTGATAGAGCAATGGAGAACCTGGGTGAGTCACAGTGTCTGTCCTAAAAGGTCATTTTATATATTTATAGTATTGCTATCAACTGATGTTCTTTTTTGAATGATATTGATGTTTTTCCTTTTTGCTTTTGTTAGCTCTATTGATGAGGGCTTGTTTTCAAACACTGAATAGAGATGATCTGACAGGCCTCTTTGGCCTTAGCACTTGATCAGAAGAAAACAACTGTTGTTGGTAATTTATCCTGTGTTTATTTTCTAGCAACTAATCTCTGCAAATTGTGGATTAATTTCCGTACCTGTAGTAATTGACATTTTTGTGTTCTCACCTCAAATCAGAAGGACCATCCCATTGTATCTCAGACTCCTGAAACTGCATCTTCACCCATGATTTGCAGCCAGCCCCCAACACCGTTGTGAATAAAAACCCATTTAGGACCTTGCCATCTCCCCAGTCTTACAGAATATGTTGCGCACACCAACATTGAGTTGAGGTTATGCTGCAAGAATTAAGAGTGGGCCCACTCCAGCAGAAAAAAGGAATGTGTCATGTCTGAAATGTCTGAAATGTCTGAAATGTCTGAAAAGAACTGAGATGCAGGCTGCTCAGAAACACAATCACCATAACTGTGTGAAACATGTATGTTCTTTCATTAATGTTTGCTTTATCTAGTCTATTTTTTTACCTTTTTATTAAACGTGAAATTATTTATTGCCACCTTGCAGGAGAGCTTCAATCCGAAGCTGTAAAAACTGCAAAATGTCTCCATTGAAATGGCTGTGTGCAACACGTGAGGGTGGATGAGCAAAGACGAGGCTTGTGGCATCTATCCAGGTGATTAATATTTTAAATCTTCAGTATGAAGCAAGATGAGTGTTCATTGACTTGTCTATACAGTAAAATAAGATAATAGCGCTGTCCTTACCTTAGATACTTATCCTTGTTTGAAAGAACTTACTCATAAAAGCAATTATTAATGATGGTCATCAAATACAATTGGTGTCATCATTGTGTTTTGATTTTTTCTTTTCTTTTTTTTTTTAATGAAAAATGTTTTGGGTTAGGTAAGCTACAAAGGATTATGGATCCACAAAATAAGTTCAGAACTCAAGTTAAACAGATATTGGAGGATTTCTGCTCCAGGGGCTGGTTCTACAGGGTATGAAAGAAGGCACCAAGAACAATGGCTCAAAGTAAGTAGGAAGTAAAGTTGGTAGTAAAAGGAAAACCCGCAGCCCGCCCTCCCCTCCAACAAACCCAAAGATATATATCCGCCAGTACATGAGCACTCGCACCTACACACACACCCCCCCCACACACACACACACCCCACATATACACACAAAGCACACAACCTGATAAACTTTGTTAAAAAAGACATGACAAGGCACAGAGGAACCATATGAGGAGAGGGTACACAAGGGGGGCTCGTTCACGCTGAGGGGAATGACAGCCCATGGGCCACAGGGAGTGCCGCCATCACAGAGACCCCCGGCCCAGATCAGCCGGGTGGACCCCACACAAAGTGTAGAGGCCCCCGGCCACCCGGACCCAAGGAGCCCCTGCGATGACGCCCCCTGCAGGAAGGGCAGCCACCCCCCAACGCGGAGGGCCCCCCATGAGGAAACACTGGAGCTAAAAGCTAACAACAACAGTAATATAATAGAAGAACCAAAATCAGTAAAATAAGAGAAGAAGAATCCTCAGTCAAAAGAAAAGATAATTTACTTAAAATTAGTTAAAAGCCAAACCAAAAAGGTGTATCTTGAGCTTCCTCTTAAAGATATCAACAGTCCCTGCGGACCTGACGTCCTCTGGCAGGCTATTCCAAAGTTGAGGACCAAAATGGTTTTGGTCCTCACCCTTGGAATAATTAAAAGGCCGGCGCCAGAGGACCTCAGGGTCCGCGAGGGCTGGTATGATAAAAGCAAATCTGATAAATAAGAAAGCCCAAGACCATTAAGACATTTATAAACTAATAAAAGTACCTTAAAATGGATCCTGAAACACACGGGTAGCCAATGCAGCGATTTTAAAACTGGTGTAATGTGCTCCCGCCCTCTGGTTCTCGTCAGCACCCGAGCTGCTGAATTCTGGAGTAGTTGTAAAGAAAAGATACTCTTTTTGGGGAGGTCAGAGAGCAGGGCGTTACAATAATCTAAACGACAGGAAATAAAAGCATGCATCAGCAATTCCATGTTAGCCTGAGAGAGAAACGGTCGGACTCTGGCGATGTTCTTAAGGTGATAGTAACCTATCCTGGTTTCATTTTTAATATGAGAAATAAAACTGAGCTCAGAGTCAAAGATGACGCCGTGTCTCCTGATGACACCCCCAAGGGGAAGCATCCATCCATCCATTATCTATACCGCTTGTCCTCACAAGGGTCGCGGGGAGTGCTGGAGCCTATCCCAGCAGTCCAAGGGGAAGCATATAAAGATTAAAAAGTATTGGGCCTAAAATTGAACCTTGGGGAACCCCACATTTAATTTCATGGGTTCTCGAGGAACAAGTATCCATACTTACAAAAAAAGATCGATCTGTGAGATCGGAATAAAACTAGTTAAAAACAGTACCAGAGATGCCCACTAGGTTTTTAAGTCTATTTAATAAAATTTGGTGATCTACTGTATCAAAAGCAGCGCTTAGATCCAGTAGCACCAAGACTGAGTTTTCTCACGTCTGCAGTATACCTGATATAATTTAAAATCCATAAAAGAGCAGTCTCAGTACTGTGGTTCATCCTAAAACCAGATTGATATTTCTCTAAACTATTATTTGTGTTTAAAAAGTGATTTAACTGGAGAAACACCAGTTTTTCTAAAATCTTACTTAAAAATGGTAAGTTAGATACAGGTCTGTAATTATTAAAAACGCTGGGGTCAGAGTTCCTCTTCTTCAGAAGGGGCTTCACCGCCCCCGATTTTAATCGGGAAGATACCCGTCCGGAGAGAGCAATTGACTATGTTTAAAATTTGTTCCTCAAAGAATCCATAAAATGTCTTAACAAGAAATGTGGGAATTGGATCCAAAAGGCAGGTTCTTGGATTTACCTGGGAGAAAACTCGACCAAGTGTTCTTGCGTCAACCAGGGCAAAACTTTCCAGTGTTTCCTCAGGTAAATGTGATTGTCCAGGTTTACTGAAACTAAAGGCTAAAAAACTGGATCTTATGTTA
This sequence comes from Filicampus tigris, assembly GCF_054856515.1. Taxonomy (NCBI): domain Eukaryota; kingdom Metazoa; phylum Chordata; class Actinopteri; order Syngnathiformes; family Syngnathidae; genus Filicampus; species Filicampus tigris. The sequence continues at coordinate 37,662,983 of NC_141218.1, forward strand.
TTGATTTTACTTCTGAAGTGGTCAGCAAAGCCCTCACAGAGAGCGTCTGTTGGTCTCTGTGGGGACTTGTTAAGATCAGAGCTAGTTAAAAGTTCAAAGGTGGAGAAGAGGAATCTGGGGTTGTTTCTATTAACTGTTATGAGGTTTGAGGAATAGGAAATTCTTGCCTGTTTGACTGTTTTATTGTAGCATTTTAGTTGTTCACATAATATTTCGTGGTGTACTGTAAGTCTACTCCTTCTCCACCTCCTTTCTGCACTCCTGCATTTTCTTTTTGAAATTGTGATTGAATTATTACTCCACGGGGGTACAGTCTTTGCTTTTGTCGTTTTTATTAAAAGTGGAGCTTCTGAGTCCAGGGCTGATTTCAAGTTCTGGTTAAAATTGTCAACAATAATATCACAGGGTGCAGGTAAAATGTTGGCAGGAGTGCACTTTAAAATGTCGATAAAATTTGCAGCCACCTCAGTAGATAGGTAGTGTTTCCTCACTGTTCTCACCGGGGCTGCCAGATGGTTAAAACCGGCGATGTTAAAATACACACAGTAATGGTCTGACACAGCCAAGTCAACAACAGAGGACACACCAGTGGTCAGGCCATAGGTAATGACCAAATCTAGGGTGTGTCCTCTGTTGTGAGTCGGCTGTGAGACATGCTGTTTAAAATCCATGCTTTTTAAAAGGTTTAAAATTTCTCTGGACAGTGGGTCAGAGATATCATCGACGTGTACATTAAAATTGCCGGTTATTAAAATTCTGTTATAAGTAGAATATAAAATGGATAAGAATTCTGAAAACTCTGTAATAAAAAAGGGGGAGTGATGGGGAGGTCTATAAACGGTAACGCAGAGTATAGGGGGACTGCTAAAAACAAAGGCATGATGTTCTAATGATAAATAGCTGTTAAAAATGATTTCCTTTGAGAAAAGAGTAGTATTTCAAATTGTCAAGGGTCTCATCAAGTTTCTTTCCAGTGGCTCCACCCTTCCTCCTGTACAGGGCCAACAGTTTGGGTGTGCAGTGGTTCAACTTGACTTATTAGCTGGATGTTTCCTTGATAAATGTGTTTTGAGGGAAATCCAGGTTTTGAAGGAGCAGGGGCAATTGGCATATAAACAGGGGAGAAATTCACTGTGGTTATGCCTCAACCTGTAGTGCCTGAAAAGTGCCGTGGATTCAGGGGCAACAAAAGGTACAGATCTTGCAAATCCATTCCATGCGGAGTACAAGTCACATTTAAAATTCAGTTATATACATATGCCAAAGGGGATGCAAATTGGGTGGTCTCTCTGGCGGAGGTTAGGATGGAACACAGCCGCAAGACTCGATGTTACATTTAGTTGCTCGGCTTAGCATCTCCGCTGTTTACTTGACCAAGGTATACAAATCAAGGAAATATCCAACTAATAAGTCAACACCAAAAGTAAAAGTAATTCTAGGCAAATTGATCGAAACAGAGATTTAGAGCCTCTCACCGACAACTGAACCTTTGTCAAATACCCAATCAAGTTATTTCCTGGCCCATGCATAGTTAATGTAATGTTGCCCCACATTTCGTACCACAATTAAGTGTCTGTACATACATATCTTAATTAGTTGTAGAGGTACCACCAGCCAAGGTGTAGAGTCACCTGGTGAATTTTTTTCTAAGTGAGTAACTTACTGTAACCCTAATAAGTTGTTCTACTTTATCGGAGGCCATGGTATGGCGGGCTACAAGATAAAATCGAGTTTGTGCACTTCTGGTCTCTTCCTTGCCAAAACAACCGACGCGGCAGGACAATGTTTCAATCCGTCTCTTTTTTTATTTCAAAAGCCTTGCTCTAATACACTCTCTCTCTCTTTTCTTCTTCGCTCATACACTGCCATAAGATTGATAGCCCCACCATTGATAACTAAGTTCTAGTAGAGAACCTAAGCATTATCATCAAGTACATGGATGACATTTTTAGTGTCAACCAAGGAATGTTTCCAAGCACGACTCAATCACTGTCCTCCTAGCCCAAGCAAAGGGGGGACACAAAGTCAACAGGCAAAAATTGCAGTTCTGTCAGGAGGAATTAGAATACATGTGTAGGAGGCTCAGTGCCAATCAAGGAAAAATAGCAGTCGCCCTATTAGAAGCTATTGCTAACACAACCACAAACAGTAGGCCACATGTTGACCTTCTTGGGAATGGGGGGCTATTGCAGAGCCTGGATCTGTTACTATGCGATGAAAACCAACCATGATTCATGCTGCGGGGCAAACCAGCAGTTGCACTGTTTTGCAGTGGGATGACAAGTCTGTGCACGAGAGTTGTCTGAAAAGCTGCAGTCACGCGGAGAGGAGGAGCGCATGGAGAACATTACGCCAAAGTTTCTTGACACTCAAACATGACCTTGAAAATGCACCTGCATTTGGGAATCTTGATTATTCTAAACCATTTCTTCTGTATGTTGCCGGTAGCAGGATATGCATGTGTGGTCATAATGCAGGACACTAACTGGGAAGCAGCCGCCTGCCTATTACAGTAAGATCTTAAGCCCAAGCCCGAGTCTGTGCCCGACCGGACCCGAATTTCAGGCCGGTCTGGCCTAAAATGTCAATCATTACGTTCAGGTCGGGCCGGGCTTCTCTCTCGTTGACTTTTAAAAAAAATAAATATATGTTTATAAAGATGTATACTAAAACGATATGTGGATACTAAACTAAGGAATACTTGTTATAAAATAAATAATTTGGATAAAACAGAGAAGGCGCTGTAAGGTAATTGCTATTTAACTACTAAACATGAGCCGCAGAGCCAGTGCACGCTTTGTGCACGTGACAGAGCCAGTCTGCAAGTCCACATCTATTTTGACCTGGTATCCCCGATATGGAGCAGCAAGAAGTCAAGGATAAACTAAAGACAGGGGAACTAAAAAGGCAAACACGCACCGGTAAGAGTGAGTTGTGGAAAAGTTTCAAATTTATGGTTGAAAATGCTACAGAAACTTGCGTTGGCTTCGCTGAATGTAGTCAATGTGGCGCTTTGCTTTCATACGAGAGCTGAGCAGGCATTTAAACAACTGTAATGGTAAAAGTGATGATCGTCAAACATCTATACTATCATTTGTCCCAAAGACAGCCCCTCTTCGCGCTAAGCTGGCCATCACAGACAAGTGCGTGGACTTTTGCTGTCAGGACCTTAGACCATTTACAGTAGTTGGTGGCAAAGGTTTCAAAAGTTTGGCCCAAGAACTGATCAATATTGGGTCAACTTTGGGTCAATATTGGGTCAACCATTCATGCAGCCAAGAATGTTGTCTGTTTCATCAAGCAATCAGGTTTGGCAGCACAACTATCAAAAACAGTGCTTAAGATGGGTGAAACCAGATTCAGCACAGTTTACTTGACGCTCAAGTCTGTGCACGACAGTTGTCTGAAAAGCTGCAGTCACGCGGAGAGGAGGAGCGCATGGAGACTTATATTTATGCATGTTTAACTTTGGTTCTTTTTTTTTTTAATAACCTGTCTTAACACATTATTTTTGTTCTTATTTATTTAAATTAGTAACGTATTTTATCTAGCTTCCTTATTTATTTGTTAAATTACTCTTTACAGCAGGCCTGTTCTTACGTTAGGGGCCTATAGTGTGATATTTTTTATTCTAAAAGCGTGTTGCTGAAAATGTTCCTATTTATTTTGTTTCAATGCTTCTTAAAGCAGGTTGTTTTTTGTGTGTTCCGATGCAAATCATTAAAATAAAGAATGTCATTCTTTATTTATTTATCTAGTTCATGTAGATTTTTTGTATTTCTGTGTTCTTGCGCTTCGATCCTTCCATTAGATTTTCCATTTTCAGACCAAATTAAAGATAGAGAAAATTCAAACTTTTATTTTAAATTTCGTTTAAACAAAACTATAGAAAAAACAATTTCATATATCTTTTCCCATTTATTTGATTTGCATTATTCTACTTAAAGCCTAGTGGGCTGCAGTATTTCTCTGTGTACCGTATTTTCCGGACTATAAGTCCCAGTTTGTTTTTTGTTTTTTTCATAGTTCGGCCGGGGGTGCGATTTATACTCTGGATCGACTTATGTGTGAAATTATTAACACATTATTGTCATGGATTGTTACTGCTGACAATGTTTTCTGTTCCTCTGCAGGTGCTATAGCGCTAAAGCGTCTGCAGAGGGAGACAAAATATCATAAATAAAAGTCATCTTAAGCCATGATAATTATTTCTATATCTTTTCACATGTTATTGTAACCAACATAAAGAAACATAAGATACATCCTAAAAGCTATTAAAATGCATGAATAATTCAAACAGTTGAAGCCTAATGTTTTGTTAAACTAACAGGCCTTGCTAGTCGAGGAAGCCAGCTTATCCAAACAGCTAAACATTCACACACAAACTCCACAGACTCTAGGTGTGCAGCGAAGTTGCCTGTTTATATTGTGAAACTGCACAAGAAACTGAAAATACTATCAATCTATGCATTACATACACATGTATTTTCATAGACATGAACAAGATAAGCCTATGCTAACGATTAGCGATCGCGATTAGCATTAGCGATAGCGATTAGTATTGTAATGCCCCTCGAAGTGGTCAAAGATGCACACAGTCACTGATGCAGTCTGATCGTCGTTTTTAATCACAGATCGTCACTGAGAACAGTACACATTCACACAAGAGTTGCTGGTGGCCACAACTCACGCCCATGCGCTCAATCATCCACACGCTCTTCCCCTCAACTTCCCTCCTAAACTCCTTGTCCCCTCGCTATGATGTCACTCACTACCCATAGGCCCAGCCAGCACATGCACAAAACAAGGAACAGATATTACACTGCCCTCCCCTTTATGAAACCCTCGCCCCCGAGGGGGTCAACAACAAAAAATCCTCTAGGCGCTGCGGCCTACGCCTCTGTCTCTTGGGTCGGCCTGGACCCGTGCCATTTCTGTCTCCAACCGGAGGAACAGGGACAACATGAGTGCGATCTGGGGAACCTGAATCCACCACTCGTCCTGAAATGGCAGGTGAAACAGACCCGGCCTCAAATATCGGAACACCACTGCCCCGGTACGGAGCCAACCTGTCCCGATGTAGGGCAACCCTCCGGCCCCTGGGGGGAACTGCCACTCGATACACTACCTCCCCCACCCGCTCAAGGACCCTACACGGCCCGTCCCAATGACTGTCTAACTTAGGGCAGCGTCCCTTCTTTCTTTTTGGTGTATACACCCAAACCAGCTCGTCGACCTGGAAGTTCCGCCCCTTGCTGCGTACGTCGTAGTTCCGCTTCTGACGTGCACCAGCTTTCTCTAGCTGGTCCCGGGCGAAGACATGCGCTGCCTGCAAACGATCCTGCAGTCTCCGGGCATATTCCAACCCCGGCCGATCCTCGGGGCTGCCTGGTGGTCTGCCAAACGCCATCTCCGCTGGTGTCCGGATCTCCCGGCCAAGCATCAGCAGAGCAGGAGTACAGCTTGTGGAACTTTGGACAGCCGAACGATACGCCATCAACACCATTGGAATATGCTGGTCCCAATCATGTTGGCGCTCGGAGGTGAGGATGGCAAGCTGCTGCTGCATGGTGCGGTTAAAACGTTCAACTAAACCATCACTCTGCGGATGCAAAGGGGTGGTTCGCGTCTTCTGCATGTTCAAGCGTTCACAAAGGGCAGCAAAAACCTTGGACTCAAAATTTCTTCCTTGATCACTGTGGCGTATATCTGCAGTCCCAAACCGGCAGAACATGCCCTCCAACAGTGCATCCGCCACCGTCTCTGCCTCCTGATCTGGCAGTGCGTATGCCTCGGGCCACTTTGTGAAATAGTCCATCGCACACAGCACGTAACGGTTCCCTCTGTCCGTCACGGGAAAAGGACCCATAATGTCCACAGCAACCCGCTCCATGGGCGCCCCAACTCTCTGTTGCTGAAGCGGTGCATGCGATTGGTCTTGAGGGCCCTTGTAGGCCGCGCACTCGTCACACCGCCGGCAAAAGTCCTCCACGTCCCGTCGATGCTGGCCCCAGTAAAACCCTTGTCGAAGCCGTCTGAGTGTCTTTGTGCTGCCAAAGTGTCCGGTACCCGTGCCCCCGTGGCATGCTCTCAGTACCGACTCTCTAAGAGCTCTGGGCACCACCACCTGCCACCTCTCCTCTCCGGTCGCTGGATCCTTCCACGCACGCTGCAGCACACCATCCTTCATGCGTAAGAGAGCAAACTTGCTCCAAAGGCCCTTGGCGCCAACAGAGAGTCCCATCACTCCTTCCCAGGGTGGCCTCCTGCCACTCTGGACCCACTGTCGCACAGGGTTGAGATCACGATCCTCTTCCTGCTTGACAGCCCACTCTGCAATGTCCACAGCCTCCAGGATGCAGCACGATGGTCCAGCGGCAGTCCCCTCCCCACACAGCTCCAACTCCCTGGCATCCCGCCGGTCGCAGTAGCCGCAGCCGCCAACAGCACATGGACGCCGGGAAAGGGCATCAGCATTGACGTGCTGAGCTCCAGCCCGATGTACCACAGTAAAGTGGAACGCCTGCAGCTCCTCCAGCCACCGTGCCACTTGGCCTTCTGGTTCCCTGAACGACATCAACCACTGCAGCGCAGCATGATCCGTCCTGATGGTGAACGGAACGCCACATAGGTAGTACTTGAAATGACGCGCAGCCAAAACAACTGCCGTTCACGTCTGGTGACACAGTATCGTCGTTCACTCTTATTGAAAATGCGGCTGAAGTAGGCCACCACTCGTTCACCTTCCGGCCCCACCTGTGACAACACCGCCCCCATGCCGACATTGCTAGCGTCCGTATCCAGCACAAAAGACAAGGCTGGATCAGGTGGAGCGAGAGCAGGAGCATTGATGAGGGCATTTTTCAGGCTGGAAAATGCCTCCTGACAGTCCGGCGTCCACAAAAAGGGTTGGTTGCCCTGAAGAAGCCGGAACAAGGGCGCCCCGATGCAAGAAAATCCTCTCACAAACCGTCTGTAATATGAGGAAAGCCCCAAAAAACTCTTAAGCTGCTTCTGATCTTTTGGGGCTGGCCAGTCTTTGATGGCGCTGACCTTCTCCTCCAGTGTGCTGATGCCGTCTCCATTCACTCGGTGACCAGGAACTCCACCTCTCGCTGCATAAAGTGGCACTTTTCTGGGTGCAGTTTCAGTCCAGCCGCAGCAATTCTACCCAGCACCAGCCTTAGAGACTCCAACGCAGTCTGGAAGGACTCACCGTGGACGAGGACATCGTCCAAATACACCAAGCATTCTTGCCGCGGAATGTTCGAGAGCACTGTGTCCATCAAGCGCTCGAACGTTCCTGGTGCATTGCAGAGTCCAAAACTCATTACTTTAAACTGCCAGTGTCCTCTGGGGGTGCAGAACGCTGTCTTAGGTCTGGACTCGGCGGTGAGGGGGACCTGCCAGTAGCCACTGCGCAGGTCGAGTGATGAGAACCACGCAGACCCAGAGACCAGATCCAACGTCTCATCTATCCGCAGGAGCGGGTAGCAGTCCTTTCTTGTCACTTTATTGAGCGGCCTGTAGTCCACACAGAACCGCGGTCTGGTACTTTTCTTTCTGGGAACCATGACCACGCCAGACGCCCACGGGCTGTCGGAAGGCTCTATAATTCCCGCCTCGAGCATAGCACGGACCTCCTGATCCACAGCCTCCTGCTGGGCCAAAGGCAGGCGTCGGGGCCGCACCTTAACTGGTCGCGCGTCCCCGGTGTCGATGTGGTGCTCAACCAAGTGAGTGAGGCCCACCTCATTCTCACTGAGGGCAAAAATGCTCTCAAAGTCCCACAGCACCTGCCACAGCTGCTCCCGCTGCTCGACATCCAAGCCATCACAGTTCTTTTCCCAGATGAACCGTATCGCCTCTGCCCGGTTCTCTGCTAGGCGACCCGGGGTTACATTCCCTGGCATGGCTGGGCTGGCCGACACTGCCCCCCCCCAAGGGTCGTCCGTCACGGGGCGAGCGAACTCTACCCGATCTACTGTCGGTCGCTGTGAGGTCGACTCCGGTAGCCCCAACTGGGAACAAGTCCAGGTGGGGTGAGCGAACTCTACCCGATCTACCGTCGACTACCTAGGAGCTGGTGCTGCAGCTACCTTGGTCGGGCTGGGTAGCATCATCCCCACCTGCAGCTTGTCTGCTGCAGGGTCATCAGTGTTGATGATTACCCCCGAAGTACCCCGTTGAGACGCCGGAACTAGCCCCACACGCTGACCATTCGGCAGGTTGAGCACCCCAGCTCCCAAATCCACCACAACTTTTGCAGCTTTCAAAAAGTCCCGACCCAGAATACATGGGTCACTCACGTCCGCCACCCAAGCTGAGTAAGTCGTCGACAAACCCCCCAAAACAAACACAAATGTCCCTCTGCCTCTCATGGGGGCCGTTTCACCGGTCACTGTCCTCAGTTTTGTAAAGGTCGATTCTAAGACGGTTCCCACTGGAACGACGTCAGGCCTCACAATCGTGGCTGAGGACCCAGTGTCCACCAGGGCTGTACAAGAAGTGTCCCCAATCTGCACGCGAACATGACTGGGGTCCCCCACGTCTGTCCATCCCACCGTTACAACGGTCTCATCCTGGACATAAGGGTCCCTGCTCATAGCGCCAGCACATGCAGGTTGCACCTCCCGGTTAACGACTGGAGGGGTCCGCGTCATCCGGGCTACACGGACCCTTTTTCGTTTCCCTGCTGATTTAGCATCTTTGGGCAGCGCCGCAGAAGGTGACCTGGCTGTCCACACCCCCAGCAGACAACAGGGCGTGCACGCCGGCCACTTCCATCCTCATGCTGTGCTGAGCGAGTATTAATGGCACACACCAGCTCTTCCACCCATGCCGGTCTGCGCTCCTCCCCTTCCGGGAACGACGTTGCCGAAACGGGACAGTTTGGTGTCTGCAGCGCCCCCTTGGCTGCAATCTCCCTCTCCGTGGCGAGAGCAAGCGCGTCTCCCAGGGCTGCTGGGTGAGCAAGCTGGACATGCAGCCGCAGCTCATCTGGTCTGAGGGCTTGGATGAACTGATCACGTATCAGTTCATTTTGTATCTCATTTGGCATTCCAGCATACGCGCGCCGACCCAGGCTCTCGATCTCATGCGCGAGATAACGGAGCGGCTCCCCCGGATGTCGATCACGGTGCTTGAACTCACAGCGCAGGGAGTCTCTCAAATTAAACTCCCCAAAGCGCCTCTGCAAAGCACCCACCAGCGTGCTGTAATCGAGTCTCTCTTCGGGGCTCAGCAGCAGCAGACAGGATGTGGCATCCTCCGTCAGCCAAAGCGCCAACTGCACCGCTTTCGTCTTCTTCGGCCAATGCGCGGCATCAGCCACCAACTCGAACTGTGCTCTATAAGCCTCCCAACTTCCCTTTCCGGAGAATTTAAGTGCCTTCATAGCGGGCCACGCGAGGCCCCGAGCACCGCCATGCACGTTCACATTCTCGTCCGCGGCGGCAGCTGTCGCTCCGTCATAGCGTAACCCCGTTTTGGCGTGCTCACGCTCATCTTGGCGCGGAACAGCAGCGTTATGCCGGCCGCACTCGGTGCAACTTGACTCAGGCATATCAATCACGCACGGCACGGCTTCTTCTTTCACCTTTCGTCGAATAAGGGGATCGCCGAACATCCTCAAAGCCGAGCGTGCGACGAGTGAATCCGAAACTTCTGACACCAAATGTAATGCCCCTCGAAGTGGTCAAAGATGCACACAGTCACTGATGCAGTCTGATCGTCGTTTTTAATCACAGATCGTCACTGAGAACAGTACACATTCACACAAGAGCTGCTGGTGGCCACAACTCACGCCCATGCGCTCAATCATCCACACGCTCTTCCCCTCAACTTCCCTCCTAAACTCCTTGTCCCCTCGCTATGACATCACTCACTACCCATAGGCCCAGCCAGCACATGCACAAAACAAGGAACAGATATTACAGTATGTTCAGTCAACAACCTACAATCATCCAAAATTCAGCTCGTATATAAATGTCATTACACACAATTGTCTAAGTTAGTTTCAGACGATGGTTGAACAAGAATGAACCACAAACAGGCAGACATGCTAACGATTAGCAACCGCGATTAGCATTAGCGATAGCGATTAGTATGTTCAGTCAACAACACAGTACAATCGACCACAATTCAGCTTCTGTATAAATGTTGCTTTCTCATTACACACAATTGTCTAAGTTACTTACAGGCGATGGTTGAACAAGAATGAACCATCAACAGGCAGTTGCCTGCCTCTGGCTGGGGTATTGCATCATGCAGCCACACGTAAGGAGGAGCACAGAGACGAAGACATAATTGCGACGAATACATTAATACATTCTACATGGTCGGGGGTAAATAAAAGATTTAATTAATCGATCTACAACCGTTTTGGTGAGTTTAAAGTTATCTTACCGTAACTTTCTTGTATGCTACATGTAGCATCGAAGCTCGGTGGAAATGATGTGTACTAAGCGCACAATTTCCTCCCTAAATGCGACTTATACTCTAGTGCGACTTATGTATGTTTTCCTCTTCTTTATTATGCATTTTATGGCTGGTGCGACTCCGGAGCGACTTATAGTCTGGAAAATACTGTAATTAAGCAAGTGCACATCAAGATGTCTCTTTCGCTCTCTTTGTCTGGCCTCTTATTCTGTGTTCCAGCGTTATTTCGTTGTGCAAATGCATTTATCATGTTCATAAAAATGTTGATTATATTAATTTAAGAAATCATGCGTTTTTTTCTGCCAAAAATACTATGGGATAAATTGATACTAAAAAATTGCAGGCCATGAAATTTTCATAAAGAAAAGCGTTGAAACTTGTACGTAAATGTCTGGATGAGTGCGTAATACCCTGTCAGTGTCAGAGCTAGTAGCGTGGGCCATGATGTGCAAGAAACACCGTGATTAAATCAGTATCGTGTCACAACTCACTGTGAGTGCGCTGAGGCGTTTCGAGGCCGTGAGTAGTTTTGGCCATGAGAGACGTGGTCCGCAAAATAATAGAAGTCGCCTCATCAGAACACGTACTGTACTAAACTCTTGCAATGACAATTCAAAGAACTCCTTCCTGTCTCTGTCTATTATCCACCCGTCATTGTTCTTCTTTGTCTCCCTGCCGCTCTCTCTCTCTCTCTGAAAGTGCTGAGCTAGATTCTTAAGGATGTCCTGCCGCTGTGGTTTATGGCCTGATTTTCAACCCGTCAAAATGACGGACGGTCAACTCTTAAAAAAATCTGTCTATGATGGAAAATTGTTGGTTAATGTAACCTCTGCAGACACAGAAATATAAAATATGTAAATGTTTGTACAGTTTTGTTTAACTTAGATTTCGTTATAAAATATAATTTGTTATCATAAATCACCCCTCCTCCTCTCGAGTCCTCAAAAATAAAATATGAAATTTCGGGTTTGCTTTGGGCTCGTGCTGGGTCAAGTTAATTGGTCGGGCTCGGGCTGGGTCAGCCTTTAATACCGACTGGGTCGGGTCGGGTTGGATTTTTTAGGCCCGATCTTACCTCTGATTACAGGCCAAAACTAGATAATGTCAAGGCTGGACTGCCACTTTGCTATCAGGGCTTGGCTGCTGCCGTCTTCGTGTTTCAAAAAGCAGCCTTCATACAACAGTAGGTCACAGAGTTACTCTATTTACCTCTCACTAACTGCATGCCTTGTTCACATGTTCGCAATTTGTGTTGACACAAGACCCCGTCCGTCCTCGTCCTTTTAAAGCGGTTCCGTCCTTACGTCCGCCCCCACCAAGAAAAAAAAAAAGCTTCCGTGTATGATGCTTCCGTGCATGACGCAGTGGGAGAGATGCTAATGGCTGAAATTTTACAAAGCTCATTAACTGGCTAAGAAGTGAGCGAGTCGAGAGTTGTAATGTAACTGATTTATTTAACAGCAGTCATTCTTTGTATGTCAAAGCAGCGGACGTGAAAGAGGTCAGTCTAAATGGAGAGGCAGAGACACCACGGGTCTCATTTATCAACGGTGCGTACGCACAAAACGGGCGTGCGCAACTTCCTGCGCTAAGTATGTGACCTATAAAAAAAAAATTGACGGGAAAAATTGCGCAAATGTACAGCGACCAGACTTATCAAAGCTGCATGCACACAAAACAGGCGTGAAAGATGTGTACGCGATTTGCTGCGTTAAGTATGTGACCCTCTCCCCCAAAAATTGAGGGGAAAAAGTGTGGACATGTATGGACGCCTTAACCCATCCGTACCCACTTTTTGGGGACAATGAAATTCAGCGATGCAGTCGGTGAGGTGGTGAATTGAAGATCATGCCTCTGAAACCCGTCCAGTTTCACTTTTTTTGCGCAGATTATATTTATAGACGTTGCACTTTATGTGCAACTTTGTTCTTTATGTTTTGTCTGTCCTTTTATAAAGACGCTGCTCAACATACTCATAGCTGCTCTGCCACTGGCTATTACCTAGCATCTTCCTGGCATCCCATTGCCTAAGAGGGACCTTTACCATATGTGTCTGTGTAGATAGACAGGTAGATAGATAAATGTGATAGATATGTCTATGCAGCGTCCTCGTCAGTCGCCATGAGGTGTTCCGATTCGCTATGGACCCCAAGAAAGTGATGGTGAAACAAGGAAAAGAAAAAAAGAAGAAAATGTTTTTTTTTGTCCATACAAACAAAGCAAGAGATAATAGAAAAGTATAAAAAAGGGATGCGTTTGGTTGATCTTGCCAAAGAATATGACCGTAATGTATCGACAGTCGCCACGGTCTTAAATCAGTTTTTTACAAAACGCCAGGCAAAAACCACTTCTGAGAGAGAACATGAACCAAAGGGGGCAAAAAGCAATGAGGACAGCAATTAAAAGATAAATGACCATCATTTTTATTCTTTATTCTATTCTTTGTTTTTTTACGTTATGCACAACTCCCATTTATTGTGCAATAATCTAATTGTAAGATGTATTTGTTACTTGTTTTGATGCATTCTTATGCTTTATAAAACATTTATGTCTGAATTGTGGGGTGCTTGGAACGGATTAGGGCATTTACATGGAAAACACGTCCCTACTTACAAAATTTTCTAGTTAAGAAATTTCTTCCAGGACCAATTAATTTCATAAGTAGGGGTACCACTGTAATGGCCTTTTAACAGAATTTTCCAAAAAGAGCATTAGACAGCTCATCCAGAACGCTGCTGCTAGAGTTTTAACCAGGACTAAGATTGTGAACACATTACACCAGTTTCAAAGTCTCTACACTGGCTTCCTGTCACTTAAAGAATCGTTTAAAAACTCTACTGATTGTTTACAAATCCCAGAATGGTTTAGGCCCAGAATACATCTATATAAAGAATATAAACCCAGCAGTACACTCAAATCCAAGGACCCAGGTCAGCTAGTCCAGACCAGAGTCCAGACTTAACATGGGGAGGCAGCATTGCCAGTTCCAACTGCCAGTGGAGATTAAACTTTCACCAAATGTAGACACTTTTAAATCCCGGTTAAAAACATTTCTGTTCTCATGCACCTATGCATGAAATCTGTACGGTAAAGTCTGGGCTGTACAAAATCAATGTGGGATTCACTTCGGTGACTGAAACAATTGCCACAATGTCACTGAGTTGTTGCAAAACACAGACTAAACTTTATTTTTTTAACAGATGGCAGACTCGGTTAGTTAAGCAGGCAAAGTAAGGCGGAAAATACAGATAATATACTTTCCAATGGCAAGTGGAACGGATTTGGTCAAAATTCTTACTTTACCCATTAGCTTTGTAAAATAAGATTCTCTTCCTGATGGGGCGTCGGTGGCCCACCTTTGCAAAATACTGGGAGGGGAAACAATGATTTAATCACCAATATTTAGAATTAAACAATTCATCCATTCAGGATGTTTGCTTTGAATTTCTCTTATATTAGACAAAACCAACTTCAAGTGGGTCTATCGATAGGCCTTCCGCGGGCCATTTGGTAGCTTTTTGATTTTGTCTGAATATGTTTCCTCAATCGAAATATTAGGGACATTTATATGTCGAGGATGTTTCAACTCAAAAAGACTGTCAGTGTCTTGGCTTCCACTTGGTTCTGAAATGTAACCTGTATCATTGACTTCTGGAAGAGCTTGGAAAGTATGGTTTGTTTGATCTGAATCCTGTTCATTAATGGGAATGCCAGATTCATCCACTACATTTCTTGGTGATGCTGTAGTTTCCTTTTTCAAATACAATTGAGCTTCAATTATTTTCTCGATCATCTCATTATGAAACTTCTTCTTAGTCTGTCTCCTCTTTTTGAGACTTGTTGAGTCATTTTCCCATTTTGAAGGCACTGGGTTCAGAATTGATAACCGGCTTTGTTTACTCGAATATTCTCACACATTACTGTCGACCTGAACCAAAAATGGGTGTTTAATAACCTCATATGCCCTGTGTCTATAGGGTATGGTTAATGTTATCGTTACCTTCCTGAAACAAGCCATTAAAAAGTTATACATGGTTTGTTAAAAAATGAATAAAAAATAAATAATAATAACTTTAAAAATATATATTTTTGAAGCTGGTTGTGTACTTGAAAATCTAACGTCAGTGCTGATCTTGATTTTATCTGCCTGGTAAGGTTAGGGTTAAAATACTGTATGGTGAACCATGCACAGCAATAATTCATGTTGTAAATTACTGACCAACAGATCACATGTGTACCTGAATTTACACATATTGCATGAAATACAACAAAATGTATCCAAGCAGTTACACATGCCACTGTGGTCCTGACCCTAAGACTTGTGAACCTGTAATATACCAGAATGGTCCACTGTAATTTCAATATTCAATATCAATATTTTTAATATTGCTGACTGACCAGCAGCATATGTGTACCTGGACTCTCACATAGCATGATTATGCCACACGTATCCAAGACGTCACACGTCACTAAGGGCTAGGGTTGCCAACCGTCCCTTGAAAAACGGAATCGTCCCGTATTTAGAAATGTAAGCACGCGTCCTGTATTTCGTTGTAAATGGACGCATCTTCGAGGGAATTTATAAACAACAGTTTCCTTTATATGACAATTTACAGTCACAGTCCTAGGACATCCCCTACTCTGTGACCAATGAGCTGACTGTCAATACACTATCTGTGACCCATGCACGATGCAAGTTTGCAAGTGGCAACTACACTAGGACAAAACACATTGTGATGCCTCTGCACAATCTGTGGTACACATTCGAAACCCAAATAAAGTATATAACAATGACATATGCACCGTATTTTCCGGACTATACGTCGCTTCAGAGTACAAGTCGCACCAGCCATAAAATGCCTAATAAGGGGGCGGGGATGGGGACACATATAAGTCGCACTGGAGTATAAGTCGCATTTTGGGATGAAATTGTGCACTTTGTACACATCATTTCCACCGAGCAACGATGGTAACATTTAGCTAACATACACACATGTAGCATACAAGAAAAATACTGTAAAATAACTTTAAACTCAACAAAACGGTTGTAGATCGATTAAATAAGTCTTTTATTTACACCCGTCCATGTAGAATGTATTCGTTTGTGAATGTTTAGCTGTTTGGATAAGATGGCTTCCTCGACTTGCAAGGCCTTAAAAGTCAAATTGTGTTTTTATCATACCATTTTAATTATTTAACAAAACAGACTAGACTTTAGACTTTAACCGTTTAAATAATTCATGCATTTTGATAGCTCTTGGGATGTATCTTATATTTCTTTATGTGGGTTACAATAACATGCGAAATGTTATAGAAGTAATTGTCATGCCTTGTTAGTGCTGACTTGTATTTGTGTTTTGTCTCCCTCTGCAGGCGCTTTAGCGCTAAAGCAGAGGGAGACGCTTTAGCGCTAAAGCAGAGGGAGACGCTAAAGCGCCTGCAGAGGGAGGCAAAACATCATAAATACAAGTCAGCACTAACAAGCCATGACAGTAATAATGTGTTAATAATTTCACACATGAGTCACTCCTTAGTATAAGTCTTACCTTATGAAAAAAACTATGGGAAAAAAACGCGACTTATAGTCCGATAAATACTGTAATACGTTCATATTGTCTTCTCAAGTAGAAAAGTGTTTTAAACTTATATTTTCCGTGCAACTAACCACAGTAGGCTACTATCTCCATCCATCAAATATTTTTTAATCAATATATAGCAAAACAAACGCTTCTCAATGAATCATGAAAAATGCAAAACTAAGCAAACATTTTGGTGGATGTACAATCCCCCCAAAAACACACACAGTTGAACTCATTTCAATTCAATTCAATTGAAAAGAATATACTGTTCACATTTTGCCAGTTTAGGTGTATTTTAACTGGGGTGGAGTTCACAGTGGTGTGGGTGGAGTTATAAATACAGTTATTTTAAAATAATTTAATTGCATTTTTTATTTGAAAATAAATGTTTATTTTTTTAGTAGACTATCAGAGAGAGAACTCTATTAAAAGGTCAAAGATGTCTAAAAATTCAAGAAGGTGCTGTAGTCTGCAATGTTTTGGAAATGTAAGTGGTTTGTAAAGTAGACATTTAAATGGTATGGGGAGGTTTGCATAAAAAGTATACAAGAAAATATATCCGACCTTGTGATTGTGTAATTAGCTCGAGTTATATTGTGTGTCACCTGCATGATGTCACTGCTTTGACTGCGGTCACACGGCGAGGTTCCCCTCTTGCTGCTGTTTCCTCTGTTTTAACTTGAGCACAAATCAGCGCTTGGTGCCTGGTGGAGCAAGTGTCTGTACTCCACCAAATCAAGCAGCTTGACCACACCGACGTTACCTCTATGTAGGGCTGCCAACACCCGAAAAAATAAATAAGGGACATCTCATCGGTAGGGACAGCCGACCTAGCTGCCTTCAACTAGGGATGGGCAAATCGATACCAAAATATCGATATTCCGATCCAGAGTGCTCAATTTTATAAGTATGAATCCTCAAGATAAAGTATTGATACCTGCAATTACTTCATATATACTGTATAATATATTTATTAATTCATAATTTAGAAGGTTGTATTAGCAAAAATTCTGATTGGATGACATGTGTTGCCAATGGCAAAGAGCTTTCTGCCTTGGCAGAAAGACTGCTGGCTCTGGTCCCGCCCACCAGAACTTTGTAAACACATTTGATTGGATGAAGAACGATCATAAAAGAGAAAAATAAAACTTGTTTTTCTACTATATTTATTAAAGTGTAGTATATCGACTGCCTGTACAAGAAAAATTATGCATGCTGTTTGAACTTTTAATTAATGTAAGGCTGTGTGTGTATTCTTTTGCTATTATTCATCAATGTCAATCAATCAATTATACTTGTCTATCATTTGTACTTGTTTATTCCACCCCAAAATTATTATGTTTGTTTACACAATCCTGACATTCATTGCACATTCCCATATTAACCTTGATCAGAGGGGTTAAAAAACAATTCTTTACATACCATATCTAGCTCTGGCGTTACCTGGTGGACAACAAATTTGTCTAGGGTTCCCCTAGTTTTGTTGAGCCTTCCGTATGTCTCCACCACTGAAAGCATGTTTGTTTGAGGTCAGTCAATCCACCATGGACTATGGAAAAAGTGCGCCGGCAAACAGTGTAGTGCACTTCATAGATATTTTCTCTCACTTTTTCGACCCATGTGTTTTTTGCTTTCGAGTCCTCTGTATTTTTGCAATCATTTCTGCGGTGGAGTAGTGCTTCTGCCGGTCGCATTGCTGCTCGAAAGTGTGTCACTGTGTCATTCACGTTGCTTTGTTTGTCTTGCGCTATCGAGTTTGGCGACATTACCTCGACCAATAAGATAAGCGGATTCGGTATCGTCGCACTCGTGTATGAATATGCTGTACCCATATTGGTCATAGAGCAGAGAGGTCCTAGGACCATTACCGTAAGTTGTCATATAAAGGCAACTGTTGTCCATTAATTCCATCGACATTTTACGGACTACTTTTGTCTCTCACGATATTACGGGACAAAGTGTATCCCTTTACAACTAAATACGGGACGCGTACTTATATTTCTAAATACGGGGCGATTCCGTTTTTCAAGGGACGGTTGGCAACCCTACCTCTATGCTAGGTTAATGCTTTTGGCGTTAGCGCTCTTTATAAAAACATTCACTTCTGATAAACTGGTATCGCGAGTGTAGTAGCTTTACTTGAGTGCACTCTCTTGGCAGTATACGAGTATAGCCTTTTTTTTTTTTTCTGACCCTTGTTACTTAAGTAACTCTCCCTCACAACTGCTCAGATAGACGAGGGGGGAAAAAACGTAATAAAAGCCATTAGGTAGGGGTGTTTAATGGCGCCCCGAATTTTACCTTTATTTTCAGCGAAGGGCTAGTGGTATTGGTCAATACTAACAAAGCCGCTTCAAACAACAACCTTTTTTTTTTTTAACAGCCACAAACAATGACATCAAAAACTTAGCTTGGGAATACAACTACATTTCAGAGACTCACCATTCCAAGTTGTGTTCAGGACTAGGGATGTAATTCCGTGTTGTTAACATTTACTCTTCTCACACTGACCGCCCCACGGCATACGTCCCTGCCTGCCTGCTTGCAATTGATTATCGAGGCCTGAATGACATCGTTAAAAATTGTTACCCTCTTACGTTGCTCTCTTCAGCTTTTGAGCTACTTCAGGGAGCCAAGGTATTTCCCAGACTGAACACTTATCATCTGGTGTGCATCCGTAAAGGTGATTAATGGAAGACTGCCTTCAACACTCCTACTGGTCATTATGAATAACTTGTCATATGCCATCTGGACTCGCTAACACTCCTGCTATCTTCCAGAACCTGGTGAATGACATTCTATGGGACATGATTAACACATTTGTTTATGTGTATCTAGAATCTAGATACACAAAAGTAAATTTGAGCGTTCTCAAGCTCGAGTTTAATGTTAGTGTGGCGCACGGGTTTGATATGGATGCTGTAAGTGTTAGCACTAGCCCTATGCTAAATAGTTAGGTCTGTCTCATTCCGGGGGCCGCATGCTTTGGAGCACCTGGACTAAACCTGGCCGGCAACGTGACCGTGCCCAGCACCAGGCTGAATACATGTGTAAACCACGGATGTAAACAACCTCCGCTGCTGCCTTTGCCAGTGCTTCTGAATACACCTTGAAAAACAGATAACACGCCGTTGTGACTATCACCGGAGCCGGGTGCTCCGAAGCACCAGACCTGACGTAATACACACACACAAGAACAGGTAAAATGAAGGCTAGGAAAACATTGAGCCAGTGCTAACGCTAACACGGCGCTAAAGCTATTTCATACAATCACACGCGAGTTGTATGCGTGTGCGCGTGTGTGTCCGTGTTAGCGTTAGCTCCATGCTCGCCACAAGCCAAACTTTTTAAACTTTACTAAACTTTTTATTTATTTAATTTCATGTTAAATGGGCACCACCTGGAAACCACAAACACTCTGTGTTTCCATGGTTTCTGACCTTCAAACAAACTCTAACTGCCTTGCTCGACGCCATATGCAGACGCAGAACCATGCTCCGATCTGATACCAGCGTAAATTACGTTCTCCGTGCGTCGGCTAAACACTGAAACAGAAACTTCAGTGACACCAAGTAGAATAATATACTGTATATATCACACAGCCCCAAACGTGTCTTTTTCAAAGCCTGCAGTGAAGAGAAAGGTTGGTGAAGAGCACAGACAATTTCAGGAAAAGTGGGAAATTCAATATTTCTTTGTGGAGCACAGGGGCACCCCGATGTGTCTTATTTGCACAGAGAAATTGTGGTGCAGAAGGAATACAATTTGAAACGTCATTACACAACTAGACATGCCGAGGACTATGCAAAATACCAGGGAGATGAGAGAGCCAACCGAATTGCCAATCTTAAAACATGTCTACTGAAGCAACAAGATTTCTTTAAGAAAGCAACCAAAGAGAATAATGCAGCAGTCGAAGCTAGCTATGTGGTTAGTGAGATGATTGCTAAAGCAGAAAAGTCATTCACAGAAGGTGAATTTGTCAAAAAGTGCATGTTATAGGCTGCAAGGATTGTCTGTCCAGAAAAGAAAGGTCAGTTTAGCAACATCAGCCTTTCTGCCAACATCGTGGCAGAGCGCATTTCTGACCTGTCAAGTGACATTTATGATCAACTGTGTGAGAAAGCAAAATGTTTCAGTGTATACTAGGGGTGGAAATCTATGGGTACCTCACGATTCGATCCGATTCAGAGGGCCACGATTCGATCCGATTCAGATTCATACGATTTGATTCAGATGCATCACTACAATGGCTTACATTTTATAGTTAATCTTAAACACCGGTACCTTTTTTAAAAAAAAAAAAAAAATATTGCATAACTCAAGGAAGAGTAAGGATTTATAGTTCACTCTTTGACTTTTATTAAAGTAGCAAGGCAACCTTGTTTACGTGTGTCAACACAAATTTCAAAAAGTGCCAATGGCAGCATTTGTTGTAACAAATGTCTGTAACTTCTCTTATAACAAAAAAAAAATCAAAACATATTTAAACTTAATCTGACTTAGCGTAACCTGTATTTTAATACTTTAAGTGGAATATGCATCGTCTGATTGACATTACTGTGTAACTTGCTTTTATTTAACCTAATGTAGCACCTGGTGTAGTATATTTTATTCTAAATGATATTGCAATTTGCCCTGCGATTGGCTGGCAACCAGTTCAGGGTTTACCGCGCCTTCTGCCCAAAGACAGCACGCCCGCGACCCTCGTGAGGATAAAGCGGTTTAGATAATGGATGGATGGATGATATTTCAATTGGTGACCTTTATTTCACATGTATTTTTTGTTGGACGTGATATTGTCCATTACAGCAGAGTGTAGTGTTGAACATTGTGTGAAAAATTACTGTTGGCGAAGTGAACCAGGGAGCAAGAATGTCCCTGGGCGGACAAAAACAAAAGAGGACGAGACTGAAGAAAGAAAAAGGCGCGCGGTGCTGTAGCGATATGGCTGGTAGAAGTACTGTACTGTGCATTTCCTCTGTTAAGAGCAATAAAAGTTCGAGCTCGTTCTACAGCTTACTGTGAGTGGTGTAATTAACACTAACATCAAGCCCTGAGAAATTGCCATCAAACAGAACAGCTTTATTATTCGAAATATAAAGCAGCATAATTTGTAACAATAAATAACAGACTTTAAACTGTTAATCTTACAGAAGGTGTGCATATTCTAGGTTTTTGTGTGAGGAAAGAAGTAATCTACATGCTCTGGTGTTATTTTACTGCACAGCGGGACTTTTATATACAGCGTCACTGTCTGCGAAAGCCCCTTCCTTCCACAACCAATTCGGGCGCAAATCTGATGCAATGTACTCTGCAATGGATTCGGTAATTTTTCTTACTCTTTCAGAGTGGGAGAGTTGCGAGAGTACCTGACAGAGTAAGTCGGCTGTTATCATCTCCGACGGGTCGCAGCACTTGACTCTGGGTGGTAACATGTCATCTTTATTGGGTTCCCGAAATATTTTTATCAACGTCTCACACTTAATAAAGAAACGAAATGTCTCCAAATCGATGCTTTTAACGAGGATTGCGCCGCTCGTGTGAGGTTTTGTTTGTCCCGCCATCTTGTCACGTAAGCCTGGGCACAGATGTCTGACGTACAAACGCACGTAAATGCTTGCACATTTTTTTTTATTTTATGCTGTAAACATCGATTATTAATAACTCTGAATCGATGCAGAATCGTTTTTGATAAAACGAACGATGCATCGAAAAAACGAATATCGTTCCCACCCCTAGTGTATACTCAGTCGTTGTTGATGAGACCACAGACATCACTGACACTGCCCAGCTCGCAATATTTGTCCAAGGTGTTGATGACAATTTTGAAGTGACGGAGGAGTTGGTCACGGTAATTCCAATGCATGGCAAGACCACCGCTCAGGAGATATTTCACTAGCTGTGTGATGCCATTGAGAATGACGGTTTTCCATGGAAGAGGTTTGCTGGGATAACAACCGATGAGCGCCATCAATGACAGGAAGGAAAAATGGACTGGTGGCACTAAAAAAAAAAAAAACTGGAAGAGGAGGATGTGGAGGAAGTCAAAGCTCTGCACTGCATTATCCCTCAGCAGGCCCTTTGCAGCAAATACCTGAAGTTTGACAACATGTCTATTGTTGTGAAATGCATCAACATCAGATCCAGGGGCTTAAAACACAGCAGGTTCAGTGCTTTTCTAGGGGAAATGGAGTCAGAATATGGGGACGTGCTCTACTTCACGAAGGTAAATTGGTTAAGCAGAGAAGCCCGTACTTCCTTATCCCCAGCCACTTCATCCAGTTCTGTCAGGGGATCCCGAGATTTTCCGAGGCCAGCTGGGAGACATAGTCTCTGGTGTCTTAGGTTTCATCCCGGTTGGACGTTCCTGGAAAACCGCACCAGAGAGAGATCCAGGTAACATCCTAATCAACCGGCCCGGCCAGATGCCCATTTTTGGAGCGGAGGGGTGGGGGGTGACAAATTAAGAAAAAATGGCTGAACTAAGCATGTCCGTAAGTGGATTTTAGTCCGGCCCACTAATCGGCCCTCATGCGTTTGACGTGGTCGCGAGGCGGCCAAATTTAATCTCAGCCTACTCAGTGAAAGGCTTCTTTTTAGACTTCTTTCTACTCCCGCGTCGGCGCGAGCGACTGCTGCATTGATTCACATGACCGATGCATTGTGCTGTTGGCGACAGGTCTGCGACACATGCCACGCACACTCTTCCCTACCTTCGGAAATATGCACCGCCTCCTCTGCAGTTGCAAGTGCCCGTGCCTGCGCCAACCCCTCGGCAGCTGCAAGCCCCCGTGCCCACGCTGGCTCCTCGGCAGATGCAGCCCCCTGCGCCTACTCCTCGGCAGTGCAGCCCCCTGTGCCGAATTCCCGTTCCCGCGGCGCCAGCACATTGGCCGCCTTCCGTTCCCGTCCCGGCGGAGAGTGCCCTGCTGGCGCCTTCCAGTTTCAGGCCTCCGGGACGTCCATCTGACGGCCCTTGTGTGGGTGGCTGTGATCTCGCCTCCTGGTCCCCTTCCGCCTGCCCTGTCTTCTTGGGAATTTTTTTTATTTGTTTTCTGTCCGGGGTGCGTCCCTTGAGGAGGGGGGGATAGGTGCTACTGACATGTTTATTCTGTTTTGATTTTGTTTTTTGTTTTTTATTTTCATGTTTTGCTCAGTGTTCTGTGTCTGTCTCGTCATGATTATTGTGTCCACCTGTATGCCTCCCAGTCCCTAGTGTTAACCAATCAGCTTCCTCCTACCTTGTGTGTCTTGTCCAGGTGTTTCTTGTTGTCTCGTCAGTGTGCTTATATTTAAGTTGCTAGGTTTTGTTCAGGGCGGCACGGTGGTCGACTGGTTAGCACGTCCGCCTCACAGTTCAGAGGTCGTGGGTTCAATCCCGGCCCCGGCCTCCCCGTGTGGAGTTTGCATGTTCTCCCCGTGCCTGCGTGGGTTTTCTCCGGGTACTCCGGTTTCCTCCCACATTCCAAAAACATGCATGGTAAGTTGATTGGACTCTCTAAATTTCCCCTAGGTGTAATTGTGAGTGCAGATGTTTGTCTCTGTGTGCCCTGCGATTGGCTGGCAACCAATTCAGGGTGTCCCCAGCGCGCCCCCGGACCCTTGTGAGGATAAGCGGTATAGATAATGGATGGATGGATGGATGGGTTTTGTTCAGTCCTTGTCGGGTCATTGTCGATGTCTGTCGTAATGCTGTCCCAGTCCCTCTGTGCCTTAGTGGAATTCTCGTTGGTACGATTACTACGATTAGTAGTCCTTGTTGTTGATGCTGTCGTGTGAACCTGTTGTCAAGCCACGTCAATCCGAACCTCGTCACCACACCAAGCCTCGTAACCACGCCAAGCCTCGTAACCACGCCAAGCCTCGTAACCACGCCAAGCCGAACCTCGTCACCACGCCAAGCCAAACCAAGCCAAGCCTCGTAACCATGCCAAGCCGAACCTTGTCACCACGCCCAGCCAAGATAAACCTCGTCACCACGCCAAGCTCAGCTTCTTCACCACCCCAAGCATCAGAATCTGGTCAATTGTATTTCATTTCATTTCATTAAAATTTCATAAACTGTCCTCATGCCTCACCCTGTCGCATTTGGGTCCTCCCAGTCTTGCATCTGGCCAAATAATGACAATATACAGTAATTCTGTTTTTTGATTATTGATTGAGTTGTCTCTTTTGTTAATTGATATATATTTTATGTGTTATATTGTACTGCAATGTTGTAGACCAGCCCAACTGGGGACCGGAGTTGAGAATTAGCATTAACTATAACCTCTACAGGCATCACATCAGCTGCAAGCTTGTATCTGTTTGACTGTATTCTCTCTGTCAAATGAAGATTTATTATTAATTACAAATATCAAGCTTAGGAATCGATACATAAATCGAGCACTATTCATCGTAATATTGATACTTTGGTATCGATCCACCCATCCCTATCAGCCAGGCAGTAGATACTCAGCGTCCAACTGTGTAAAAAGCGCTGTGACACAGCAGAGAATGAAGTCATGTCAGTTACCTTTGATAAGTAGCTAATTCCGAGGAAAAGATTATGGTATTGTAGCACAGTTTTAGTCAATGAAATTTACACACAGCAGTACATATCTCAAGGGCAGAGCCAGATGTGGCTAATGGGTGGGCCTGGAAAAATCAGGGTGGATGTTTTGGACAGGTATGTGGGCACTTACACTGCCATCTTGTGGTCTCAGTATTACATACTACAGTATACAAAATACAGCATACAAAATACAGTACAATACAATACAAAAAACTAAAAGATTATGCTTAGTTTTTCTTCTAATTAGGTTCCAATAAGCCCAAACAGCAAAAGGAAATACGAAATGCATGTAAAAAACATCTTGGGCCTTAGCAGATTAATAATTTACATAAAAATTCAAAGTATATATTTCATGAATCTCACTGGATGGGCAGTGTGTCAATGGGTGTGCACAGGCCCAACCCATGGCTCCGCCGCTGACATATTTCACCACTTTTTGGAGGGGAGGCATTTCTTTTTTAAATAAATTGCCACTACTCCAATGATGATCATTGAATATACAGTACCAATAAATTTCTCAACTGCAATGTGTGCATATTTGTATGAAATACAATTACAATAAAAAAAGAAAAAACATGTTAACCTTGGCACATTGTTATGCCACAATATGTGCATGCATTTGGCTGTGAGAGTGTTTCTTTGGTCTGTAGGTGCTAGGTTATGTGTGTGTCAGAGCCTGGAGGAAGGTCATGTTGGTTTAAGCATGTCCTTGGGGAGACCAGTCAAAGGACCAGGGCCTGTTGAGCTGCAGAAGGCTCAACTTTAGCTCCCTAAAAGTGAATAATTCACTAAACATCATTCCATGCCTTTCGCTTCACTGGTATGAAGCAGAAAGGCTTAGTGGAGGGCATTAAGATGGATGGCAACAGATTCACAACTGGCAGATTAATATTTTTCAGGATTTTTAAAATGCTGAATGTATTCACACCCAGCTAACCCCGCTTGGACTGACATTTCTAGGCATTATCTGTCAGGGGGATGAAGGCCAATCACATTAAGTCATTTGTTATTCATTCAAAAAGGGGTGGTGGGAGAAAAAGTCAGGATTAACATAAGTGAAGTATCCTGAAACTCTTTCTCCCTTTCTCAAACCACAAACTGGTTAATCAGTAAAGGAAACCATGAGTAGATCTTGATGTGCACTCGATATTTGGTAAAAATCTATTGGTTCTTTCAAAGTGGGTAGCTCTCTGGAGATGTCTCAATGGGAAAATACGATGCACTGCAGATGAGGTGATAACTTCAATATCGCAATTACTGGACTGTCTCTCTTCTATTGTGCGGTAGTTAGGAGCTCTTAATGCTGTCACATATGGCCTTGGATTTGCACAAAGGATCCAGAGGAAGAGAGGAAATATTAGAAAGTTGAATCAGCCTTTGCTAAACCAAAGTCACCAGAAACAGTGCAAGGGAAAAGCCTAGCCACGATTAATCCTCTTGGATTCTGGGGAGAGCAGGTTCAAATGGAGAGGGCTGGACCACCACCAATTTTTACTCTTAAAACATTTTTAAGAGTCTTGGAAAGATGTCAGATGAATAAAAAGTTTAGAAATGCCTTTCATAATATGAATGTCATTTGAAAATGTTGTGCAAATGATGAATGGAAGGTGATGTTTGTATTTATATGCAGAGCTGGGCATTGCCCATTTCCCGTCTGCATATTTAGTCGACCCGGTCGGTCCGAGTCAGCCAGACGACGTTGAGAACTGACTTAACCTGTACCACGTCACACGCAGGTGATGGACATGACAGTCCCTTTCAGTTAACTGAATCATTAGAATCAGTTCATCAAAAAGGACTGTTCAAAAGATTCATTCACCGAATCGTTTGCTCCCCCCCAACCTCCCCACAAAGAATCAGCCCACCACACAGGAACACACCACCTCTCATCTGGCACTGACGGAGTGAGTTTAAAAAAAATATATATATATATATATTGTGATCACCCTGATGTTGCAATAATTGTAATTTGTGCGTTTGTGTTATTATTCATACTACCAAAAATATTGCAGCTATAATGTATGGACGAGAATGGCAGTACAGTACGTTCACTCACTGACTCGTACGTGAACGGGAAACGCAGCACGTTCACTCACAGAATCGTACGTGAATGGGAAACGCAGTACGTTCACTCACTGATTCCTTCGTGAACGCCAATAGTGTGGCAGTATGTTCATAAAATCCCTCTTCCATCTGACGCCGACTTCTGATTGGTTGTTTGCAAAGATTAACGAAAGACTGTGCTAAAAAACAGAGAAAAGAATGAATCACTATGTCTGTACATGTTCTTCGCTTGAATAAAGGTATATAAAGAATAAAACATTTGAGGAAGTGATCCATTCACTTACGTTCACTGAAAAGATCTGTTCTTTTTGAACGAATCGTTCGAGAACGACACAACACTATCACACGCAGGTGCCACACTCCTGAAACGCGGCTGAGTAAGGAAAAAATAAAAATAAAAATAGTGTTGTCTTGCGCACTCCCACAGATGCATTGACATGTGCCCCATATTGTTTTTATTTCACCGAATATGTGTGTGTCGGTTGTTTTAGTTTGATACTTTTTCTTTGTTGGCGGCGCCTGCTTGTAGTGAAGATTAAGTTCTCAATGCTGATTGGCTATCGCCAGCAAGGGATGGACCGGGACCACACGGCCGATTAAATATGCAGGTCGGAACATGGTGGCGGTTAGGCGATGCCCATCTCTGTTTATATGCTCCATGTACAGCGTACCCCTGGAAATAAATGCACTAGACCCACCAAACAAGTTCAGTCATGTTATTGTGTTTTGCTGTTGTCTTTACCTGTCAGGATGAATGAAAAGAAAGATTGCTGGCTACTTCAAGTGTAGCTGCAAAAAAGTCAAAGTGGTGACATTCTTGAAAGGAGAGACAGCGAAGAAGGGGAGAGCATGCAAGAAGTCGGAGAAAAGAGATCCACTGACTGTTTTCGTGTGTTTTTAGCATAGGATAGCATAGCATAACCTTCTGCAGACAGTCACCTATGTTAGGTTATTGTGCTTCATGTGCGTGTTGGCACTTTCTGACAGTTAAACATTTGTGTTTCAGTCAATACCACAACGGAACAGGGCTCATCATCACAAGGTAGCCAACTCCAAATACGAAATTAAATCCAAATTAAAAAGCTGAAACACTTATCAAATATCATACAATGTGATCTTCAAAAATATATTTATTGCTGTGTAAACTTTGACAACTGACAAGATTCCAAACAGGCAAAGGCAACAAATTAATCTTAGAACTTCAAATCAGGATCCAAAAGCAACAACATTATTTATTTCTTATTCACAGCAATCATTGCGTGAAGGTGCTAAATTACAAGTACCAATACTCTCCTCTAAAAGTGTTATGGCCAGAATCATTCAAAACAGTCCACAATGCATCCATGCGACAATGAACATTATCTGACCCCCCTCCCCCAAAAAATGGTGGAAAAGTACAAATTAAAGATTGAAATGAGCTCTTGTAACAGGCTATAACTCAAAGGTGCCATGTTAGGGGGGAAAAAATCCTCCTACACTGTCATACTGCTGATGTGACGTGTTTTATTTTTTCAAATTGCTTTTACTTATGTATAATTAGGAATGTTAATGAAGGTGCAAAATGTCAAACACTTATGTTCAATGTTGTTTTTTATTGGTTCCCTCAGTGAGCAAGTGTTTTCAAATGTCCCAAAATCCTTTTTGAGGGCTCATGGTCAAAAATAGATGAAGCATTGCAAATTGTTGGTTGATTTTCATATTGTTTGGCAGGATCTGAGTACTGATTAACTTAATTTGGCTGAAAAAGTAATCATCTGTTTGGGAGGAAATGTCAGAGGTCTCTCTTGACTTGATTGCCCCAATTCTACACTCTCGACAAAACGGCACCACAAATCACACAAGATTTTGAAATGACATCCATCAGGCATGAAAAGGTTTCAATGAACTGCTAATTGCACTATTGCCATTTTGCACTACTTGTACAAGTTGTGTATATTTCAGGAAATGGTCTATTTTAGCTGGTGACGGTGACCACTCAAAATAGACATGCTACTTGCCTAATAATAGCTGGGCTCAAAGAAATCAGAACCAAGTTGATTGATATATTTATGACAGTTGATTTGTGTGCCTTAACAGTTGATGACAGAAGCTGTGAATTCATTTTGCCAAAGTATATCTGTTTTGGAATGCTCCAAACAACAAACGTTACAATCATTCACATATCACACATCTTAATGTCAAACTGTCCGGGATAAAAATATGAAATATAAGGAATCATGTATTTTTTTTTAAATACTGAAAACTAAAATTGAGAATCATTACTTTAAAATATCCCCTTAAAATTTCCCATACAGAACCCCCAGTCGCTTCTGATGCTGCAACATCAGTAGATGAATGAGGTGACAGTGCTGAAGCGCTGTGTGTCCCTTGAAATAGGAGTGGACAGGTCAACCCAAATATTGATCATATCTATACCAAGTCAGTATAAATATCTGATCGATGCAGGCGCGATGAGATCGATACATTGTTTCCAGTTTTACTCTCGTATGCACCACTTCTCTCTCAGTGCCAGATAGGCAGTTTGCACGCCCCCCCCCCCCCCTCCACCACACACCCACACCCACCCACACACACAAGGGCATTAAAAGACACAAGCAAGCCTATCCTTGCAAGGTAAGTCCAGTTTGAGTTGATCTCAAAACACTGCTGTTTGGATCAATTGGTCAATGGTCAATGGTCAATTAAGGAACCATCCACACAACTTCTTTCAAAAAATACATTTTTTCAAGTGTTATATACAGCTGTTAGGAATTCTCCGATTGATTTGAATTTTCCCGCAATGTGAACATACCATACACAGTGCCAGCCATTTTCGAGGATTTTGACCCATCTATGAAGGCCCACAGAACATTGTGTTTTATGACGACATAGACATGGGACCTACACCCTCCCTTCTCACTCTCCCCAACTTCACCTTTCTTTTCTTTTTAACTAACCTTGCGGGCCATGCCAAATGTCATTTTTAGTAAATGTATTTATTATTTATTTATTTATTTAGGTCCTGTCACGGGCCACTGAAAAATATTTGGTGGGCCGCAAAGGGCCTTCGGGCTGTATTTTGGACACCACAGCTGTACACAGATGGTACTATTGCAAAGAAACACTACTTTCAATTGCAAGTAACTAGTAATTACATTTTGGAATGAACTTGCCCTATATTGCTGAATACATGTATGAGCAAGCAAAATCATTTCAACATGATTTTTTTTTTTTTTCTCCAACCAAATATCCAAATGTTCTCAACGTTTTAGTCCAAATAAAACAGCAGAGCATTAATGAATGATGAGAAGGGGAAAAAAAAAATCAAAAAGCAACATGCTCCA
The DNA here is from genome assembly GCF_054856515.1 of Filicampus tigris. Classification (NCBI taxonomy): domain Eukaryota; kingdom Metazoa; phylum Chordata; class Actinopteri; order Syngnathiformes; family Syngnathidae; genus Filicampus; species Filicampus tigris. The sequence continues at coordinate 37,692,946 of NC_141218.1, forward strand.
AAAGAGGGGAGATTAGGGGAGTTAAGGAGGAAAAAAATCCATGGCTGTGGTAAAGGTCAATCTGGTATGTGTGTGCCATATTAATGACGAGGGATTTATAACCATTAGTGCTATTGCAACGCTACCTTCATATGGCAGAGTGGGCACAGCCAGATTATGAAAGATGTCACATTTATTGTCATATAAAATGTGAAGGGAATGTGTGACAAAGGGCAGCTTTGGCAGACGCCACCGTTCATCTGAAATTTTGACAGCATTTGTTTAGGGACTGAACAGACATGGACAAATGTCTTCCAGCCGACAAAGCACATGCAGAATAGTTGGGCGGACTCCCATGTACCCGCCAGGATCCTGCTGAGGGTGTCAAGCTGGTCCACTGTTCCACGCTCAGTCTTGCAGCGATCTATGCAGGGGTGGGGCTGGCTGTTCCCAGGGTTGTGCTCTGTGGCTGCTGCTTGGGACGTCAAACAACTGTGAGCACGCTGCTGTGCAACTCTCGTGCTCCTTTGAGACTGCATAAGCCAAGGGTGGGCAACCCACAGATCCGGGGCCGCATGCGGCTCTTTCATCTGTAAGGTTCCGATGGAACCGGAAGTGATGGGATCCCACAAATGCAGACAGGCAAGAAATGAATAAACAAAAATTTATTTACAGAAAAAAATATTACTATACTGATTCAAGTACAAAGCAAATCGCAGGCAGACTGGCTGGGGAAAATTCGGGGACAAACAAAAGGTGCTTGCAAATAAGGCAAGCGTCAGGTTCACACCAAGTGAGACATTCGTAAACAATGCACACAATGAGGAGAGAAGACACTCTACAACAATATTGTCTTTTTACTTGCAAGGAGAGCGCAGGGAAGTGTACGATTACAGTTCCTAAAACCCTCTGCCCGGCTCCTGCGCCTCCTCTCTTTTTATTTTCTTCGGAGTCCCTGATTACAAAGGTGTTCCAGCTCTAAGGAAAAGGGGAGCGAAAGCAGCTGGAACACTATGAACTTGTTTTGTCTATGTGTGTGTGTGTGTGTGTGGGGGGGGGGGTGTTGGTGTGGGTGTGTGTGTGTGCGGGGGGGGGGGGGGGTGTTTGTGTGTGTGTAAGCCATTAGCATACATATGTGGAAGCAAAGCACATCAAGCAAGTTGGGCGTAGATTTGGAAAAAGCTAAATCTAAACCCACAAGTTAATAAAGCTAACAGGCCTTGTCCACAAGAATCCAACACATGAATAATAAAATACATTATTATTCTTACATTCCCCCCTGTTTTTATATAATATGAAGCTAAACCTACAAAGCTAACAATCCTAATCATGAAAAATCGAACACATGAATCAGTATGTACATCATTCTTCTTAGATTCCCCTCTGTTTTTCTTACATTTGCACAGTCCATTGTTATTGTTTTATTCCGTCCCAAGGACTCAGCGTCTTACCACAGGATGCTCTTCGATAAGAGCATCGTTCCTGTTTTGCGGCTGCGTCCTACTCACATTCCACTTTCTTCACAAGCAACTTCGACTTACACTATTAAAAGAAGTTTATAATGCTAAAAAAAATACCTTAGAATAATTATAAAAGTAAGTATGGTATAACCTTCGAACAATTATTCTATCAAAAACAAATATATTTATCCCTCTTACTTCCAATGAAAACAAAATATTTACCCTCAGAAGCACCGTGAATCCGTATTCATAGTCACCTAAATCTGGAAACGAATCAGCCATGTACAAAGTACGCCATCATCATCATCATCATCATCATCATCATCATCATCACCTTTCATGTCACGATCCAGTAAAGGATACAATTGAGCCATTCGGTTCCAAATGGGAGGGAGTGCTGTTGTCATCAATCTGTTAAGGAGAGAGCGCAGACAAGGAATACAACAAACAACATCCACACAAGGTCAAGAAGCTGCAAAAACAGCGAATGATACCGAAATTGAGGACACCAGAGCGTTGCATTTTCCCAAGGCATTCATCCAGGAGTCCCACATGGAACGTGGGACAGAGTGGTCCTTCATCCTGCCATTCAAGGGATCGGGATCCCTCTACGGCCTCGGTGAGGCTGCCATCTGCAGCTGTGTTGTTGGAAACGAATGTGCAGAACTGCTCTCCGATAATACCACATTCTTCTCTCTCAACCAACAACACACCGACAACCATCGTGTTTTGGAACGCCATAAGCGAGGTGGCTGATAGCTGTTCATGCACAGCTTCAAACCCATTCTGTGTCCAATTGCCCAATTTTTGTACGTTGCAATGGATGTAGTTGATCCTGTCTACGTTCTTGCTATGTTTTTAACACCACCAACAAAAGGAAGGACTCAAATGCTGCTGTTATCTGATCCACTAATAATTTGTACGCACTCTGAACCCCACGGGGCACACCAATGGCATCAATGCATGTTGGATCATCTTGGTTTTGCCAATTTACGGCTCTTTTCTGATGTTGCCAATGTTTTGCCATGGCAGTGGATCATTTAGTTGTTAACTCTTGTACAGGCATGGGATGTACAGACACAAGTAATAACAAAGTCTTTGTGCTCACAAAGGTCTCTTACATTCATGGGTAAAAAACTTCAAACAGGCGAGCATCTCGGCACCACCACCAGCTGTCCCGTCTTGGCTCCAATCATCTTTCTATCTTCAAGAGGGAGAGGTTACCAGCACTTCACCTCTCTACGTGGTGCAACTAAAAGTGTTCTCTTCCTGTCCATTGTTATTGTTTTATTCCGTCCCAAGGGCTCAGCGTCTTACCACAGGATGCTCTTCGATAAGAGGCTGTACTTGATCAAATGTGTGTGTCGCACAATGCTCTTGTGCCAGTTCCCTCTCCTGCCTCTTCAGGAAAGGCAAGGGAAGGACAGCCCACCTTTGGTTCAGATCGCATCTCATACTCCCGTCGACGTAAGAGGGAGCCTGGATAGTCAGTGACTCTGTGCGATTGCCAGGCCTTGTGACTCCACAACTCCAAAACAGCTGGGGGAGTCCCAAGTCCTCACAGCAGTCAAGGTTGTCAACACCACTTGGAATGGCCTTCCCATTGCGGCCTGGACCAACAGTTGGGGTTTCACAAGGTCTGATGAGAGGCTGGCCTTCTCGCAGGGGTAGGGATTCATCTGGCATTTCATGAGACAGTTTCACTTCCTCGTCGTAAAGCATAAACATTTTCCTCATATAGTTACTTTAGTCAATGTCTTCCATTCGCCCAGGACCTAATGGGTTATTTATAATGGGTAACATAAATAGTCTTCGATACAGAATTTCAAACGTACAGTCTTTTATTTTCTCTTTTTTTTTTTTTAATCTTCTTACAGTGCAGCTCGTTCTTTTCACCAGTCATGCACTTTAACTGGATAACCAAAAGATTTGTCCCGTTATTCAACAATCTTTACAAAATGACTTCCATTATCACTTTAACTGGATAATCAAAAGATGTGTCCCGTTATTCAACAATCTTTACAAAATTACTTCCATTATCACTCCAAATCATTGTGGTATACCGTAGTGATATATTTACACAATGTCCTTGTCACAGTAATAGCGCAATTTCAACCCAGTTTGAGAACGCATTAACTAGCATTAGGCAATATTAGTATGGTCCTATTTTGTTCAGTCGAATAATAAAAACCCACCTAAAGGATACTGTGCTTGGATGTGTCAGTACCATTTCCTTATGAATTACGGTTTATACAAGTCAAATGCTCGACATCGATATGCAGCAAAGCGATGTTCCACAATCTATACCATCCTTCCCCCCTGAAGAGACGTGACATGGCCCACGACTCTTAATCACTACCCACGTAAACAGGCCTTATGGGGTCACCTTCTTTACTACATATGATTCAACATTTCCTGTTACCCCGTTATTTCCCCAAAAGGTTCACTCACTATTTTGCATGTCTGTCAGTATTGCGTCGTCGAGTAGCGTGTTATCATCTGGTATTTGGTTTACTGAAAGTACGCCATAAATGCCAACAGATGTTCCTTCCGTGTGTGTGTGTGTTTTGTCTCATTACTGTTTGAGAAAAATGTAACCTTCTCTTGCTACCCCGTTTGCGTACATGTTGTCTAAGCGTTATTTCATCATGAAAAGTACTTGCCATGTCTTTCACGCGTACACATTGTCTAAGCGTTATCTTATTATGAAAAGTACTTCCCGTTATATCAATGCATTATCTCTTTCTATTTTCTGCTGCCCCATTAATTATTCTCACCAATCCAGCACTTCGAGGGTGGTAAGCACCAAGATTCTCAGATCAATGTGAACCATCACTCCTATTTTCTCCACAATTTGGTCAACAAAACGGGTACCACCATCATTGTACGTTTTTTAAAAATGCCATATCTGGGGATGATATCCCTGCAAAGTGCTTTTGCCACCATCAATGCGTCTGAATGTTTGGTATAGGGAATAGTTCTAGCCATTTTGAAAAAGCATCTATGATGACCAAACAATAGTTTTCTCCTTACTTCAATTCAATTAAAGAAAAATAATAATAATAAAAATAAATGAACATATGAATAAGATGAAATGGATATTTTGGTAAAGTGTTACTTGGTCTCAAGTTACCTAGTATACTGTGTCTTGCACATGACAAGCATGCCCGACAGAAAGTATTGGAATCAGAATGAAAGTCATAAGTCGTATAATGTTGACTCTTTAGGACGTTAGGATCATTCAACTCAGCAGCCCATTCGTATGGATATTTAGGTAAAATAAGTAATCTGTTTGGCCATACATAGATGTCACCTGGTAATGTCGCACCAGTGTTTTATTTTATCTTATTTATTTATTCTTTTTTTTTTATTCAAAGTTCTTGTTCTGCTTCAGGACTTTGTTGTTGCATGCCATTTAATATGCCCTTGTGTAAATTCGTATGTCTTTCACTGCTAACACATGCGTTTATCCTGTAGCTGGGTCTGTAGCAGTCTTAACCTCAAAAGGGTTCCCATGGGACACACTGTCTGTGCCTGATGTGTGTGTTGCACACTTGCAGACGGCCAGAGTGTGTGTGCCAGCTGTATTGCGTCTAAAAGCTTTGATAAGAGTTCTGCACGCATAACTAGCTTGCCCGTTGATATTACCATGCCTCTAATTCTTCCAATACCATGCAAAGGTTATTGCCATTGTGGCAAATGCGAGAACTGGAGTTATTTCTGCCAACTCCTGCACTGTAAAAATCAAGGAGTTCTTTATCAAAAAAATAAATAGATAAAATAAATGGAAACTCGTTGCCTTAGAAATGATAAGTAAACGTAACTTGAGCTCTTGACGTGTAAACAAGCTATCAATTCTGAGTGCACAGTACTACCACCAACTTAATCATTTTGAGTTTATAGCGCTAAATGGTTACAAGGGCTAACACTTGTATAGCGCGCATCTACCTTTGGTAATCAAAGTGCTTCACACAGTGTACCTCATTTACTTCATGATAATGAATGGATGGACGGATTTTATATTTAAAAACCGGTATGCCAACAAGGATATATCAGCTATTGCATGCAATAAACATTTTTGTAACAGGAAAACAATAAAAATGTTAAGTTCCAAAGGGATAGATAGCATTTCACCATAAAAAAATCCAGAAGTTCTAAATATTTAATTTGGTTAAGACATGTAAACTCAAGACAACTGAGTAAATTAATTTCTTCATCAGGAATTACTAACAACATAATTAAAAGTGTGTAGAACAAATTATCAAAAAGAAAGTTAGTTCAACACAATACTTCTGAGTAATATGAATGTTTGTGTTTACAGTGTGGCAATCATGTCTTCCTCCATCCTCAGAAAGTAGTAACAATGTGGCTGTGTTTAACATCGTGCGTCTCTTTAGTCAGACGTTGTCTCAATACAAACAAGGTAAATGTCTCGCTAATGATAAAAAGATCATGGTCGTTTGTTAAAACAATGCAGAGACTGCACGTGGCACTCTCAAAATCAGGGGATGGAACAAAACTATGGTTGCACTTAAAAAACAACAACTAAAAACTGAGGCACCCATCCATTGCTGCACTTGTTTGTACAGCAATGGATGGTGCAATAACTGCTCTTCCACAGTGCGGCAACGCACCGTCCAATTCGAAAGAAAAAATATGCCATTAGTTTCATTTTGTCTCTATCTTGCCGCACCAAAACTGAGGTCGAAAAATGACCTTTACAATCTATCAATTGCATAAGGGGTCGCCATAATAAAGATAATGCTGTGCTTAACACTAAAATTTGCTTTATTTCACAAAAAACTTTCCTGCTTCATTGGAAGGACAGTGACGCTCCACAAATGTCCAATCTTTGCATGCGAGGTTTTGTTTAGGATCACTTTTATCACCGATTTTACTGTTAGTTTTCCCCCATTCTTTTGATGAAGAGTCAGTTTTATGACACTTAGGGTGTCCTACACTGACTTTTACCTTAAAACAGGGTGACAATCAACACAGTGTGTGGCAATCCTCAAGCTTCTACCACAAGTGGCCGAGGATTCTTGCCTATTGCGTCCACACAAAGTTGTCTCTTACAATCCTGTTTATATCCACTCACACAGTTTACACAGTCACACTTTTTCACGGAGTTTAAGTACGTACAGCACACCGTCGCCCTTACTGTTTTATAGACTTACTCTGTCTTTTACCTTGACATTGACTAGTATTCTCAAGGCTTACACAGTTTTAAAGACTTACTCTGTCTCACAGTTTTATAAACTAACTCTGTCTTACAGTTTTATGGACTTACTCTGTCTCACAGTTTTATAGACTAACTCTGTCTTACAGATTTATAGACTTACTCTGTCTCACAGTTTTATAGACTTACTCTGTCTCACAGTTTTATAGACTAACTCTGTTTTACAGTTTTATAGACTTACTCTGTCTCACAGTTTTATAGACTCACTCTGTCTTACTACTTGACCAGGGACTAGTATTGTCAAGGTTTTTTTTACCAGCACGCAATTCACTCATCCATGAGTGTTGTGAGTTTCCTACTCACCCAGAGATGTCTTCACTCCTCCGGCTTCCCGTCAGCCTTCAGTTCCCAGAAGTGGAGCCAAAGACCAGTCCCACAAAGGGTCTTGGAGCCGTGGCCACAGACTTTACCTGGAGGTTGACTCGACAGCTGGAAACCTTCCGGCACATAGGGATCCGGCTCGAAGGACCAATTTAATGTCAGGTTCACACCAAGTGAGACATTCGTAAACAATGCACACAATGAGGAGAGAAGACACTCTCCAACAATATTGTCTTTTTACTTGCAAGGAGAGCACAGGGAAGTGTACGATTACAGTTCCTAAAACCCTCTGCTCGGCTCCTGCGCCTCCTCTCTTTTTATTTTCTTCGGAGTCCCTGATTACAAAGGTGTTCCAGCTCTAAGGAAAAGGGGAGCCAAAGCAGCTGGAACACTATGAACTTGTTTTGTCTATGTGTGTGTGTGTGGGGGTGTGTTGGTGTGGGTGTGTGGGTGTGCGGGGGTGTGTGTTTGTGTGTGTGTGAGCCATTAGCATATATATGTGGAAGCAAAGCACGTCAAGCAAGTTGAGCGTAGATTTGGAAAAAGCTAAAGCTAAACCCACAAGTTAATAAAGCTAACAGGCCTTGTCCACAAGAATCCAACACATGAATAATAAAATACATTATTATTCTTACAGCAAGGAAACTTAACAATACAAAATCACGTGTCACAACAGGATCAGGGAAACTCTAATAAACCAAAAAATGCCGTACGAGAAAACCAACACAAAATTCCCATACTCGACCAAAAACTTGCGGACACAACTACTAGTGGCAAATAAAGGTAAATCACGAACATACACTTGGCGCATTGACAGCAAGCAAGGAGAATAGTCTGACACTGAACCTTCGATGCCGCAGTCCTTTTAAAGCCCCTGATTACTGATGCCGAACAGGTGCAGCGCCGAAGGACACGCCACCCAATAAGCCTCCTGACAGGAACACAGAACAGAATCATGACAGTACCCCCCCTCAATGGGCACCCCCTGGCGGACCAGCCGGCCTAGAAGGCCAACGGGCATGGAAATCACGGATCAGCGAAGGGTCAAGGATCCAGGAGCGGGGGACCCACTGGCGCTCCTCCAGCCCGTAGCCCTCCCAGTCGACCAAATACTGGAAGCCCTGACCCCTGCGACGAGAGTCAATAATCTCCTTAACCGTGTACACAGGATCACCGTCAATCAACCGCGGGGGCGGCGGTGGGGGAGATGGGGGCGCCAATGGACAGGAACCCGTAGGCTTAATCAACGAGACGTGGAACACAGGATGGATCTTCAAGGTAGGAGGAAGGCGCAGCTTAATGAATACAGGGTTCACCGCTGCTTCCACCTCAAAAGGGCCGATGAAACGTGGCCTCAGCTTGCAAGACGTACCAGCCAGCTTCATATCCCGGGTGGACAGCCAGACCTTCTGCCCAGGAGAGTAGAGCGGCGTAGCGCGTCGCCTACGGTCCGCAAGAAGACTATTGTGCGACGCCATGCGACAGAGAGCCGCCCTGGTCTCCTGCCATACCCGACGAGCCCGTCGCAAATGGAGCTGGACAGACGGGAGGTCAACTTGTCCTTCATGGGAGAGAAACAACGGTGACTGGTAGCCATACGCCGACATGAAGTGCGATCGACCCGTGGCAGATGACACAAGGGTGTTATGTGCATACTCCACCCATGGCAGATGAACGGCCCATAACGCAGGCCGCTGAAGGCACACGCATCGGAGAGCTGCTTCCAAGACTTCATTCTCTCAGCTTGGCCATTGGTTTGGGGATGGTACCCAGAAGACAGGCTTGCAGTGGCCCCCAACTCCCACAAAACCTCTTCCAGACTCGGGACACGAACTGGGGCCCCCTGTCGGAGAACAGATCACTGGGAATGCCATGAAGACGGAAAACATGCTTGTTTAACAGTTGAGCAGTTTCAAACGCTGAGGGGAGCTTGGCTAGTGCCACAAAATTAGCTATTTTCGAGAATCGATCGACCACCGTGAGTATGACAGTCTTCCCCGAGACTGCAGGAGACCAGTGACGAAGTCCAACGACACATGTGACCATGGACGTGATGGGACCGGTAACGGTCGAAGCAGGCCCGCCGGCGGGAGATGGGAAGATTCGTTGCCGGCACAAGCAGGACAGGCCCCCACAAAGTCAATAACTTTGTTGAGTTCCGGCCACCAAAAACGCTGTAAAATCAGAGAATGAGTCCTATTGATGCTGGGATGGCAGGCAATCTTAGAAGCATGTCCCCATTGTAGAACCTCGGCGCAAAGTAGAGGGGAAACAAACAACCTCCCCTCAGGACATTCCTTCGGCACTTGAGTGTTGCTCAGGGCTTCGAGAACCTTCCTCTCTATATCCCACCAGAGGGCTCCCACAATGCAGTGGTCAGGAAGAATGGGTTATGGCGGGGTCGGGTCCTCAGTGGTATCATGTAGTCTGGAGAGGGCGTCAGGTTTCTCGTTCTTGGACCCTTTGCGACAAGTCAGAACAAAGTTGTATATGGTAAATAATAGGGCCTAATGGGCTTGACGGGAATTTAGTCGCTTGGCTGAACGAATGTAGGCCAAGTTCTTATGATCCGTGTACACAGTGAATTGTTCTTTTGCTCCTTCTAACCAGTGTCTCCACTCCTGGAGTGCAAGTACTATTGCCAACAGTTCGCGGTTCCCCACGTCATAATTGGATTCGGCTGGGCTGAGTCTCCTCAAGAAAAAGGCACAGGGGTGGAGCTTCTGGTTGACAGGGAAAAGCTGGGACAAGACGGCCCCCACTCCTGAATCTGACGCAGCAACCTCTACCACAAACGGAAAATCAGGGTTAGGATGGGTTAGTCAATAATGCCTTAAGACTAGCAAAGCCTGCTTCACCTTTCTCGGCCCACTTAAGTGGAACTTTATTGGAAGTAAGTTGGGTCAATGTTGCTGCTCTTTGACTATAATTTCGAATAAATCTCCTGTAAAATTTTGCGAACCCCAAGCACCTCTGTAATTGTCTGCGAGAGGTGAGAGCCAGTCTGCCATGGCTTGTGTCTTGGATGGATCAGCTCGAAGCTGACCCTTTTCAACAATGAAACCCAAGAATTACACTGAGTTGGCATGAAACTCACACTTCTCAGCTTTTACATATAGTCTATTTTCCAACAGCCAGTAGGACCATACGCACATGTCTACGATGTTCTTTCAAATTCCGGGAAAAGATCAAGATGTCGTCTAGATATACAAAACAGAACACATTGAGCAAATCTCTAAGCACATCATTGATGAAGCATTGGAACACGGCTGGGGCGTTGGTGAGTCCAAAGGGCATGACCAAGTGTTCAAAATGCCCAAGGGGAGTCTTAAAAGCAGTTTTCCATTCATCCCCTTTGCGTATTCTAACTAAATTATAGGCGCTACGTAAATCGAGTTTGGTAAATATGGTAGCTGATGGTAGGGGTGCAAAGGCAGAATCTAAGAGCAGAAGCGGATATTTATGCTTTACGGTGATATCGTTTAATCCACGATAATCAACACAGGGTCTCAATGTCTTGTCCTTTTTATCGATAAAAAAGAATCCCGCCCTAACAGGGGAGGTAGAGGGACGAATCAGACCGGCTGTCAAGGAACTGGAAATGTACTCCCGCAACGCTTCCTGTTTGGGTTGAGATACTTGGTACAACCGAGAGCTGGGAAGAGGGGCGTTTGGGATGAGGTCTATTGCACAATCATATGGCCGATGCGGTGGTAATGATTGTGCCCGGTCTTTATTCAAATCATGGTACTCCTTAGGCACATGGTCTAGACAGATTATTTCGGTCGGATGTTGCTCTGCTTTAACATGCCCCCCCAGTCGCTGATCGTAAACAATGAGCATGACAGAAAGTACTCCAGTTCTCTCTAACAGGTTTGTCCCACCCAATATCAGGGTTATGTAACTTAAGCCAGGGCAATCCTAAAACTACCGGTGCTGCGCTGGAGGGCATGATAAGGAATCGGCTATGTTCCGGGTAGGTTACCGGACAGTCTTAATTTTAATGGGCCGGTGACATGTTTAACTTCGGCCAGGAGGCGCCCATTGAGATCAAGTACCCGTTTCGCTACGTCTAGTTCATCAATCGGACATCCTAACGCCTCGAGCACACAATGGTCCATAAAACAATCATCAGCTCCAGAATCAACATGTGCGGTTACTCTAAGATCTTTTCCATGCCCTGACACCCGCTCTGCCAGTTCTAGTCTTTTCTGACACTGTTGAGTGGGAACAGTCTCGCGGGAGTCCATCTGCGACGACTTGTCCTCACACTGTTGGCTGGAGTCGACACTTGTAGGGGGGTCCACCGACTGATGGCTCAAGAGTCTTGCCGAAGGCTGTCCCCGGCGGTCAGTTTTCGTTACATGCTGCTACTCGATGTCCCTGAAGTCCACAATACAGACACGCCCCCGTCTGGAATCGTCATCGCTTCTCCTTGGGATGCAGTCGTCCCCCACCGAGCTGCATGGGTTCCTCGCTCCAAATCGTGGAACCCACAGAGGCTTGGTGATCAGGTTTGGAGGGCGCCGGAGCTGAATAGCCAGACTACCCCTGGTTGGCCCGGAAGGTGTCTGCCGTCGGTCGGGTGTGCTCCCATCTGCGTTTTCAGCGGCGTTCCCTCATTCGGTTGTCCAACCGGATGGTCTACGCGATGAGATCCTCCAGGTTAGTGGTTTCATCATGGGCGGCTAATTCGTCCTTAATCGAGGAGTTCAGTCCTCGATGGAATATACTACGTAGCGCACAGTCATCAAAACCGCTTTTGGCCGCTAGAATGCGATAGGTTATGGAATAGTCAGCCAAAGACTGACTTCCCTGCACAAAATCCAATAATTGTCGACCCGCCTCTCTACCACGGACGGGGTGGTGAAAAACTCGACGAAATTCATTGATGAATTCAGAATAAGACGACCAAAGCTCCGGTCGAGCATTGCTCACTGACACCGCCCAAGCAACGGCCTGGCCAGTCAAGAGACTCATAATGAATGCAACTCTAGAATTGTCGTGCGAGTAAATGGAGGGTTGCTGATCAAAAATCAAAGAGCATTGGTGGAGAAATTGACCGCAAATACCTGGTTCTCCACTATAGCGTGACGGATGCAGGAGACTGGGTTCCCGAATAACAACAGGTACCGCCATTGGGTACCCGTTTCCCGCTGTGGTCAGCGGTTCCCCTGGCTGTGCAGCTCGGGAGCTTAGCTTCTCTATACACGAACCCATGTCCGTAAATCGTTGGGCTAGCATGGTACCAACTTCTTTATCTTCTCGCTGTCTGCGGGATCCATGGTCAGACTATTCTGTAAGGTTCCGATGTGACCAGAAGTGATGGGATCCCCCAAACGCAGACAGGCAAGAAATGAATTAACAAAAATTTATTTACAGAAAAAGTGATCACTATACTGATTCAAGTCCAAAGCAAATCGCAGGCAGACTGCCTGGGGAAAATTCGGGGACAAAAAAAAAGGTGCTTGCAAATAAGGCAAGGAAGCTTAACAACGCAAAATCACATGTCACAACAGGATCAGGGAAACTCCAATTTGAAAAATAAACCAAGAAATGCCGTACGAGAAAACCAACACAAAATTCCTATACTCGACTAAAAACACGCGGACACAACTACTAGTAATAAATCAAGGTAAATCACGAACATACACTTGGCGCACTGACAGCAAGCAAGGAGAATAGTCTGACACTAAACCTTCGACGCAGCAGTCCTTTTAAAGCCCGATTACTGATGCCAAACAGGTGCAGCGCCGAAGGACATGCCCCCCAATAAGCCCCCTGACAGGAACACAGAACAGAATCATGACATCATCCTTATGTTGCGGCTCTGCGTGTCTGATTGAATTCTGATTGAATGTTATTTGTCTCAAAAACGTGCATCATGTCTTCTTAGTAAGTCAAAGTTTTTGGCCACTTTCATATGTCGTCCTAGATTGGATACCTATTTGATTTTTTGTTCTTTTTGCAATGCAACCACAGTCTGAACCTCGAGGTAGCATATAGCCGACATTGACGTCAGGAGACCAAAATACGCGCCACAAAGGCGGAGGTAATTTTCTGGGAGCGGGGAGATCAAATCTGCAAAGTTGTTTTGAGTAACAGTATTGGCTTTATATTTGACCAATTTAATCCCACTTGAAATGTGGAGCATAAAGTGGTCATTTTAGGTGACAGTAGTAATTCAGCCACAGCTCAGATTGGATCATTTTTTATGCATGGTTATGACATGACGTCATCTTTAGTGACGTCTCCATGAAATCTCATCGAAAAAGTCTTGCCTCATCATTACCCCCAAATACTGCATTTCTCCGACCAAATTGCTCCACTGTCGAAAATGCCCCGACACGCTGCACCACATTTACTTCCGTAAACACTACATCATGAGTGACCGTGACGCCGTCTCTTCTTCTGCACATGCGGGTCGCTTTCGGGACGCACACACACACACACACACACATACCCACACACACACACCCACACACACTAAAGAGACAGAGGTCACCATTTATACTGTAATATGAACGCTTACACACACAAAAAAATATTTTTCTTAAAAAGACGGCAGTTTACAGTCCTGCGTAAAGTGAAAATGACTTCCCAGTCCTGATTTGCAGACACTACATGTGCGCTAAGGTTCAGGAGCAGAAGTGCCTCTAACAAGTTAAAAAAATATTCAGGCACTTATTTTGCAAATATTTATTTTCATTGTTCAGTGAAATGGTGCTCTTTTTACCACTGCATTTGTAAATTCAGTCATTTTTGTTTGCAAGATGGATAATTTAAGTTCAGCTTTTTAATTCATTTGAAAGAGACTTCCAACCCTGCGCTTGTTTTGTAAGAGTTCAAAATGTGTTCATTTAATAATTACATTCCATCTCAGGATCAGGTACCGAGAAGTGGCATGAAGGACCAAAGAGCGGCAGTGCGAGACAGTGGGAAGATTCAGGTGAGTTTATTGTACTGTGACAGAGACCGGAGTAGCGTGGCAGAACTTGACCGGGGTGGCGTGGCAGGACTTGACCGGGGTGGTGTGGCAGTATTTGACCAGGGTGGGGTGGCAAAGATTGGTGTGAACTGGGCAGCAAATTCAGAGTTGGAAAATGTGTGAAATTTGTATATTATTTCAGAAAACCTTTACTTTCATGTTGCACCATATCTAAGAGGCACATATATAGTAAAGGTACAGTCAATTTTCAAATACAGTGATCCCTCGCTACTTCGCGCTTCAACTTTAGCGCCCTCGGTGCATTGCGGATTTTTCAGAACCATTCATTCATTCATTCATTATCCATACCGCTTATCCTCACAAGGGTCGCGGGCGTGCTGGAGCCTATCCCAGCTGTCTTTGGGCAGTAGGCGGGGGACACCCTGAATTGGTTGCCAGTCAATCGCAGGCAGAGACAAACATCCGCACTCACAATCACACCTAGGGGCAATTTAGAGTGTCCTATCAACTTACCATGCATGTTTTTGGAATGTGGGAGGAAACCGGAGTACCCGGAGGAAACCCAATTTTTCAGAACCATTCATAACAAATTAAAAATGAAACAACACAGCCTTATCGGCAGCTATATTGCAGAAAGATGCATTGTTTCAAAGATGAGTTGACTCCGAGGCTTTGTACATAACCGCAGGCACTCATAAAAGGCGGTGACTGGTTCCCAGCGCGAGCTTGACCAACGAGGACACAAGTGGATTTTCCACTGTGTACTATATGTGAGCTGACTGGGTGCACATCATCCCAGCCTCTCGCTAGTCTCGTCCACTATTCAAATGTGCCGTTGATTTAGTCAGAGTCAAGCACGATACTTTCTCCTCCGTGTTTGTAATGATGTGTTTGCTCTAATAAAGTTTTGTAAAAATCGGATAGTACAGTACAACAGCTGTGTTTATAAGTCGTGAGCGCCCGCTGGCACGGACGACTTAGGCATCGCCAAATAAAGTGTAAAAGTGATTGTTAGTTTTGTCTTAGGTTGTCTTAAAACAGCTTACCTTAACTACAATCCCGCGTTACATTTTATCCAAAGGACTTCATCAATGTTATTGTGCAAACATAAAGTTAATGCATGATCCCCTCTGGCGGCCATGCTTCTTCTTCGTTTTTAAATGAAGAAGAAGAAGCGGCCGTTTTTTTATTTCACTTTTCACGACGACGACAAGCGTTTTAAAGTGCAGGATTGGATAAATTACACTATGGCATTCTAGTTAAGGTAAGTCAATTTTATGATAAAAATTAAAACAAAAAACAAGTATTGAGAAGTGTGGGAACCATGTCGGGGGCTCACAACAGCGTAACAGAGGTGCAAATCCCCCCAAAATAAAACTGTAAGCTACAATAAATATCATATAAAATAATCATAATAATAATAATAAGTCCGACACTACTTCGCGGTTTTTCACCTATCGCACTGGGTTCTGGTCCCTATTAACCGCAATAAATGAGGGATCACTGTTGTATTTTGTAGTTAAGGTAAGATGTTTTAAGACAACCTAAGACAAACTAACACTAACACTTTCACACTTTTGGCGATGTCCTAACAACAGGTACCGGCAAAACGGCCGGGAGCGTGCTGCGTTGCGCTCGAGACTTATAAACACAGCTGTTGTACTGTACTATCCGATTTTTACAAAACCTTATTAGAGCAAACACATCATTACAAATATGGAGGAGAAAGTATCCGGCTTGACTCTGACTAAATCAACGGCAAATTTGAATAGTGGACGAGGCTAAGCGAGAGGCTGCGATGACGCGCACTGAGTCAGCTCACGTACAGTACAGTGTGTGGAAAAATTAAATCTACTTGTGCTCTCGTTGGTTGATCTCACGCTGGGAACCAGTTACCACCTTTTATGAGTGCCTGCGGGTATGTACAAAGCCTCTGAGTCAACTCATATCTTTGAAACAATGCGTCTTTCTGCAATATAGCTCCCGATATGGCTGTGTTGTTTCATTTTTAATTTGTTATGAATGCTTCTGAAAAACCCGCAATGCGCTGAGGGCGCGAAAGTTGAAGCGCAAATTAGCGAGGGATCACTGTAGTATGTTCAGTCAACAACACAGTACAATCAGCCACAATTCAGTTCCTATATAAATGTTGCATGCTCAGTACACAAAATTGGCTAAGTTGCTTACAGGCGATAGTTGAACAAGAATGAACCACAAACAGGCTGTTGCCTGCCTCTGGCTGTGGTATTGCATCATGCAGCCACACACGTAAGGAGGAGCACACTCAGCACAGGGATGAAGACATAATTACGACTGAATACATTAATACTTTAGGAGACTTGGAAACATTCTACACGGTCGGGGATAAATAAAAAACTTATTTAATCGATCTACAACCATTTTGGTGAGTTTAAAGTTATCCTACCGTAACTTTCCTGTATGCTACATGTAGCATCGTAGCTCGGTGGAAATGTTTACTAAGTGCACAATTTCCACCCACAATGCGACTTATACTCCAATGCGACTTATAGTCCGGAAAATACAATATGGATGCCATATGTATCTATGTATTATATTATCTAAAACGTACTTTATTCAAAAATAAACATCATATTGTCACTACCGAAACCATTATGTCACAACTGAAACTTTCTGTATGTTTCCGTAGTGACGTTTTATGATAGTTGTTAACAATGCTCAACAATGCTAAGCACAATGTGGCTACCACACAAAGATTTGAGCATGTGTACAGAGATAGAAAACACAACATTTAGCATTGAAATCAAAAGTGCTCATTTTATTGGAGAAATTAGTTGTTTGGTCGTGACGGTTCTTAAAACCACATGCTGATTTTCAGACTTTGGAGGGCACATACTTAATAATGCTGTAAACTAATTTCTCGCAATGTGGCCAGTGATGAACATGAAGGCAATGTCTCTTACTGGTGAAATTTCTGGCGATGTGGCTAAAACCAAGCCCTGCCTATGGACAAATACTCTTTGCGTTTCGGTAGTAACATGAAAAGTTTGGACTGTTTTTTTTTGTTTTTTCTTACATAAAACGTATAATTTAAAGAAAATGTACAAAATCAATGTAAATCTTTCACCATACATTCAAAAGCAACCAAAACGTTCTATTAAAGTAAAATATTTTTTTGAATTGGCAAAATATTCTACATTTTATTTTCATGAATTGAAATTTAGGAGTTAGAGATTGGGACAGCCACCTCCCAATAGGAAGTGACATAAAAGATGACTTTTTATTAGTGCTGTCAAATTTACCGCGTTAATGGCCGGTAATTAAATTTTGTAATTGATCGCATCAAAATATTTGACGCATTTAACGAATGCGCAGAATGACCGCCGATGCGTAATCCCACTCAGAAGTCTACAGTAAGCAGCAGAGCGAACGTGTCGCCGCGGGAGTATAAAGAAGCATTTCGAAATAAGAGGGCAGCTTTAAATCTCAGAAATGTGAATACATTGTTTTGCCTCAGCGACTGAGGATGAGTAGAGAAGAGGGCTGTCTTGTTTTGTGTTAATAAAGTCAGTTTAAAGGAGGAACACACGACGTGCTGATAACTGTACTGCGTCTCACTCTCATAGTAGAACAGAGCATAACACTCATGAGCCAATCACATTTGACAATTTACAGAAGAATATGGCATTTTGGGGGATTTGAAATTAACATTTTTAATCGTTTGATAGCCCTAATATATCCATCCATCCATTATCCATACCGCTTATCCTCACAAGGGTCGCAGGTGTGCTGGAGCCTATTCCAGCTGTCTTCGGGGAGTAGGCGGGGGATACCCCAAATTGGTTGCCAGCCAATCGCAGGGCACACAGAGACAAACAAAAATCCGTACTCACAATCACACTTAGGGGCAATTTAGAGTGTCCTATCAACTTACCATGCATGTTTTTGGAATGTGGGAGGAAACCGAAGTACCCGGAGGAAACCCACGCAGACATGGGGAGAACATGCAGACTTCACACAGGGAGGCCGGAGCCGGGATCGAACGCACGACCTCTGAACTGTGAGGCAGACATGCTAACCAGTCTACCTCCGTGCCGCCAGCACTAATATATATGTATAAAATATGTCAAAAAGTGTTTGCAGCTCCAAGTGTTTTCTTTTCCATCGGAATTTCTCTTTGAGTGTAAAAGGTAAAAAGGTTGCCGACAAAGAAGATAACAACAGCTCACCACTGACCAAAAGACAAGAAGCTGGGATGGAATAAGGCACTTAAATTACTGATTAAAGTCACGTTTCTCAGTTTGTTTTTGTTTCAGTGAACACTGGCTTTTGTATTTTGGGTAAAGGCGTTAAGATATTGTACCTTTTCTGGTTAAAGGAAGTTGCAAAACAGTCTCAACGGCAAAAAAGTACAAAACACAAAGTGTTTTTATATTAATTTGACGTGCAAGTAAAAAGGGAACAGAAGAGTTTAGAAGTGCTCTCAAAGAAATCTTTGATGTCTGGTTGGCAAATTTGTGGAAAGCAACTGCATCACATTATAAACATTAACTCGTTTGATGCCTAGATGATTTTAAATCGTTTTTTATAATCCAATAGTATAGCGCCATCCACGGGTTAACTCCCTTAGAAATGCGTTTTTTTGTGTGCATTTGATGCCCAAGGCTCTGATGCAATTAATCACAAAGTTTCAGGCTTGGGAAGCATTGTAATGATGTGCAATCGCCAGCAGATGTTATCAGTGTCACTTATCAGACCATTTTCAGTAATGTATCGAGTTAGAAATGTCTTGATTCTGGTCTGTTGCAGGCAGCGGCGGGACTGGTGGGCGTGCCTTCTGATACCGCACCTGTTGTCAATGACTGATCAAGGCCTTTAAAAGGACTGCTTCCTCAACTGCCTGCTGTCGGGTTATAGCCTTGCTTGCCTCCGTGTCCCAAGAGACTGTGTTTTTCCGAGTCACTTTAGCCCCTGTTCGTCATTTGTTCTGGTCGTGAGTTTTCCGCGAATAGAAAGTTTGTTTGCTCTTGCTGACGGGTTCTGTTTATTTGAGATTGGAGTTTTATCTTGTCCCACTGTTGTCAAGTGAATTTGCGTTTGTAGTCTCCTTGCTCTTGTTTTGCAAGCGCTTTTTTTTTTTTTTTTTTTTTTTTCCTGGCAAGATTTGCCAGCGTCTTTTGTTGTACCTTTGCGGATGTGAAATGGATTTTTTCTGTAAATAAATATTGTTTAATTAATTTCTTCTCCCTGTCTGCGTTTGTGGGATCCACCCCCTTCCAGTGCCCACTGGAACTCGTGACAAGAAAAGGCTGCAGGAAGTAGGAAGTAGCTGCCTATTAGGGGGGAGGGACAGAGTAACAATGCTGCCGATTGAAAAATGGATATATAGGCAGCTGACTTTGGAAGACATTCTTTTCAGTGTTAAAAGACACAAAGCGTTTGCCATAAAATAACCATCGATCGGATTACACGATTCTTTGAGGAGTATTTCCCCCTTTGGATTGACTGGGCCAAACCAGAGGTAAGGGCTTTTTGGCAGTGACCTTTTCACTGCAAAAACAACTCTCACCATGTATTGGGCTGTTGAACAATATGGTGTGCATCCTTTTGTGGGCCTCCTCCCATACCCCCCCCCAAAAAAAAATATGCTTCTAGGGATCAAAGTTAACACACAGTCACATACGCGAACGTACACACATGCACACACATGAACACGCCTGTATGTAGCCCAATGTTCATATATTGTTTGCTTGAATGTAAAAACATACATTGTTTTTTGACATCAAAGATGCTTTTTTAGAATTTTTTTTTTTTTTTTTATAAGAAAAGTACTGTTTATATATCTGAGGTTTCATAAAAGCAAACAAAATATTGCTGTTAAAGTTTTACTTGAAATAAGTCTTTTCACAAAACCCTCGATTTCTCAGTTTTTTTCAGTGAAACTTGCTTATGTTCTACTGTAGATTACTCAAGAACGACAAATGCTAGAAATAAACTTTTTTTTCTGATGAATGAAGAGAGTCTAATCTCTCTTTGGTCTCATGTCTATATAGTCATAAAACGCAATATTCTGTGGGCCTTCAAAGATGGGTCAAAATCCTCCAAAATGCCTGGCACTGAGGGGCTGAGCTGCGCTGCGAATGGCGAGTTAAAGAGGAAGCCAACCCAAAACAATGTCGTTACAAAAATATGTTTTATGAGCCTCCATAGTCAAAACACACCATTCTGATGAATATTGCATTTGTGGAAAATGAGTTAAGCAGCAAAATCCACCCGTTTTTAGGAAACCGTGTTTTGACTAGTGGAGCTGCTTAGAACATATCATTGTAAAGAAATTTTGGGGGTTGACTTCCCTTTAAGGTGTGTATCCAAACAGGTTCTATGGCACATATGTCAAACGCAAGGCCCGGGGGCCAGATCTATCCCGCAAATGCAAATCATATGTGTTGACTTGACATGTTTCTTTCAAATTGTCTTCATTTTTTAAACTACATATGAGATATTACAAGCATTTGTTACCAATGCCTCGTTTTAAATATATTTCAAAATAGTTGAACAAACTATTTTCTGGCTTGTGATTTCAAAACTAGTTATCCATCAATTTGTTGTGTAAATGTGCTAATATAAGGCAATCATAAATGCATTTGCGTTCGCAGTCGTAACGGCCCTCTGAGGGACACCAAAGCTATGATGTGGCCCACGACAAAAATTAGTTTGACCCCCCTGTCCTAGGGCATGGCGATCAAGCTCATTTTTGATGAGAGTCACTTTGTAGTTAGGTCTTCCCTCATTGGGCTGTTGAGAACAATTGACTATTGAAAGAAAATAAATGTCCAATTGTATTATTATATATACACACAGGGTTGGCACTGAGTCATGAAATCTTTTAGCCAATGTGGCAAAACAGCAGAAATGGGCACTTCACCGTATTTTGCTGGTCAGTCCTACGTCCTCGACCTGGGCAACCTTCTGTCATCGTCCCACCATCGTCCTTATTTATAAAAATAATTGTCCTCCGACCCCGTCCATCCTCATCCTTTTAAGGCACTTCTATCCTTACATTCCATCTGCGGAGTATCGTGAGTGGATTTAACCCTTTCATGCAAAGTGGTCACTACAGTGGACAGCTACTTAAAAGTTGCTTTCGCCTATATTATTCAATCTAAAAAATACATTTATATTTTGAATAACATTAAATCATAACTAATGCATGAAAGGGTTAAAACGATTTTTAATATAGGCGAAAGTAACGTTTGAATAGCTGTCCACTCTAGTGACCACTATGCATGAAAGGGTTAATTGTTTACCCTATGATATGGGGGATTTGAGATTAGCCGGTATGATAGCTAGATATAGTCAAGTGATTATTGTATTGCATATGGATAATCATGGTTTCATGTGAATTAGTATATTAGTGATACATGGATCAGATAATTCTTGTTATACATTTTTGGTAGTGCTGTCAAGCGATAACATTTTTTAATCATAGTTAATCGCATTTTTCATAGTTAACTCATAGTTAATCGCATATCTTATTTATTGTAAAAAAATCCCTTGATTTTTCTGTCCCATTATTTTTTTGAATTTTAATACATTTAAGAGGATTGATTTTCTTATGCAAATACGTCATCAAAGCGAAGTCAACCCAAACCTATTCTTTTTTAAGAATATGCTCCAAGCAAGCCCACTAGTTGAAACAAAGCATTCTGATAAATATTGCGTTTGTGGAATAAGAGTTAATTCTCCTGTTTTTAGTCATCACTGGGTGTGGCCATTTTGTCACGTCTTTAAACTGAAAATGATATCATAGTTGCTCAGGGCTCACGTAACAACCAATCACAGCTCACCTGTTTTCTGAAACTGAGGCATGATCGGTCGTTATTTGAGCCCTCAGCATCTGTGATGTCATTTTCAGTTGACAGAAGTGATAAAAAGGCCGACCCGTGAGATGGTAAAAAATGGATGGATTTTATAACTTAACTCATATTCCACAAATAAAATATTAATCAGAATGCCTTGTTTTAACTAGGGGGCCTGCATAGAACATATTCTAGAAAAAATATGTTTGGGTTGACTTTAACTTCAATTGAAAAAAGGGAAAGCCCACGGCCACACAGGCGACACCACCACAGAGACCCCCAGCCCGGATTAGACAGGCAGACCCCACGCAAAGTGTAGAGGCCGCTGGCCACCCAGACCCAAGGAGTCCCTGCGATGACAGCCCCCCCCCCCCCCTCCCCCTACACGGAGCCGCCCCCCCGCCCCCGAGGAAACACTGGAGCTGAAAGCTGCCAACAGCAGAGAGCAACAAAACTAAAAGACAGAACAGTAGTATAGTCTAAGAACTAAAATCAGTAAGATAAGAAAAGATAAATTATTTAAAAGTTGTTAAAAGCCAAACTAAAAAGGTGTGTCTTTCTCTTAAAAATATCAACAGTCTCTGCAGACCTGACGTCCTCTGGCAGGCTATTCCAAAAGTGAGGACCAAAATGGCTGAATGCAGCCTCGCCATGCATTTTGGTCCTCACCCTTGGAATAATTAAAAGGCCGGCGCCATAGGACCTCAGGATCCGCGAGGTTTCGTATGATAAAAGTAAATCAGATAAATAAGATGGCCCAAGACCATTAACACATTTATAAACTAATAAAAGTACCTTAAAACCCATCCTGAAACACACGGGGAGCCAATGCAGCAATTTCAAAATTGGCGTAATGTGCTCCCGCCCTCTTGTTCTCGTCAGCACCCGAGCGGCTGAATTCTGCAGTAGTTCCAATGGTGAAATACTCTTTTTCGGGAGGCCAGAGAGCAGGGCATTACAGTAATCTAAACGACAGGAAATAAAAGCATGCATCAGCACTTCCGTGTTAGCCTGAGAGAGAAACGATATTCTTAAGGTGATAAAAAACAATCTTGGTTACATTTTTAATATGAGGAATAAAACTGAGTCAAAAATGACGCCAAGGTTCTTCACACAATGTGAGGGATTCAAAACTTTTAGTTTTGGTAAAAGTTTCTCTCTCTGACCTTCAGGACCAATAACTAAAACCTCAGTTTTGTCCTGATTGAGCAGTTGGAAATTATCTGCCATCCATGACTTGATATCTAAAATGCAATTTAAAAGGGTATCAATGAGTCCTGTGTCATCAGGAGACACGGCAATATACAGCTGGTGTCATCAGCATAGCTGTAAAGCTGATGCCGTGATGACATCCCCAAGGGGAAGCATATAAAGATTAAAAAGTAGGGGGCCTAAAATTGAACCTTGGGGAACCCCACGTTTAATTCCATGGGTTTTGGAGGAACAAGTATCCATAGCAAAGAAGGGCAAAGAAACATCGGTCTGTGAGATCGGAATAAAACCAGTTAAAAACAGTACCGGAGATGCCCAATAGATTTTGAAGTCTATTTAATAAAATTTGGTGATCTACTGTATCAAAAGCAGCGCTTAGATCCAGTAGCACCAAGACTGTGAGTTTTCTCACGTCTGCAGTGCACCTAATATAATTTAAAATCCTTAAAAGAGCAGTCTCCGTACCGTGGTTCATCCTAAAACCAGATTGATATTCCTCCAAAATATTATTTGTATTTAAAAAATGATTTAACTGGATGAAAACCAGTTTTGATAAAATATTACTTAAAAACGGTAAGTTGGATACAGGTCTGTAATTATTAAAAACGCTCAGGTCAGAATTGCTCTTCTTCAGAAGGGGCTTCACCATCACCGTTTTAAAGGCAGCGGGGAAGACACCCGTCTGAAGAGAGCAATTGACTATATTTAAAATTTGTTCCCCCAAAAATCCATAAAATATCTTAAAAATAAATGTGGGAATTGGATCCAAAAGGCAGATTGTTGGGTTTACCTGGGAGAAAACTCGACCAAGTGTCCTTGCATCAACCAGGGCAAAACTTTCCAGTGTTTCCTCATGTAAATATGATTGTCCAGGTTTATTAAAACTTGTGTTTTGACGGGCAAAAAGACTGGATCTTATGTCATCGATTTTACTTCTGCAAAGTCCTCACAGAGAGTGTCTGTTGGTCTCTGTGGGGACTTATTAAAATCAGAACTAGTTAAAAGTTCAAAGGTGGAGAAGAGAACTCTTGGGTTGGTTTTATTGACTGTAATGAGGTTTGAGAAATAGGAAGATCTTGCCAGTTTGACTGTTTTATTGTAGGATTTCAGTTGTTCGCATAATATTTCATAGTGTACTGTAAGTTTACTTTTTCTCCACCTCCTCTCTGCACTCCTGCATTTTCTCTTTGATGTTTTGATTGCATTGTTTCTCCACGGGGGTACAGTCTTTGTTTTTGTGTTAATTAAAAGTGGAGCTACTGAATCTAATGATGATTTAAGATTTAGGTTAAAATTGTCAACAATAAGATTACAGGGTGCAGGTAAAATGTCAGCAGGAGTGCTTTTTAAGATCTCGATAAAATTTGCAGTCACCTCAGAAGATAGGTAGCGTCCCTTCACTGTTCTCACCAGGGCTGCTAGATGGTTAAAACTGGCGATGTTAAAATAGACACAGTAGTGGTCTGACACTGCCAAGTCAACAACAGAGGACACACCAGCAGACAAGCCATAGGTTATTACCAAATCCAGGGTGTGTTCTCTGTTGTGAGCTGGCTGAAAGACTTGCTGTTTAAAATCCAAGCAGTTTAAAAGGTTTAAAAATTCTCTGGATAGTGGGTCCAAGATGTTGTCCACGTGTATATTAAAATCACCAGTTATCAAAATCCTGTTATAACTGGAATATAAAATGGATAAGAATTCTGAAAATTCTGCAATAAAAGAAGTGGAATGATGGGGAGGTCTATAAACGGTAATGTAGAGAATAGGGGGACTGCTAAAAACAAAAGCATGACCGGTTCCGGCGCCGCGCGAGTGGCACCCCGCTACAGTAGCTCCGGCTCACCGGTTCGCCTTTTCGTGTGTTTTTGTTCCTTACTATTACTCTACCTCATACCTTTTTCATATAGTTGATAGTCGTAACAGTCCGCTGATAGTGTAGTGGTACACACGCCTGAGTTGTGTGCGGGCAGCTTGGGATCGATTCCCGCTCAGTGACAGTGTCTATGTGTGCCCTGCGACTGGCTGGCGACCAGTTCGGGGTGTAGTCTGCCTTCGCCCATTGACGGCTGGGATAGGCTCCAGCAACTCCCCGCGACCCTATATAGGATAAGCGGTTTGGAAGATGACATGACATGATAGTCGTAACTTGCGTAGCAATGGACACCCAAACTGCGGTATTCTTGCTGCTGCTGGTGGCTATTTTTTGGGCGATCGTGTCCGGCGACATGGCTCGGAGCCGCGCCCCCATTGTTTATAGCCGGAATCAGCTGTTAGCACTCCGTGCTAACCCTGCGCCAGCTCCCGGGGCAAGACCCGATATCCCCCGTGAGCTGAGGAGGAAGAGACGGGGATCTCGTGCGGGGGTTAAACGCCGGGAAAGAAGGAGACGATACCATCCCGTCCTCCCATCTGTTATCATGGGGAATGTTAGATCGCTCTCCAACAAGATGGACGAGCTAGCGGCGCTTACCCGGCATGAGAGGGACTTCCGGGGGGCTAGCCTGATGCTATTCACGGAGTCGTGGCTAACAGCGCTGACGCCGAACCCGGTCGTAGAATTGGACGGCTTCCAAATCATACGCGCGGACAGGACGCTGGAGAGTGGAAAGAGGAAAGGAGGAGCGCTGGCTGTGTTTGTGAACGATAGATGGTGTAATCCTGGGCACATCACGATTAAGGAGCAGCTTTGCAGCAGGGATATTGAGCTGCTAGCTGTTGGCATGAGGACATTCTACATCCCGCGAGAGTTTAGTCATGTGATCACGGTGACCGTCTACGTCCCACCAGCTGCCAGCGGCGACACAGCCTGTGATGTCTTGACTGCAGCAGTGAGCAGGCTGCAAACACAGCACCCAAATGCCCTGATACTCATCTCTGGTGACTTCAATCATGCCTCCCCTTCCTCCTCTCTGCCTTCATTCACACAGTATGTCACCTGCCACACCAGAGACAATAGAACACTGGACCTTTTCTATGCCAACACCAAGGAGGTATACACATCACTGCCCCTCCCCCCGCTGGGCAAAGCTGATCACAACCTGGTGGCTCTCCAGTCTGTGTACAAACATCTGGTCCGCAGGCAGCCAGCTGTGACCTGCACGGTTTAGAGATGGTCTGGAGAGGCCGAGGAGGCCTTAAAGGACTGCTTCAGCACAACTCTGTGGGAAGTATTCAACGATGCTCACGGGGAAGACATTAGTAGTCTAACAGACACTGTTACAGGCTATATAAATTTCTGCATGGAGAACACCAGACCCACCAGGACAGTAAGGTGTTTCTCCAACAACAAACCCTGGATCACACCAGACATAGAAACTCTCCTGAAGGAGAAGAGGAGGGCTTTTGCATCAGGCAACATAGAGGAGCGGATGACTGTGCAGCGCCAGCTGAGGAGGAGGATCAGAGAGGGGAAAAGGTCCTACAGGAAGAGGATGGAGGAGCAGCTGCTGCAGAATAATGCCAGGGGAGTCTTGAGGGGCCTAAAGACCATCTCAGGCCACGGACAACCCAAGACCCGGACTGGCGGGGGACCTGCAGTGGGCAAATGAGCTGAACCTCTTTTTCAATAGGTTCGATCAGATGCCTGCCCCAACTCAGTCTCTCCTGCTGCAGCCTCCACCTACTCCTCCTGCTGGGTGTGTCGCCCCCTCCCCTCTTTTCTCCACAGTCTCCAGCTCCCAGCTACACCAGATAGCCACCACTCCCTCCTGCCCAGCCTTGGCCTTCACAACATCTCAGGTGAAGAACCAGCTGAAGAAGATGAAGGCGAGGAAGGCAGCGGGTCCAGATGGCATCAGCCCCCAGCTCCTCAAATCCTGCGCAGACCAGCTGTGTGGAATTGTCCAGCACATGTTCAACCTGAGCCTGAAGCTGGGCAGGGTCCCCCAGCTATGGAAAACATCCTGCCTGGTCCCGGGGCCAAAGACACCCCACCCGAAGCAGCTCAACAGCTTCAGACCAGTGGCGCTGACCTCTCACCTGATGAAGACCCTGGAGGGACTGGTCCTTGCCCACCTGCGCCCCCTGGTGAGCTCCTCAATGGACCCACTCCAGTTCGCATATCAGCCTGGCATCAGTGTGGATGATGCCATCATCTACCTCCTCCACACTTCACTCTCCCACCTGGAGAAGGCGGGGAGCACTGTGAGGATCATGTTCTTTGATTTCTCCAGTGCTTTCAACACCATCCAGCCCACCCTACTGGGAGACAAGCTGGAGCCGGCGGGGGTGGCCCACCACCTCACCACATGGATCCAGGACTACCTCACAAACCGGCCACAGTATGTGAGGACACAGGACTGTGTGTCTAACGTGCTCCTCTGTAGCACGGGGGCCCCAAAGGGAACTGTCTTGGCTCCCTTCCTGTTCACCCTCTACACCTCGGACTTCAACTACAACACCCCTTCCCTGTCACCTGCAGAAGTTCTCTGACGACTCTGCGATTGTCGGCCTCATCACAGGCAGAGATGATTGGGAAACTGGTCAGGAGGGCCGGCTCTGTCCTGGGCTGCTCCCTGGACTCTGTGGACTCGGTGGGGGACAGGAAGATGTTGGCTGAGCTGTCATCAATGCTGGACAACCCGGACCACCCCCTCCAGGGCACCCTAACAGCATTCCACAGCTCTTTCAGTAACAGAATGTTACACCCTCGCTGTGCAGAGGAGAGATTCCGCCGTTCCTTCTTGCCTGCTGCTGTCAGAATCTTTAACAAGAACATTGTGTAGTCTCTACAAACTGGCGGACATTAGTGCAATTGTGCAGTCCTGCACCTGAGCTCATATCGTGCAATACCCAATATTCCCCACTACTGTGAGTCTAGTTTTATTTTTATCCAATGCTGTTCCTTACATTTCACTACAGCACTGCAGCACTGTCACTTACTTAGAGTATTTTTCCTCTGTACTATGTACAGGCCAAAATGTGTGTTCCTCATACTTTTTATATAGATGTATGTTGGTGTGTATATACATGTGTATATACACATGTTACTGCGTATATTTACATGGGTTTGATCCTGAATGTTTGCCGTCAATGTTATACATGAATGGCTACATTATGCCGCCGTCCCTGTGTGACCTATATCTTTGCTGCTGTAACACTGAAAATTTCCCCACTGTGGGATCAATAAAGGCATTCTTATCTTATGATGTTCATACGATAAATAGCTGCTAAAAATGATCTCCTTTTGTAAAAGTGTATTAATAAAAATTGATGCAGACCCGCCTCCTCTTTTCCCATCCCTGATAGAAAATAAAAAGTTAAAATTTGGTGGGCAAGCCTTGGTGAGAGCAACTGGAGCATCTGTAACAAGCCATATCTCAGATAAAAGAATACCATGTAAATTATTATCTAAAATCAGGTCGTTTTGTTTTTGTTTTGCAGATTAATTATTGTGTTGGACGTGCGCTCATGGTGGTGTGGATGAGCAGTATTAACATATACCAGATTACCACTGTTAAAACCACGTGGTTTGTGTGTGCGAGGGAAGCGTCTGCCGGTGATGGTTTCAATGGGAAAGCTGTCCCATTGTGGTAATGATAATGGGGGCCTGCAGTGGGAGCGACTGAGGGTGGAGGTACTGTGAGCAGCTGGTATTGGCCTGTAGGTGATTGTAGTGACATTGTCATTGCAGTGTTTATGAGTGGAAGAAAAAATGTGATTGGTAAACAAGAGTCAGCTGGGAGTGGAATTGGTAACGACATGATGGATGTTAGCGGCTAAAATATTGCTACCAAGAGAATTCGGATGAACACCATCCAGCTGGTAAAAAGACGGGCGATTCCAGAATAGGTTAAAATTGTCAATAAAAGCAAAGTCAAGGTAGCCACAAGTGCGTAGGAGCCACATGTTCAAGCTTAAAAGGCGGCTGAAGCGCTCGACTCCGTGAGACAATGCCGGCAAAATGCCACTTACCCAGATCGACAGACCGCAAGTTCTTAGCAAGGCAAAGAGGGCGTGAAAGTCCCTCTTCGTCTGCTCAGACTGTCGGCGTATTGTCTCATTCGTCCCCACGTGAATGATGAGCCGGGTTATGGATGATGGCAGAGAGTCAAGAACACCCGGCAGGATGTTAACTATGTCCATGACTTTTGCTCCAGGAAAGCAGCGGGTGACGGTGCTGGGATAGTGAGTGCGTCTAATGGGGCTGTCGCCAATTATAACGGTGGTTGGTGGGTGACGTGAGGAGGGAACGCCAAGGGACTCACGGCCGGCGGGAAATTCATGACCTCGCTGTCCAGGATGGCTCCGCCGAGGCCGAGTGATGACCGAGGATGACACCGGTGAGTGTCGCCGATGATGTCGGCCACTCGTGTACCGGGACACCGCGTCCCGCGTGAGTGGAGGGCTGGGCCACCGGCGGACCCGCCCATCATGGGGTTCCCGGCAAAGGTCGTCGCCTTGGGCGGCGGATAATCCGAGGGAGCCCCAGGCTTTCTCCAGCAGGCCATTACATATACATATATGTACACAATACGTGCATTTGTGTGTTGAACTTGTTGGTTCAATGTTGCAATTAGACGTACTTAGCCGATTCCGACTTTGGGTCATGAGCCGCATCGCGTCATCCTATGGCTAGGCGTCGGCCGAATGAGCAAGCAGGATGACCGACCTTGTGAAGGGCGACTTCTGCCACCGCCGCCGCCGCCGCTGCTGCTGCCCGGCCGGGATGAAGCGAGCCGAGGAGCTGAGCGCGAGTGGGGGCGAGCTAAAATGCTATTGCTACGCATATTCGGCGGCAACATGCGCGGAAACTTTTTTTTTTTTTTAATCGGTCGTGCTTTGTTTGTAGCTCTTCCGTGCGGCTAACTAGGACTCGAAACTTAGCACCGGCATTCTAAAATCTGAACGGTTCCGGGTGAACCAGAATGATGGAACTGATTCCACTCGAATCCGAGTTTTCGGTGCCCAACCCTAAGCGGGACACAGCCGTGCATGTGTCTGCCGAGCAATTCATCCTCATCGTTAATATTTTGAAGCAGATGTAACGCCTCCTCTACTATACTCTAAAGCTTTTTTTTTTTTTTTCAAGATACATGTATAGATCATGGTGACCAGCAGGCTTTATCAATGCAGCCGCTGGTTGCTATGGAAACCTTAATCACGCGACCAAAAAAATCAACGGCGTCAAAAGGGTTGGATTAACTTCAAAAATAACGCGCTAAATTGACACCCCTAATTTTTGGTAATGGCAGTACACATTTATGGTCATCATACACAATTATCTAAAAGTCTTTACACATAAGCAGTCATAAGAGAGTGTCTTGAGTAAGCTCACAGACACACACACACTCACGTACACCCACGCACGCACACACCAACTTGCATTCATTGTTATGCACACTTTTATCTGTACACGCAAAAACACACAAGCTTGTGGAGGGGAATGTGGCCTCGAGTTGTTTCACAGGGCTGAGTCCTTGGGACTCTGGAGCCGCCAGCCAAGGGCAGGACTCGAGGCGCCAAGATGACCGAAGACTTGGAGTGATATGCCACGGAGATTTGAGTCTACCGACATTTTGATTAGATTCCTCTGTTGGGGCAGTATGATATATATGTGAGTCGTTGAATCGTTGGTGAACGGGAAATTATATCACTGATCCCCGCAGAGACATGTTCACTCACCGAATCGTTGGTGAACGGTAAATGACATCACTGATTCCCGCAGCGACACGTCCACTCACCGAATCGTTGGTGAACGGGAAATGACATCACTGACTCACGCAGCGACCTGTTCACTCACCGAATCGTTGGTGAACGGGAAATTACATCACTGATTCCTTGGTGAACGCCAATAGCGTGGCAGAATGTTCAGTAAATCCCGCTTACATCTGACGTTGGCTGCTGATTGGTCGACCGCGAAGATTGACAACATGCGTGTGGCTGAGCTCAAATGAACTGAGAAAAGAACGAATCACTTCAGGAAGTGATCCATTCACTCACGTTCACTGAAAAGATTCATTCATTTTTGAACGAATCTTTCGCGAACGACCCAACACTACAAGGAAGTAACCGGTGTGTGTTAAGTTGGTCGCTACTCACAACACTGCCTAACAGGGTGCGTAAACTTGTACCCGCATTCTGCTCTGCACACAGGTGGTCACGGGAACACGGCAACGCCGGACTCTCTGTCGGAATAAGAGACGCAATTTAGTCTCAATAGACGTCTCACTTTTTGGTTCCAAGGGATCTGAAAGTCCAGACAAAAACATCACACAGGTCAACATCAGAGTTTTTACACGACTGAGCACGCGTAATGGCACAGGCGGGACACAGTTCTGGGACACTCCTGTAACTGCTTTGAGGAGAGTTTACACTTCTAAGGAAGGACTCACTTTACCTCCTGCAATATCATTTCCCATAAGCATTTCAACACCCCCTATGGGCAACTCCGAGCAAACTGCAATCGGAAAAAACGTGGTAACGAGTTCGGATTTCAAATGCACGAGATGAACAGGCCGAGGACAGTATCCCATCTCTATTCCCCAACGTACAGATCCATAACCGCTATATGACTGAGAGGAGAAGGGTAGGGCACTGGCCAAGATTACAGATTGTGGACCACCTGTGTCCCTGAGAATGCGAATAGGTTGCTGATCAGACGCTTTGCTAGAAAGAGACTACTCCCTGAAAAATGAAAGTCCAGTTTTGGTTTGTCATTGGAAACTAAACTGAATGTGTCAGATTTAATTATCTCAAGGCCTTTTGTTTGGGATGCAGACTGGTCCCCTTTTCGTTTTAAGGCGGGGCAGAATGAGATAACATGTCCAGGTTTATGGCAGTAAAAACACTCTGTCTTTGTTAGCGAGCTTATCTGTCGAAGTGTTCAAAGGTGGGTGAGCATGGGGTTTTTCAACAGATTTGGTAAACACATTTCTGTGGGTGAGCACAAATTCATCTGGTTAGCTAATCACACTGCTTGTTTTTATTGTGAATATTAATTCTGTGTATTTGACTGTCGCACAAGTATTTTTGTAACGTATGTGGAGAAAACTTTGTGTCTGTAAAAGCATATGTTTTGCATTGCAAACCACACCGCAATGAACCCCGACATATATTAAAATGTGTTGGAATGAGTTGTAAACAAGTGTTTTTAGGCTACACAGCTTTAATCGTCACACTTTTATCGTCATCACAACAGTACACCAACCACAAGTCAGGATGTGATCTTAACGGCATCAAAATGCAGCGTCTAACTTAGTGAATGACAATGCGAGGGAGCAAAACAGTTGGTGGCTCAGAGCCATCAGGAAGCCCAGCTAGAAGATGCCTAGGTGCTTTCAGTGCAAAAACATCTTTTACGCACATGTCCAGAAAGAACAGGAACTGGTCAGAAAATGTGATTTGTTCTTCAATCGCTGAAACACACTGTGAGGGTCTCACTACAAGTGCCACCATACAAGAACCTGCCAGTGTGTCAGATGCTGAAGACACTGTAGGGGATGGATCTAATTTCAGTGACTTATATCTGAGAAATATATGTATGCAGAATGTACATTAGTTGGGACAGACATATATGTTGAACCGACTGAACTTTCTTCTAAAAGATATGTCAGTCTCAGATGAAGACATTGTAAAAATCACTGGCACAATTACACAATCTGACCTTTTTACCGCTTGCCACAAAGGGCCCATGAGAACTGCCTACTCACCAGTGAACCCAGTGCTTTAACTGCGCTCCATACCAGAGTTCCTTCAACGGTACAACTTTTTTTCTTTGTAATGATAATTACAAAATGCGTTTCATATCCCACCTTAAGTTGTTCTCTCTGTGTCATAAAGGTGTTTCTTTTCAATAAATCCAGACAAAGGCACCAAAGTTGAGTGGAAGAAAAAGAAAAAAGTATCCCAGTAAATGTAATCCCAGTGTTTTCACTCTGATATCAGACCTTGCTGACCATCACTGGTAGCAGGCCGACAAGATGAAAAACGGCATTCTCATTAATATTGTGTTTGTGGAATATGAGTAAAATCCAGCAAAATCCAGCCCTTTTTAACCATCTCAGGGCGCGGCCATTTTGTCACTTCTGTCGACTGAAAATGACATCGCAACTGCTCAGGGCTCAGGTAACGACCAATCATGGCTCAGCTTCAGAAAACAGGTCAGCCGTGATTGGTGGTTACCTGAGCCCAGAGCAGTTGTGATGTCATTTTCTGTCAGCAGAAGTGATAAAATGGCTGCCCTCAGAGATGGCTAAAAACGGGTGGATTAACTCTTGTTTCACAAACGCAATATTTATCAGAATGCCTTGTTTCAACTAGTGGGCTTGCATAGAACATATTTTTGAAAAAAAAAAGTGTTTTGAGTTAGATGTTTTTTGTGATTGCTTTGGGGACAATTTTCACATACATTTTTAGGTAGGGCTGCATGGTATTGGAAAAATATGCAATATGGTTGTTGACTCTATAGGGTTAGTGTTAGGGTAGATATTTAATATGTACCTAACGAAATGATATATTTATTATCTAATGGAAGAATTTCATTTTTTTTCATGTAGCAAAATAAGCAAGCTCATTGTACTCTCAACTATCCATCTTATCCAATCCGCTTATCCTCACAAGGAAACCGGAGTACATAGAGAAAACCCACAGAGGCACGGGGAGAACATGCAAACTCCACACAAGAAGGCTGGGGCTGGAAATGAACCCATGACTTCTGCACTGTGAGGCGGATGTGCTAAGCAGTCGACCACCGTGCCCCCTACTCTTAGCTAATTAATTATAATTCCCCTTGATAATGTTCAACTTTTGGATGGCAATGCACATTTTAGTTTGCGTCTGATTGTTCAAATTCATATAAAATGGCATACAATACCTGAAGAAATGTATTGCTTGTCTTTGCGATATGGATACAGCATGGGATAATATCGCGATAGCAATATTTTTTCGATATATTGTTCAGCCCTATTTTAGGGTTAAATTTTTGTTTTTAACTGCCATACATTTTCAGACCCTCTTATACCCTGACATTTGTAAAAAGTAAAAATAACTTTTTAGGATTGAATGGCTTTACTATGAAAAGATGAATAAATATGTCATTGGCAGTGAATGAATTAAAATGTGTATTGAGTACAATATCATTATTTATCTCTATCACCTTCTTGTTCTTCTTTTTACTTTCTTTTTACTGGAAATTAAGAAAAAAATTAACGGTAGAGTTTCAGCAACTACAGTTGCCGGTAATTTACTATTAAAAAAAAAACTGGTCAAATATATATATTTTTTTTAGATGTAAAAACTTTTTTGGTGGTGAAATCTTTAATCAAGTAAGTTCATTTTCTCAACCGTAAAATCAACAGTAGCAGTACATTTTTTTGTACATTCAAACGTGTTACCGTAAAATAATGGTACATTTCGGCAACCACAGCTGCCAGTAATTTACTATAGAAAATAATAATAATGACTTTTTTTTAAGTCAACAGTGGCATTACTGTAAGTGTTGAAAATGTGTTACCGTAATTAAATGGGAGCTTTTCAGCAAATACAGCTGCCGGTAATTTACCGAAAACCTTTTTCTTTTTCTTTTTTATTTTTTTTACAGTGCACGGTGAGGCTTCCATGCCACGGTGAGTATTTGGTTTCAAATAGAGCCCACTACTAGCCCTCCCAGTTTTATGCTATTGATATAGCTGCCTGTCAATGGTAATGAATGTGTTAAAAAAAATAAAAGGTGGACCCCCTATTTGTCACCTGAATGACAGAGGGCATCCAGTCATACAACTGTTGCATGCCTCACCCTACATGCGCATACAAGCGTGCAAAGTGGCAAAACTAGCAGTTTCCATTTTGTTCCCTCTCCTCTGGACCGGTAATAAAATATAGGAAAGTCGTTTTCATATCATATATATGAAATCATCATATAGTATAGTATAGTCATTTGCATGGTCATTTTTACAGTATATTAACCTGGGTTGTTGGCATCTGATGAAAGTAACAATAAAATTTGTAACAAAGTAACTTGTAAATCTACCTTAGTTATTTTTAAAAATCTGTAAAATAAAATAATCAGTAAAATAATAGTTACTTTTTCAAGGTTAGCTAAGGCAACGCTGCTCTTTACTCTTCTCAACCGTCAACCCATCACCCATCTTTTGTTTGTATCATCTCTTCTTGAATTAGGTTAGACAGAGACATTAGGAGACATACATGTTAAGAGTAGGCAGAAAATGAGAAGGCACTCATAATAGTATTGCAATATCAAAAGTTGCAATGGACATGAAACACCACTCATCAGCTCTCCCACAGCTCTTTCACCATCTCATTATTTCCTCAGCTCTGTCAGAGAAAAAGGAAATGTCGATTCTGCAGAGCAAATATTGATTTATTTCAAAGCTTTGAAGAAAACTCATTATCTAAATATGTTGCATGTTGATTTCATTGGTTAAAGACCCTCCTAATATAATGTGTGTATTACATGTGGTTAAGGGAAAATTGTCAACTTGGTGGGGACTCAAGAACCAATAACTTTTACAATTGGAAATAGACAAATTCCTGATGGTTACAA
Source organism: Filicampus tigris (assembly GCF_054856515.1). Lineage (NCBI taxonomy): Eukaryota > Metazoa > Chordata > Actinopteri > Syngnathiformes > Syngnathidae > Filicampus > Filicampus tigris. Next base: position 37,728,446 of record NC_141218.1, read on the forward strand.
GGTCGTATATATTTTAAAATAATTATTTTCTCTCTTCCTACATTACATGCTCTGAGAAGATAAAGCAATGTGCGCCATCCTTCATTTATTTTTCTATGCTTGTAAAAGTGTTTCAAACTCAATAAGCATTTCAATACTTCACTGTTCTAGTGAAGACAATTCCTTTACATGGCTTATGGAAATGTAATTTTGTTTGAATTGCCCCTGAAGAAAATTAAATGTGCATACGTTTAAACTACCATGGTTGTGTCAGTGCCAGGCATGTACAACTGGGATTAGTGTAAATTTCATCTTGGACATAAGTGAATAATAAAAAATAAAAAATTACAGCCAGAGATGAAACAAAAATACCTGAAAATGATAACTGCAATTTCCATTGTTCAGCCATATCATGACCAGAGGCACAATTTAAGATCCAATACAGTTGCTGCGTCAAAAATTGTACCTTTACAAAATAGTAGATTTCAAAGTTGATTGACACCATTATAGTATATTATCATTGGTGTTCGTGTTTGCAGTAGGTTATATTAACTATGTTATCGTGGTGTACCCTAACAACAGACTCAAGAGAATAAACAAGGAAAACAGAATTTCTTAAAGTAAGGGAGCAAACAAACTTTCTTCGTGGGTGTGGTTTGCCAGGCTAGACCACCATAGGTGCAGGCCCGACCACCAGGCGTTCGACATTGAGACCCACCTCCATGCCCCGGTCATGAGGGGGACCCCGGTGAAGCGCGTCAGGGCAATCGAAAACATGTCCATTGATTGTAATCATCATAAGGGGTCTTTTCAGCTATGCTTTGTCTGATCCCTCACCGAACACAAGTTTGCCATGGGTCCCAGGGGCAGAAAGCCCCACACAACTTGACTCCTAGGATCATTGGGACACACAAATCTCTCCACCACAATAAGGCTACAAGTGAGGGGGTAAACTTGCACAAAAATGCACAGAATGAATTGTTGCGATCTTTTCTTTTTAATGCTTTTAATCATGTAAAGCGCATTGCGTTACCTTATGAATGAAATGTGCTTTACAAATAAAGCTGCCCTGTGTTGCTTTCTTGCACGTGATGTCGGCTTACTTTTCAGTACTAGTGCCGTCTTTGAAAGGTAACACCGGGGGAAAAAATGTGAGCGGTGGTCTCCTGGTATGCTGATGAAAACATATATTGCGTTCCAAAAGGTGCGATTGAAGCGTGGGATGCTAAAATTTTGCCCCTTTGTCCCTTTTGCTTTGATAAGCTGAAGTGAACTTTTGCCATTGCCGCGTTGGCAACAGTCAATCGGTGTCGAGAAAGTACTTACTACGTCACATGCATGCGCTGAACAAACAGACACAGCCAAATAAAATAAAAAATAAAAAAAAAACAGATGCACACACATACAACGTGGTGAAATAAAACCATTTGGGACAACATCATTGCGGTCTGTGGGAGCGTGAGATACACAACACAGTCATCTTTTTTTTACCGGCTGTGACCAAGACAAAAATGGAGCAGGCTTGGAGAATTGGAAGCAAGGATGATGGTGTATCTTGTGAGTGGACCAAATTGTTTACAGCTGTTGTTGAACTGTCAACCTACAGTACATACGATTTATCAGCCAACTTAACCACCGGTCACCATATTGACTACAAATGTTCAAATTTTGCTTTTTTCTGTAGGAGGAGCAGAGCCCACCTCTTGTTCACTTGAAACAACCCTGGTGTAGTCCCCTCCAGGTACAAACACATGCTAGACACACGGTTTATAGATTTGTTCAAAATCATCACCAAATTGATAACATTTAAAAATAAAAGAAATTGATTTATACTGTGTCAAAATAACAGATGAAGACAGGACAGACACATATGCTACTATGGGGAAATTTACTTCTGCCTCTGATGTCAGCAGATTCACGCAGGTTTTGCCCTAAATGTTGGTGTTCCAAAATCGGCTATAAGCATCAGAAAACCAAGCCTAAAATTACTACTGAGCCTGTTATGGGGATGTTTTTTCTGCAGTCATATTTTTTAATGTTATGACCATCAGCCTTTCATGCTGCAAGCTCTAGTGCCCTGGCATGGTTAAACATTGTATAGCATTTGAAATTTGGATTCAGTCACAACATAAGTTAGCACGTTGTAAGCGGCTTACAGGAAGCTTTCAAATGTCTGTAGAGAGACTGAACTAAAAACTGTGATAGTCATTGGCGAATTATAACGCTGCCAGCTGCTTTTTTTTTTTAAACACTTTACGTTGATGACTGCAACCGAGAGAAGCGACAATCAAGATACACAAGGCACTATTACAACAACTACATTCACTGTAATCACACAACGTTGAGTTTTAGTCGTAGTCAAAATATGTCTCGGTTACGTTAATCGCTGATCTAGAGAACGCTCAGCACCCCCCTTCAAACAAGCAGTCAGTCAACAGCATGGTATTTTGATACTGGATTATTTTTATTAGACTCATTTATCAGCAACAACAAAAGGAAAAAAGTATCATCCCTGCAAAGTCTTTCAAAGTGTACGTGTAGGTACAGTGGTCTGTGAGGCCTGGCTGATTTTCAAATTTTCAAATTTTAAGTGTGCTTTAAGTTTTCCATGGATTTCAACGATATTCACAAACCTCGGGAAAACTCCTCGTCTGAAGTATTTACAGCCAGCCTCAGTGATCTATGACTGACATTCCTTTGGTGTTCCCGCACTCATTCCCACTTTCTATGTGATGGGTGTGACAGAAGTCTGGACAGGAGAATAGGTGGAGATCAAAAGTGTGCAAGCCCATGCGCACATAAAAGGCTTGTGCTCCAGTGTAAGAATATTGCTCGTAGTGAGCGTACCTGCATAAAGAGCATTCTCTATGAAGTCATGAGACATGTTTGCAATACAATATTCTAATATCTCTTGTTTTAGGTTAACCACAAGGGAATGTTGTAGAGAAAGAGGCAAATGTAGTTTATCCTGTACACAAAAAGCTGTGTGTCCCAATCAACATGGAAAATACCGTTTCACACCTGTTAGCTAATTGAAAAATGCAGAATTGCTTCACCTGACTGTTAGATTAGACTCTTTTGGCGCATAAATAGATTAAGCCATTGTGTCACTGTGATCTAGGTGTCCTGTGTCCTAGGCCTGCATCTTTCTATCTGTCTACACCCTGGCACACATACTGTATATAATTGAAAACAGTTAAGACCGTGGAGTCACACATTGTAACATGGGCTGAGTAGAGCCACCCTCCTTTATGGGGGAAGCTCAGTGAGGATAAGAGTAGGAACCATGGTGGACAGATTAGACCGTCTTCTGCATCGGGTAGAATAAGGCTCCACGGCCGTGTCTCAAACTTTCTGGCATCCATTAAATAGTTGAACTATATATATATATATATATATATATATATATATATATATATATATATATATATATATATATATATATATATATATATGTAGTCTTCTGGTAGTTACTGGTAGTATACTATTGCAAGCATTAAAGATAAAAGGACCGTGTGAAAGGTTCCTACAGAACTTTTCGCAAAGTCTCCCAAGTACAAAGTACCTCCAGTGTGCACAGAGGTTTGGGGGTATGTTAACACTTGCTGCTTGCAGTTTTATCATATTATTATCATCATCATTATCATCATTATTGTTGTTGTGTTTTGTTTGATATACAGCAATTTGTTCCAACTGCAGTTGTCCTTTTTTAAGTGCTCTAGAAATAAAGCTGAGTTAGGATGGGGCAGGGAGGTAAACTGACACAATTCACAGGAAAATATTGATTCACTAGACTAACTCAATAATTTCCTGCTGGATCAATAAAGTGTCTACTTAACCTCACCTATGAAAGAAAACTAGAAGGAGGCCTGCACTGCTTTGCTTTGCTTGGAGACAAGCAGTATTACTCACAGTGAATTTGATATGATGACACCATATGACTCCAAGTCGATCATAATCTGATGCGTTTGGGTTGTGTGGCCTATCAGCACCCTTTTCAAAGAAGCCATTTGAGGCTGCAGTAAGGAGCTTGAGCTTGCAGACACATTTACATCAATAGCCAGATGATGTCTGAAGAGAAACAGGACGCCTCCTGAACTTCATCAAACTTCATCATCGTCACTGACACATTAAAATGTACATACGGTAAGCACTGTCGATATTGTTCACTTTCAGAAAACCCAACAAACAAAATAACAGTAAAAAAAATATCTTCCGACATAACCCATTTTTCTAACGGACTGTAGCATTTTAACTTTTTGTTTCTAGTTTTAATTGTGCACATAAAGACATACTAAAAGATATAGACTGAGAGAAAAGCAAGCGGAAATGCACACTTGTCCGTGGCTAGAGTCAATGTTACAGATGATTTCCCGGATTGTGTGGGGGGGATCCAATTTCCTTTTAAGTGCCAATCAATACACAGCTTGTGGCTCTGTTTGACATGGTACTCCAATGGTACAGTTTCTATTTCACAAGTTTTTAATAATTAGGATCTGTGATAGTTTTAAGAAAAAAACATAATTGCAAGCAAAAACTATTTGAACAGGAAGACATAATAGTTAAAGTCATATATTTAAATTGATGTGTGTTAAGAATGAAGTGGTGTGTATACACCGTTTCTCTTCAAAAAGACAGACAGACAAGAGACCTCAAATGTTGGGAAACACTGAAAAACAGACACCGAGGTAGGATAAAATGATTTGAAATGAAATTATTTCTGCTCCAGGGTACGAAGAAAAATCAATTCCCCATTATAGAAATGGGATACAGAAAGGAATTAAAACTTAATGAAGTCTTGCAGCTACAGTCCACGCACATTTTAACCCACGACTTTGCAGCACTGCAAGCAGTGTGTTACATCTTGCAAATGTCAGATTACACGTGTTTTGTAAAATATTTGCCATGTGTTCGTAAGTTCTCTCTATGTACTCTAGGTGACAAGAGTAATGCTGCTGCTTCCTTCAAAGTGTCTCTCTACACACAGGTATTCCTGCTCATTTGTCTCCCCTCACACAAAACATGTGCACACACACTTCATTCGCTCTGTTGTCATTATTGATCTCGCTATAATCCAAGGAAACAAAAGACAAAGCTTTTCATGTGACAGGCAATTAGATGCCAGTGCTGCCAGCAGAGCTCAGCAACACTGGGCTTTATTCTGGAAGAAATGCAATAAGAAAAGAGATTCCACTGCTGGTATATGTCCCGGAGTTATCAGCGTTTCCTCAAACATGGTGTGGATACCTTGACAGTCTTGCAGCACATATTGATTTTGGAATTATTAGCTTTCAAAACAGACGTACACAGTGGGATCCAGTGACAAATCAATCAACCCAACCATCTATCTACTTGCTGCTCATTATTTCCATCATCTAGATTTAGGCATAATCTCAGAGAGGCAAACTTGATGATACAGATTTACATCTTGGAAATCTACAGACACACACGCACAGAAAGCCAATGGATGAGGAGAGATCATTATTAAGTACAGCAGAACATTCAAAGTGGAACACATTCCCTTGCAATTAGCTTGTGAAAATCCACTTTTGTCTAATTCAAAACAAAATGTCCAATTTTGAGGTCATACAAAAAAACAACAATCCAACAGAAAGGGGAACACAAAATGGAATGTAGAAAAGGCACTGGTCAGCGCATTCACCACTCATTTCGGAGTTTGAGTTTGAATCCAGGCTACGGCTTTCCTGTGTGGAGTTTTCATGTTCTCCAGGTGCCTGCATTGGTTTTTCCAGGTGCTCTGCTTTCATCCCACATTCCAAACACATGCATGGTTGGTTAATTGAATTCTCTAAATTGCATAAGTGTGAGGCTTAGGGTAAAAAATACAAGAGGCTTGAATTGCACATGATATTTACAAGATTCATTTGTACTTGTGTGTTCAACGTGCATGACTGGGCATGAGGCTATGATTGTAGTTTTGGGTAGTTGAGTTTTAGTAGTTTAATAAAAACAAAGTGTTTAAATCAATTAATACATATTTTATTCTTTGTGATTTCAATTTCAATAAAAATAATTGTGATTATATTTCCTAATAATTGCCCAGCACTACAATTCACACAATGTTATTAACAATATCCATCCATCCATTATCTATACTGCTTATCCTCACAAGGGTCACAGGAAGTGCTGGAGCCTATCCCAGCAGTTTTCGGGCAGTAGGCGGGGGACACCCTGGGTTGGTTGCCAGCCAATCGCAGGGCACACGGAGACAAACATACATCCACACTCGCAATCACACCTAGGGGCAATTTAGAGTGTCCAATCAACCTTACATGCATGTTTTTGGAATGTGGGAGGAAACCGGAGTACCCGGAGAAAACCAACGCAGGCATGGAGAGAACATGCAAACTCCACACTGGGAGGCCGGAGCCGGGATCAAACCCACGACCTCAGAACTGTGAGGCAAACGTGCTAACCAGTCTTCCACCGTGCCGCCCGTTATGAACAATTTATCAAAAACAATTATCCATTACTTTGATTATCAATTAATTGTCAATCATTGCGCCTCTCCAACACACACTATTAGAGAAGTAAGCATATCCACCCATTGTGATTTATTTCCGTCTTCATGTGTGTGACTCACATTTTCACAATCTCATCCTTTTGTCAGCGCTGCAATAGATGCATGTCTCATTTTGACTCTCCGTATCCACTCAGGTCCAGTGCCCACTATAATGAGGGCAGTGAGAGCAAGCATTTGAAAAAGGTCAGGGGACAAGCTTTTTTTGTTATTGTTCAAACTTTGTTTTTAGAATTATTTTTATAAATTTGCCATCTTTGCTTATGGACTCAGCTGTTTGAGGAGGTAACCAGAGAAAACAGCCAGCTGAGGTCTCAGCTGCAGGACATACAGAGGAATGTCGGTAAAACCAGGCTGGATGTAGAAAATGCCACACAGGTGCCAACGCACAAAACACACATCCACACACTAGAGGAAGTTCAAATACTAGCGTTCTCTCAAATCATGTGCAGCACCCTGTGTGGAGGGGAGTCAACTTGCTTTGACGGATGTAGCCACACGAGATTTAAAAACATAGGCTGGACCTTATTGTTTGATTGATTGTATACTTGATCCAATAAACCAGTGGTGTCAAAGTCAAATGGATGGAGGGCCAAATACAAAATTTTGCGACAAGCCGAGGGCCGGACTGATAGAATGTTCATTGAAATTTTTTAAAATGTCCAGATTGGATCGGGTCCTTCGTGCCTGCTGATGATGTCACGCTTTATATATCTGTAATATATTTCTTTGCGTCTATGTTTGTCACCCCCCTGGCTGTTGTGTTTTTATCTTCGGAGTTACTAAATAAAAAATAAAATAAAGTACATTACTGCTACTTTTGCGAGGCAGCTCGTACGTCACTTCCGATTGCGTTTCTCCTGCCAAACTGGAAACAATTTTCTGGTTGACTCGGGCTGCAAGATTGTATGAACTGTACATAATGTGAAGTAAAACGGAGAGGATCATATGATTGGTATGTCTCCAGCTGACCCAATTTTAGAGTGGCAAGGTATAAATGTGGGTGATCCTGTCAGAAAACACAGGCCCGTATTCCACTTGACACGTCTATTTATTGTGGTAAATAATTAGTGTAACGAATTGGGTTATCTGTGTTGTGGTCGAATTTGTGTCTTGCCAAGTTGTGTTGTTTCCGAGATTAATGAATGCATCGCACGTCTCGCTGGATGGGAGGGCATGCGAGCGAGAGTAGCGGAGGTCGTACGAACAGGAGAGCCGTTGCCCTTTTTTGACTGAACGGTTGTACTTCATTGGCGTCGGCTGAGGCCCACAGTATCTGGTTGGACTAATAAAAACATAATAATTAAACTACGTCTGACGGTGTGTTCTTTGAAGTTGCTACAATATATTTTAAAGCGTGACGTCTTCGGCAGGCGCGAAGAACCCAATCAGATTTGCTACCCACACCGGCTTGCTGCGGGCCGGATCTAATAATAAAGAAATGTCATCCTGGGGGCCGTAGAAAACCTTCTTGCGGGCCGGATGTGGCCCGTGAGCCTTGACTTTGATATGTGCACTAAATGAATGTTTACCGTGTCAGGAGTTCAGCAACAGCCAATGAACAAATAATGTGCGTAAATAGTACCCCCCCCTGCATATCGACGATTCGTCAGTTGTGTTTGAAAACCAAACTTGCTAAGCTGGTGATTGACCCATTCAATGGAAAATGAAATTCTAAAAAAAAACCAAAAAAACATGGAAACTCTTTTGAACAAAAACAAACACCCTGTGTAACTTGCGTAACACACACTTTCAAAGCCGCCGACAGCGACGCCAGGCCAAGCGTCAGTGCACACGTCATATCGCGTCACCTTCTTTAATTTTTTTGCCTTTTTTTAAATCTGGATGTAGGATATGATAGCGCCAAGTCTTACTTTTCATTAGAACTAATGATTGTTGAAGCTTTCCACAATAGCAGCCTTTTCCCCTACGTATATGACAATGGATGCAATTGGATCACCCAAATGGCACACTTTTGGTTCGCCTGGACATGTCCTTAGTCAAACCTGTGTAAAATGCTCATTTTCTGTTGTACTATTGTCAAATTTGAAATGGAATTGGAGCCCTTGAGCTGTAATCCTGTTGTGTGTTATTTTAGTCCACCACGCTAGTACATAAACTATCAGACTGATTTAAAAAATAAATTAAAAAAAACAGGCAGACATAAAACCTGCCTTCTTTTATATATTAAAATTTCCATAATTCAGTGCCAGTAGCACTTAAAAAGATTCTGATAGTCGAGGAGAAAAATTCAAAGTGTTATCTTCAAAAAGAGACCAAAACTATGCTGATACTCCAAATGGTTCAAGTACAGCTTCAAATTTACTTTGGGTGCACCTTTTTTCAGTTAAAAATGCCAATGTGGAACAGCATCAGGTATTTTAAGATACTTTTAATCATATCAGTCTTAGGAATTTTGTCTTATTTCAAGAAATCTTCGTGAGACAATTTTCACTTGATCCAGCGGCAGATTTTTTTGCTTGATTCAAGCGAAAAATATCTTGTTTTATTATTTTTTGTACTCGTTTTTAGATCAGCATTGTTTCTAGTGTACCCTTTTTTGCCGGTCCGTCCGCAACCTCAGCACCCTTCCATCCTTGTCCTTCCGTCCTTGTCCTTCCTGTCCTTATTCATAAAAATAACTGTCCTCCGACCCCGTCAGTCCTCGTCCTTTTAAAGCGCTTCTATCCTTACATTCCGCCCCCCCCCCCCCCCCCGGCCCCCCCCAAAAAAATAAAAAACGTCCTTGCACTCAGAAAAATGATCTAAATATCGTTAGCTGGTTAAATTCCTGTGCTGCACGTCCACTTACCGGCTGGGAGTATCGTGAGTGGATTGAATTGTTTACAACTGTTTAACCAAGATAGCATTTAGCTGCCAACACAGCCACCCCCCCCTATCACTAGACCGGAGCCTGCCAGGTAACTTTATAACGCAATACTGTTGCGTTTTATTGCCAAACGTTTGTTATAAGGCAATACGTTTTCAGTTTTTATTGCGTTATTTTGCAATAAAATAATTATTGCAGGCGGCGCGGTGGTCGACTGGTTAGCACGTCTGCCTCACAGTTCAGATGTCGTGGGTTTGATCCCGGCTCCGGCCACCCTGTGTGGAGTTTGCATGTTCTCCCCGTGCCTGTGTGGGTTTCCTTCGGGTACTCCGGTTTCCTCCCACATTCCAAAAACATGCATGGTAAGTTGATTGGACTCTCTAAAATTGCCCCTAGGTGTGATTGTGAGTGAGGATGTTTGTCTTTGTGTGCCCTGCGATTGGCTGGCAACCAATTCAGGGTGTCCCCCGCCTACTGCACAAAGACAGCTGGGATAGGCTCCAGCACGCCCCGCGACCCTTGTGAGGATAAGCGGGATGGATAATGAATGAATGAATGAATAATTATTGCAAAATGACGCGAGGTTATTTTAAGAGGAAACAAAGACTTCCACTTACGGGTTGTTTGAATGTACATCTGTGCTGGTAGAGATTTTTGCAGTTCCTGTGCACTTACCGGCTGAGAGTATTGTGAGTGGATTGTATTTAACTGCAACAGAAGCCCGTCGTGATGTGATAAAGATGATGATGCCGACTGGAGCAAACTAGGGGACATCAAGAGAATATTTAAGACTGAGTAATAATGCAATACTATTGCGTTATATTGCAAAACCTTTGCGTTTTAAAACAAGACGTTTTTATTTTTTTATAAAATAATTACAAAATAACACAAGGTTATTTTAAGAGGAAACAAAGACTTCCACTTCTGGGTCATTTAAATGTATACGCTGGTAGAGATTTTATGGTCTAAAGATGTCCCACACAAGGACATACTTCGGAAGCTAAGGGATAAGGTACTAAATGTGAACAGTTAGTTAACACAACTATTCCGGATTACACACACAAGACAGGCTGGTCGTGTTTCTGTCAGTGAGCTGAAATAGCTGACTCCTGTGGCATTATCCATGGTACTACATGTGTTGAACCACTAGAGGGTAAGACTATGCCTGTGCAATGTGACTACTGGTAAGCACATGAAAAGTGTTGTGAAGGCTATTAATGAAGGCGGCTCCGTAGAACAGAACATGCAGTGGCTGAATATTTATTTGCATTAGCTTTAGCACAACTAAAGCTGATCACGTCACACGCATGAGGGACGATTAGTGGTGGACATAAATCCACTTCCACCCTTGCTTCGTCCGACCCTTTTTTAAAACTTGGTAGTATAGTATAGGCCATTCCAATAAAATGTATAAATGCAATTACATTAAAATACATTTTTATAAAGTGTCCTGCACATTGATGTATATTGTGCTTAATGTTAGCATTCTACTAGGATCCTATCAATGTCATGGCTGTAGTTCATGTATTTGTTAATTGTATGCAACAATCCATGGAGAGCTTTAGTACGAAAAAAAAATACTTAAATAAAACATGCATTGGGACTGACCAATACTGATTTTGATTTGTTCAAAATGTGTATCACCAAATTTAAAATAAACAAAAAAGAAAAAAGAAGTAGAGTTATTTTGAGAGTTTTACAAAAAGCAACTGGCATTGATTTGGTGGATTGTCCCATTAAAATATAAATGTAAATATTTGGGATGTTCTGATCAGGTTATATGGCACCGATACTGATCATGCATGAGTGAAATCGGCCAATATCGATACCGATTCCGATCACATGGAATATCTGTATATTTTTCCATTTATTTATGGTGACTATACTGCGCTGTGACAGTAACGCATCATCCATAACAAGCTGCAGCATGCACCGTCTGCTCGCCTTGACTGTATTCAATCCAGTGAGCCTTATAAACTCACCATGGTCTCCCAATTGCTTGTTGTTCAAATGTTGGATTAAGTTGGTTGTGTTGAAACTTTTGGCCATGCTCCCCTCCGCGAAGTACCTTTTCTCAAAGTATCAAACAGCGTCCAGTTCACTCAGAGTTTTTTTTTTTTTTTTTTTTTAACAGTTTTTACAGTGTTTCTTTTTGGTTGTGTGTGACATACCGCAGTGTACGCGGGACCTTCGAGCTCTGGCTCTTTATGGCTGTGTGTGAGACGTAGTCACGTAGGCAAACGTGTTGTTACAAATTAAATTAAAACGTTTTATTTTTATACATTTTTTTTTCATAATCAAAAAGACTTGAAGTGCACCTTTCTTAAAACATGGACAGCACATTACAAAGTAATCTAGGTCCACAATATAGAAAAAATAAATAAATAAGCCAAGAGGCAGCTCTTCTAACAGCTAATGATAACAGCTGGTAGCCACTAACGGCGGAGACTTGTGCCGTATCATACAATGACAGCGTAATTAACCAGCGGTTTGTTCGTGTCCTAAATTAGCGACTGAAAATGATTTCGAGACAGCGTTGTGTTGTTGACTTGGTCTTAGAAGCAAGCGTTAAAACTGCCGAAGAGTCGAAAACGGAAGTCAAGTTAGCCGTTAGGCCACCACGCGGGCCAACTTCAAAGTAAAAGTTCACTAGGGCTATTCCATTGACATTAATGACTCAATGTATTATTCGGTAAGCTATATTTTGAAGTTAGTGATCTTGGGTATTCAACCTTCTCTACTGAATGCGGACTAGTCACGTTGCCTTATAGTGAAAGCAGAGTTTTTTTCACCAACCATTCTGTGGATCGTGCCCGTCCTGAACTGATGCTTGATCCTTACCAATCAAAGATGATTCGTTCCACTGCACAACTAGTGTTTTTTTTTGTTTTGTTTTTTTACCACGAGTGTGTACAGGTAAATGCGCGTCGTGACGCAAATGATGGTAAGCATCAGTAATTTCTGTTTCGCATGCGTACCAGTTATGTGCACCCCACACAGGTCACTAGTGGTACACACGCCTGAGTTGTGTGCGGGCAGCGTGGGATCGATTCCCGCTTAGTGATGTGTGTGCCCTGCGACTGGCTGGCGACCAGTTCGGGGTGTAGTCTGCCTTCGCCCGTTGACAGCTGGGATAGGCCCCAGCACCTCCCCACGACCTTGTATAGGATAAGCGGTTTGGAAGATGACACATGACACACACACACACAAATGGGTTTCATACATGTCTGTATTAGGGCTGTTACAACAAGAAAATCCCGATTACTTTCTCTCAAACCCAATTTTACGACTACAATTTCTTTGTCAAATAAAAATGTAAAAAAGTATTTTGAATGTGTTTTATTTAAACTTAATTTTTCTTTCTTTGAACTCAAAATGCCAGTCAATTTAACTTATACACATAGAACAATCCATTGGGATTAACAGCATTTTACTTACACAATAGATTTCAGATCTGTTCTTAATTAAACCAAAATGAAAGAAGAAAGTGTATATCATCTGAAACGAAATCATCAACATGATAGAAGGTAGACAGTCAAGTCTATAAACTAAACAGTCTGTCAGCAAGTCATTTTGCCAACCAGCTAGTGACTAGCCTTTCACCTTTCTCCCTGGTCTCACTTAAACATAAATCAATGATTAGTGCAAAACTGTCACTCAATAATACAATGCACTGTCAAGCTTAAGTACGGACGCATAGTCCAGCTGGACCAGAGGTCCGTTGTAGAGGAGAAAAAAAGGGACGCCTTTCAGACGTTGAGTTACTTGCTCACGGGTTGTATTGTACATGCGGGGCACACACTACACTACAGATCTATATTTGCACGATTTATTACCTAAACGCTCACTTGCCTGAGCAAATAGCAGAATCGCCGGTAGCCATGGATGTTGTTGTTGTTGTTGTTGTTGTTTTGGACTGCGCGCTAGTGGGAGGAAGCGGAAACTACAGTGGCTTAGATACACCAAAAATAAAAAAATCAAACGTGCCAATTTGAACGTTTTTAAAATTGTTTTATCCAGAAAATTCGGTTACGGTTCAAAATCGCTTAATCGAGCAGCCCTAGTCTGTATGCAGAGGTGGTCAGTTTACAAAAAAATTGCGGTCCATTTATCACCTTCCACCGAAAGCCGGGGTACCATTTCGCCGTCCGTTTAGGCCATTTTGTTCGCGTTAGCATTTACGACTACCAACTTCGAGGAAAATACAAAAACTCGGTCACAGCGCGATATCGACAAATGAGAACATGGGTGTATTTATGATCATCACATCAACGCAGCCTATAATATGCAATTAAAATGTCACAGTGTTTCTTAAAGTTTGTCTCGAAACAGTTTACCTTAAATAGAATTTTATTCAAAGGTCCTTGTTGATGTTGTTGGAATGTTTTGCAGGTATCGAGGCCATAAGCCCAATTAGCAATTTACAAAACAACTACTTAATGCGTGTTTGTTTTATCTTTCAAGAAGGTATGCATGGCAGTGTTAATAGGCACCATGTCCTTTGTTATGTAGTGTGCTATAGCAGTATTTTCCTGTTGTGAGACTGAGACTGAAAGTATTGCATATGTTGATGTTTACAATGTTCTCCAGTAGAGGGCGAATTCACCTGTTACATACAATGTAAAGATGTTAGAAATGAGAGAGAAGAAAATGTACAGCAAAAATAGAAGTGTTTGTACTTTGTGAGTGCCAGTAAAGAAAGCCTGAAGCAACAACGTGAGATGTTGTACTAAGTTATTCGATACAACATCTTTTTGGCGACGAGGACGAACGAAATTGTGAAGTACGGACGTCACTTTTTGTGGACGGCAGGTGCAAATGGCATAGAAGAAGGGGGGAGTTTCGTAGAAGTTACGAGTGAAGATGGCGACCATTGGCACCCTGGCGGCGTTCGATGCTAAAAGTCAAAGCTGGGAAGAATACTGTGAAATAATGGATCATTTTTTTTAAGCCAATGAGATTGACGACGGGGATAAGCAGAGAGCTATACTCCTCAGTGTGGTCGGCGCATCTACTTACAGTTTAATACGAAACCTCCTCAGCCCGAGTAAACCAAAAGAGAAGACTTACGCGGAACTGGTGACGCTGCTGAAAAACCACTTCGACCCAAAGCCAAGTGAAATTGTCCAAAGGTACAAGTTTGATTCTTGCAGTCGTAAGCCAATTCAATCCATAATGGAGTATGTGGCGGAGCTTCGGAGGTTGGTCCATGATTGAAACTTTGGCAACGCATTGGAACAGAAGTTGAGAGACAGGATCGTTTGTGGAATAAACAATGATCGGATCCAAAGATGTCTTCTTGCAGAAACGGAGTTAATGTGGGAAAAGGCTTTGTCCATTGCAGTTGCGGCAGAAACAGCCAATAAAAATGCATATGATCCCCAGAATCCTGGCGCAACAGCAATATGCTTCAATGTAAACAGAGCTGCGCATAAAAAGGGAGCTTTCAAGAGCGGCAGTGTTCAAGAATGTTATCGTTGCAAAGGACAACACCAGGCTGCAGAATTCAAGTTTAAAAAAGAGAAATGCCATGCATGTGGGAAAGTTGGCCGCATTGCCAGAGCATGCAGAAATAAAGATAAACAAAAACAAAATACTAAATCTGGTTGTGTGAGAAAAGAGCGGTCACAATCAAGTCAACATTCACATAAAGTTCAGGAGCAGCAAAAGGATAGGAATGCAGACAGTTCGGTGGAAGATCCTTTTGCATTACAAAGTATGAAGTTCAAGCTAGACTGTATGAGTGAAATACAGCTAAGGAAAGTTGAGCCTTACACGGAGAGCATGACAATAAATGGGAAAAGAGTTGCATTTGAGATTGACACAGGCTGCAGTCTCACTGTAATGAATGAAAAGACATTTAAGACAATAGAGTGAAATACAAATACTCTCCAGATGAAACAAGTCAGAATCAAGTTGGAGACTTATACAGGACATCCAGTGAAAGTTGTGGGAGCAGTCATTGTTCCAGTTAAGTACAAAAAGCAAAGAGCCAAACTGCCCCTAGTGGTCGTGAAAGGAGAGGGTCCCAATTTGCTGGGCCGAGGCTGGCTAGAAGACATTCTTCTGGACTGGAAGGAGATAAAAGCCAGACACAAAGCACGTTGGGTACATCATATCCATTCCAAGGGAAGCACACAGGGAGCAAATGAGGCATTACAATAAGTTTTGTGCAAACATGAAGTTTTTAAAGAGGATCTGGGCACATTAAGGGGCACCAAAGCCACCATTCATGTGAAAGAAAATGCTGTTCCACGCTTCTTCCGTCCAAGGTCTATTCCTTATGCCATGAGACCAATGGCGGTGGATGAGGAAATTGACAGGTTGCTTAAAGGGGACATAATCACCCCGGTGAAATACTCCGAATGGGCCGCTCCAGTAGTACCCATCCTGCAACCAGTGGGCACAGTTCGATTATGTGGAGACTACAAAATGACAGTAAATACAGTTTCATCACAATATCCAATACCCAGAGTGGAAGATTTGTTGAATGCACTATCAAGAGGAACACAGTTCTCCAAGTTAGACATGAGTCATGCTTCATCAACAAATACTCATGGATGAGGACTCCAAGAAATACCTCACAGTGAACATGCATAGAGGATTATTCACCTACAACTGAATACCGTTCTGTGTGGCCTCCGCTCCGGCCATATTTCAGAGAACGATGGACTCTCCTAAGTGGAATTCCTCTGGTCGCAGTGTATCTGGATGACATTTTGGTCAGCGGTGTGGACAAAGCTGATCATATTAAGAACTTGAACTGTGTATTAACAAGACTGAAAGAGGCTGTACTACGCCTCAGGAGGAATAAATGCAGCTTCCTTCAGGATGATGTTGAGTATCTTTCCTATAGAGTCGACGCACAAGGACTCCACCCAGTGGCTATAAAGGTCAAAGCCATCCAAGATGCTCCGGCCCCAACAAATGTTACCGAGCTCAAATCATTATTGGGACTGTTAAACTACTACAATAAGTAGTACCACCCGGTTAGTACCATTACATGAACTGTTTAGACATGATGTTCGATGGAAATGGAATAAGGAACAAGAAGAGACATTCCAGAATGCCAAGGACTTGCTAAAAACATCGGATGTTCTTGTCCACTACTCTGCAGACCGAAATCTAGTGTTGTCATGTGATGCTTCACCTTATGGCGTAAGTGTAGTGTTATCACACTTCATGGAAGATGGGAGTGAGAGACCAATTGGATTTGTGTCCCGCACTTTACAACCTGATGAGACAAGTTGGACAAAGAAGGACTTGCGGTCATATTTGGGATTGAAAAATTTCACAAATATTTGTATGGACGCAACTTCACCATTTACACCGATCACAAACCTCTGATCTATCCGTTCAATGAGAAGAAACCAATTCCCCAAATAGGATCACCACGAGTACAAAGGTGGGCTGTGAAACTCAGTGCATACGAATATAACATGGCCTACAAACCAGGCAACCACCACGCAAATGACGCATTGAGCAGATTGCCAGTCGCTGTCAAATTCAGGAAAGAAAAGGAAACTGAGCAAGTGCTGATGATGGACATGTTGGATGAGACACTAATAAGTGCAAATCTGATGAAGAGCTGGACCGCAAAGGATGCTGTTTTGTCACAAGTACATGACTACCTCCTTAAAGGTTGGCCATCTGAAATTGATCCAAATTTTAGAGCTTTCCACCAAATGGAGCTCAGTGTGAGGGATGGATGCGTTCTCTGGGGAGCAGGCATCATAATCCCTACAAGAGGTAGAGAAAGGATGCTCAAACTCTTACATCAAACTCATACAGGAATGACTAAGATGAAAGGACTGGCCAGATCACATATGTGGTGGCCAGGGATGGATCAAGATGTTGAAAGAACTGCTCAGGCGTGTCTTGAATGTCAGGCGCATCAGAAGGCACCTGCCCCTGCACCGCTACACCCATGGGATTGGCCTAAATTGCCATGGTCAACAATTCATGTGGACTACGCGGGACCGTTCTTAGGAGAAATGTTTCTTGTGGTTGTGGATGCACATTCAAAGTGGCTGGATGTTTACCCAACAAAAACATGCATCTCCCAAGTCACAATTAAAAGACTCAGACAAAGCTTCAGTATTTTTGGAATACCAAAAATGCTTGTTTCGGACAATGGGACTTGCTTCACAAGTGCAGAGTTCGAAGCGTTTCTGAAGCAGAATGGCATTCATCATGTAAGATCCGGACCATTTCACCCATCCTCAAATGGACTCGCAGAGAGAGCGGTTCAAACCTTCAAGGAGGGGAAGAAAAAGATGAAAGAAGGGACAACCCAAACAAAGTTATCTAGATTCTTGTTTAGCTACCGGATCACACCACACGCAACGACAGGATTGTCACCTGCCGAACTCATGATGTCACGCAGACTGAGGTCGGCCCTGGACTTAGTTGTTCCGGACGTGGAAACCAAAGTGCAACGAAAGCAACAAAAACAGAAGGAGAACCATGACATACACAGTAAACAGAGAGGATTTACATCAGGAGATGATGTTCTCGTCAGGAACTATTCCTATGGACCAAAATGGATTCCTGGTGTTATCCAAGACTGTTCAGGACCCCTTTTGTATACTGTTAGTGTGGGTACTGGTCAAGTTATTAAAAGGCATGTAGATCAGGTCAGAGCCAGACTACTTGTTCCAGAGCTCAATGTTGAAAAAGAGTACAACTTAGGGTTTCCAGATGTCACCTCCAATGTTACATTGCCGGAGATGAACAAATCCTAAATGTTAGAACCGGGCTCTAGGGCAGAGAGTGTGTAGTGTGTAGAGATGCCTCCTGTTCCAAAGAAAGACAAAGGTCTAACCCACTGAGCCAGAGTTGAGATGTTCTAAGAGAGAGCGACGTACTCCTGAGAGAGCGACGTACTCCTGTTAACCTTAAAGACTTTGTTCGTTAAAGTATACTTTTCACAATGTACGAGTATTACTTAGTTTTGGCTAAGTTCTTTTTGGTTTATTATTGCAATATATTTAATTTGACATATGCTGGTTGCATAATTGTTTAACTTACCACAGGCATGTTTTTGCTTAAATGTGGAAATGTGGTATACTTCACTGTTTTATCTTTCAAGAAGGTATGCATGGCAGTGTTAATAGGCACCATGTCCTTTGTTATGTAGTGTGCTATGGCAGTAGTTATTTTCCTGTTGTGAGACTGAGACTGAAAGTATTGCATATGTTGCTGTTTACAATGTTCTCCAGTAGAGGGCGAATTCACCTGTTACATACAATGTAAAGATGTTAGAAATGAGAGAGAAGATGTACAGCAAAAATAGAAGTGTTCGTACTTTGTGAGTGCCAGTAAAGAAAGCCTGAACCAACAACGTGAGATGTTGTACTAAGTTATTCGGCGTGTGTCCTCGGCTGCTCTTCTCATATGGAGATACACTGGCAAAAGATGTTGCAATTGTAGTCTGTTTGCTACATTGGGCCACAGTAGTTGCATCACTTTTACTGAGCTTTTTGCCTGACTTTTTCATCACACATTGTTTATACAAATGTGACGACGCGCTGTTTCTCCGGGGGATGAAATCCCCTAACTCCGCTTGCAGTTCTACGGAAGCCATATCGAAATCCACTAATGTTATAATACGGCAGGAACCAGTCAATAGTGGCTGTTTATCTTGACTAGTGCACAAGTAGCAACTCACTACTGATTGGAGCACGTGTCCTGCGCAGGCATGGCAAGCTATTTCTGATTGGTGCACATGACTTGCGCATACGTTACATGCCGCTTCTGACTGGTGACACTGACCTGTGCGTGTGTATCGCTTTCAACAGTGGGGAGACAACATGCAAGCATCAAATATAACACAACTGATCCTGGACCATTTAAAAGCCTTGCAAAAAAAAAAACGCAGCTTTGGCGATTTCAAGATCGCGTTGTCTGAAATCGCGATTTCAGTCTGAAAATGATAAATCGTTCAGCGCTAAGTCTGACTTTTTTCTCAGTTTATCGTTTATTGCCACCAAAATGGGCGTCCGTCATAGACGGAGAGGCGGACCGGTCCGTCACATAGCCGGTATGCCCAGCTCTGTCTGTATGTACATTTCCTTACTAATGTGTATGCTTGCTTTTTTTTTTTTTTCTTTCTTTTTATGGATTGCTGAGGTATCGGATCGGGACTCAGTATTGGAGGACTTGGACTATGGTGCCAAAAAGTGTCACGTTCTCGGAACATCCCTAATAATAATAACTAATGTAATAATAAATATATGTTTTATTCTTACAGGGAACATGTCGTGCCGGTAATCCTGCACAGGATGTTCAAAATACCCCCCCCCCAAAAAAAAAATAAAAATAAAAATAAATATTCCCATACCACTCTAAGGAGAATGTGTGTTATCAGATATGATGTAAATCTATGGAACTGTCTCTTAAGCAAGAAATCAAAGCCGCCAAAATCTCGGTGCAATTCAACAAGCTTGATAAAAATTACTTTCTGCATTACCATGCAGAGGAAGAAATGAAAAACACTTGAGGTAACATCCAAAGCTCTTTCTCAAACCAGTAGCATGCAGCAACCTGCTTTATTATTGTTTCCTCATTTAGTTGTACAACCATAAACGAAAAAAAACATGTAGCGACCTGCTTTTCAGTTATTTTTTGTTTCATCATTGTATGACTATAAATGAAAGATGCATATAGCAACCTGCTTTTCCTTTAATCCATTAAACTCATTCAGGTACAATACTGCTCCTCAGGCCCACATACCGCTGTTCCTCCCAGGACTAAAACATTCACAGGGCTCATGAGTTATATTAATATCTCATGCGTATTCTGTCTACACTTGTCTCCTAGGATTTGGATTTTACTGGAATGACAGGGCAACCATCTAATGTCCTTATGAGGTTAGAGATTTTGTATTTTGCATTGTATTTTGTATTAAAGCAGCTGGAGCTCCTCACAGAAAAATCGAGAACATTTTCTGTCATGTGTTTAGTATATGTGATGTCTCGGTTTGTGTTTATAGGAGGCCTTCAAGCCCACTTAAAGATAGAGACAGAATGCCAAACGTGGGATCTCACTGGCTGTCTGATGCTCAGTAGCATTCTGTGAAGCCTCCGTATTTAATAAATCACTAAACCAAATGCTTTGTGTTCACTAAACGTCCTACTCCGTTACTGTTCTCATCACATTTAAGGTACACTTTGAGGACAAGTGCATTTGACACAACATTCTCCTGCATATTTATTAGGGTGGAAAAAGATGGAGGTTCGCATTCGTGAATAAGTGAAAAACAAAGTTAGTTTGTGTGTATGTGTGTATAACAAGAGGGGGTGGTTGAAAGATTATTCATGGTTAAAACTGAAACAATGTCTCTCTCTTCCAGGCTGCATAATTCAGAAGCCGTCCCCATCCTGTTGCGTTGTCTTCTGCTTCACTTCATGTTGGTTATAAAGACACTTTAGCTGACTGCATCCTCTACCATTGAGACATCAATGTACAGTGAACAAGACAAGGGAGGGAGGCATCAAGCTCAATTTTGTTGAGCCCTCGTCAGAGCAAATCACAGCTCCATGTTTACTGCACCGCCATCATCTTTTTTTTTTTTACTCTTTCACAAAACACACTGCATTTTAATGAGGGCCTGTCCTGCATACTAAATGCACATTAAGCCTGGCAATACATCACAGTCAAATGAAGCAGTACTTGTAAAATTTTAAAATCAACAAAAGCTGATGTTTCAGTCAAGAGGTTTAGTGGGTGTGTGACAGAACATGCCTTTTGAGTAGATGCTGTTATTTTGTTTCATTTGAATGTTTGGGGTTGGTCGGGGGGCATTAGAGGTAGATGGTGGTGAGATGCCGGAGCAGAGTGTACTTTAAAAGACTAACAACAGGGGTGAGGACATCAGTTAGGATTCACAGCTTCCATAATAGTTTATTGTGAATGCAATTACAGTTGAAGTGGTGGGCAAAAAAAATGCAGGTGACAAGGTGATGAACAGGACACACATACACTAACATATATAAGTACAAAAACAGCATACATGCTAATTCCATGCTTTTTTATGTGCATTTCACATGCTACAGTACCGCTTTGCAAGTACTCGACGGCTAATTTACTGTTAAGAACTATAAATTCAATTCGGTCAAATTTACAGTAAATTAAACTCAAACAAGATTGTATAGATGCAGGCACGGCATCAGCTCAGCTGTAGTAATGCATTGTACTTACTGTATATGTGCAATATGTATGCCTTTAGAACTAGAGGTGTAACGGTACACGTGGGTGTATTAATACGTTTCGGTATGGCATGTTCGGTTTGGTCCACTTATTAGCGCGAGTTTACGCACAGGTGCTATGACTGTTGCATGCGGGAGAGGAGGGCGGCGGCAATAAAGAGGAGCCAGGACGCCAGAAGCCGTGATAAATCATTAATGCATGGATAAATGGCATTATAATGGCATACGCAAACAAGCCAGTGCTCGAAGGTCCCCCGTACAATGCGGCCTCCTGTTTGGGAACATTCTAGCTTTCCTGTTAAAAGCGCCGATGGGGAAAGGTCCGTGTATAAGTCCCAAAGTTGTGTGCCGACATTGCTACATGAGATCGGCGGCTATGCTGTAGCTAGCACGTCTAACATAATAGCACTTAAAATTACATCATCCGACTTTGAATGTTTCTTAGACGAGGAAGCAAGCAGTATTTTTAGCCAAAAACAAAGTACAACAGCTCTGGTTCTTCATTCTCCTCTGCTTCTCTCGCTAGCTGCACAATGCATTCATCAAACTCGGAAACATCACAACTCAGCAACACACGAATCCGACAACAACACAGATAACCCAATTCATTACAATATGCTGTTGAACATTCAAAGATTCCAATGCCTAAAAAGTGTATACAATTTCATAAAGACTTTAAAGTTACAGTATTTCATTATAAAAATAGTTTTAATATAGTTAGCAATAATTGTAACTGTTATTGTATGTATTTTTTGTCATCACAAAAAGTGTATATGTACTGTAATGACAACTTGTATTTAACTTGAATACTTAGATGTGTCATAGGCTGTTGCTGCTGACTGTTTAAAGATTTCAGTATCTTAATAATTTACAAAGTTAAGAGACCTTTATTGTTAGTGTATTTTTTATTCTGGTGTAATTTCTTAGACTGTCACCCGAATGGGTCGCTTTTATTTTTTTTTTCTAAAAAAACATGTACCATTTACTTGTCATCTTGTCAAAATAAACATTTTTTAAAAAATCTTTTTTTTTTTGTACCGAAAATATACCAAACCGAAGTTTCCAAGAAACCGAACCGAACAGAAATGTGATTTAGCGTACCGTTACACCCCTATGAATGCAGACCAGTGTTTCCCACTGATTTGAAATCTACTTGGGTGGGTGGACGCCGGCGGGGGTGGAGCATTTTTTTTTTTGTTATGCTTCATATCGTGCATTCTAGTGAATTTTCAGAGTAAAAATGGTTACTACATTACTCAGTAGTGCACTTATTTTGTATTCAAATAAAAAAATAATAGTATATATATCCTTTTTTCAAGATGGCCAGTATGTTCGGCGACCCTCTTGACAATTCGCATCATTTTATGGGTTTTGGTGATTGGTGCTTCATTCATAAACTCTCTGCTGGTGTATGATCGCCAAACTTTGTTGGACTTGCGGTGCGGCGTTGGAGGTTCAAGTGCGCTTGAGCATGGCTGGGAGAAGACATTGCCTGCTGACATCATGGCGGACCTTTTCGCACGGCATTGCGGCAAACGTGGTGGCCAGCTGGCGAGGCTGAAGAGGGAGCTGGTGCACGCTTCGTCCCCTGCTTGCTCCTGGACGCACGGATGTACTCCGCTGTGGATCAGGACCCCGTTGGCTCCGGTGTGATACTCGTCGTGGGCAAAAAAGGGTAAAGTGCCCATCTCTGGTAATTAGTGTTACTTACAAATACAGGGAGTCCTCATTTTATGAACGTGTTCCGTTCCTACACTGGCGATGTAACACAAATATCCGTGTGACGGATTTCACCGTTAAATTCAAAATGTGTGCTTTGTATATTAAAATACTTTGTATAAAAAAACGAAGATACATTAAAATTAAAATCATAAGATGCTGTACTTAGCATTACTGCTGAGAAGTGGATGGAGAAGGAGCAGAGGCGAAAAAGGTAAAGATAATGCTGGCGGCCACAGACACGATCGAGACACTGCGCATGCTCATTGCTCAACCGCAAGAAATGCTGGTCTTTGTAGTACAGGAAGAGCTTGTATGCGGAAGTGCGTTATTTGACGCGGAACCCATCACAAATACATAAGCAGAGGTAACAAGGTCAGAAATGCAGCACAAAAGCACACTTTTGTGGTGAGTAACATGAATATCAGTGTTTTATTGACAGTTGAAAGTAACAAGCGGAAATGACGTCCATGTGTCGACGTACACAATGGGTTATTCAAATGCCAGAGCAACTCTGTCCGCTCAATCATGTAAACGGGACATTCAGAATGTTTCAGAAATCGGAATTTTGACTTTAACCCGAATATTGACTGCATGTAAACGTAGTCACTATGGTGAAAAATGGAGGAGGAGGCACGGGCGTCGTAATATGAGGATTGCCTATATTGAATATAGCAATCATGTTATGACTTAAAATAATAAGTCAACAATAATAATCTATAAATTCAGATATGACCCAAGTCAAATTTCAAATACCAAACACAACCCACTAGACAAGCTTGCAACATTCAATCACAGCCTATTGCTTACCAGAAAACAATGGCATATCTTGCTAATTACCCAGCCATAGCAAACATAGTAAATGTAAAAACAGTGTCAATCAAACACAACATACCTCTGCTGTCCTGAGGCAAAGATCCAGCCAACATTGTTCGCCCATCCAGACACAAAGTTAGCAATTTGGTCATTCCATGCCAAATCACCCAGTGGGTTTAACCAAGCAAATTATGTCTTTAATTGAAACTTGGTGTATTTTTTTGATAAAGATGACTCAACACTAAATCTCAAATATTAGGTCAATTTGGAGCAGGGGTTTGGGAGCTACAGACCACCGAATTTTAATTATTTAGACAAAGGGGTGTGGCCGCATTCGTTTAAACAGTTATATCTCAGGAACTACTGGATGCATCTTCACAAAACAAGCGTTGTTGGAAAAGGAATTCAACAAGGAATCCAACCCTGCGATGAAGAAGATTGGTGCATATAGTAGTAACTTTACATTGTGATGTCTAATTTGACCTTGAAATTGACCTTGTGGAACACCTAAACAAAATTTTTCATGAATTGCAATCTCTCACGTTCTCAATAACATGAGAGTTTCAGTGATGTAATTTTTTTTTTTGTTTAGCAGCAATGAGTCAAAGTATACATAACCTCAGATTTGCAATGAATATTCAATGAATAGTCAGTGAATATTCAACTTTCAATGCATAGTCAATGAATACTCAACTGAAATTCAACTTTGCCTCCATGTCACTGCTAAAAAATGTTACATCTCTGAAACTTTTACTGTATATGTTTTAGAGACATTGTGAAATATTACATTTCATGAAAAACTTAAAGGTCACGTGATGCACAAGGTCAATTTCAAGGTTGAATTATTGGTCAAGAGGTCAAGTTACTGAAATATGCTTTATGTAATATAACATTCAGTGGGCCGTAGCTCCCAAAACCTTGCCCCGATTAACCTACAATTTGTGATTGAGTGTTGTGCCATTACTATAAACAAGTACAGCAAGTTAAATTAAAATAAAAATTAACTTGGTTAACTTTTTCAGATTTTTGGGGTGATTTTGGCATGGAATAACCCAATTGTAAGAATCCAGGCTCTTGACAGCATCAACGTCCTCTCACGTGTAGGCACTCTCCTTTACAATAAAGTAGGGCTGAAACGGGTCTTTGACTAATTCGGTGAGAAAAATGCATGAGGCATTTTCTACTTATTTATGTGTACACCGTCAGGACGAAGTCAAGCTAAGAGCAGCAACAATTGTTCATGTGATATATGACAGTAACACACTGCTAAACCTTAGCAAGCAAATAATATATGGACATCAATGCCTGAGAAGTTCCACCTAGATATAGTCGGGCTCACCTCCACACACATCTTGGGTTCTGGTACCAGACTTATCAAGAGGTGTTGGACACTCTGGAGTTACCCAAGGTGAGAGGCGGCAGGCAGGTGTGGGCATACTTATTGCTACTTGATGCCTGTACTTTGGGGTTCACCCCGGTGGGCAAGAGGGTAGCCTCCCTCCTCCATCACGTGGTGGGACGGGTCCTGACTGTTGTTTGTGCCTATGCACTGAAGAGCAGTTCAGAGTACCCACACTTTTTGCAGTCTTTTTGCGCTCACCTTGGGGACTCCATTGTTTTGTTGGGGGACTTCAATGCTCATGTTAGGTAATGACAGTGAGACCTGGAAGGGCGTGATTGGGATGACCCCCCCGCCCCCCCCCCCCAATCTTGTGTTATGTTACTGGACTTCTATGCTTGTCATGGATTATCCAAAAAAAAACAACAAGTTCAAACATAAGGGTGTCTATATGTGTACTTGGCACCAGGACACCCTGGGCCACAGTTCAATGATTAACTTTGTAGTCATGACATCGGATTTCCAAGTTTTGGACACTCGGGTGAAGAGATTGATGGAGCTGTCAACTGATCACCAAATGGTGGTGTGTTAGCTCCGATGGTGGGGGAAAGACGCTGACCTGGAAGACCCAAATGTATTGTAAGGGTTTGCTGGAAACGTCTGGCACAGGGGTCGGCAACTCTTTAAATCTTATGTTGCGGCTCTGCGTGGTTTGGGAAAATAAATTATAAGTGTCCGATTGAAGTGTATTGTAACATCTTTCAAAGACACGACGTCGCTAGCGCCCTTTTTATTATTCCAACTACGGTGCAACAACAGTTCTGTCGTTGTAAGTACACACAGATCTCTTCGTCCTCGCCGTCCGCTCATTCCTCACTCCCAACCCCCCACCAATACACCGAGTCATGTGATGCATTCAGGAACCTTGGAAACAACACAACTTAGCAAAACACAAATGTCACCACAATGAAGATAACCAGGGGTGCACATAACTGGTCCGCAGGTCCGCATGCGCAACAGAAATCACTGATGTGTACCGTCATTTGCGTTACGACGCGCATTTGCGTACCTATACACACTAGTGGTGCACTGCAACGAATCATCTTTGATTGGTAAGGATCAAGCATCGGGTCAGGATGGGCAGGATCCGCAGAATGGTTGGTGAAAAAAACTGTGCAGTTCACAATAAGGCAACATGATTAGTCTGCATTCAGCAGAGGAAGTTGAATACCCAAGATCACGTAAATTGCATGTACAACAGCGTTTTGCAAACATACTCAATGAACACTCCACCTCCACAAAGGCTAACTTCAAAATAAAGTTTACCAAATAATACATTGAGTCATTAATGCCAATGCAATAGCCTTAGTGAACTTTTACTTTGAAGTTGGCCCGCGTGGTGGCGTAACGGCTAACTTGACTTCCGTTTTCGACGTATCGGCAGTTTTAACGCTTGCTACCAACACCAACACAACACAGTCTCGAAATCATATTCAGTCGCTAATTTAGGACACAAACAAACCGCCAGTTAATTACGCTGTCATTGTATGATATGGCACAAGTCTCCAACGTTAGTGGCTAGCAGCTGTTATCATTAGCTGGTAGTTCAAACAGCTGCTTCTTGGCTTAATTACTTTTTTTTTTTTAACTTATTTTTCAATATTGTAGACATAGATTACTATTGTAATGTGCTGTCCATGTTTTAAGAAAGGTGCCTTAAAATGCACTTCGTCTTTTTCATTATGAAAAAAAAAAAATTAAAACGTTTTCTTCATTTAATTTATAACAAAAAATTTGCCTAATAATTGTAAGAAAACATTCAGCTCAAAGTGTCTGGCAGGATATCTTGAAATGTATACACTCTACCACTAACAAAATTGCGTTAAATTGTGTTCTTGAATCCTAAACAATCATACTAGACATTCGGAGTTATTTTTTTTAAATTTTATTTTTATGGGCAGAAATGTTTTATAAAATAAATGAAGACAAAGTTCTATATAGTTTATTCAATTTTGGCTACAGCGCCTTCACAAAATGCTTCTTCTTTCAGGTTTAAAGCCATGAGTGATGCAGCAAATAAAACAAAGATCCAACTAACTGCGTCAAAAGTGCATTACAATGAAAGAGAGACTTACCTCACGACACACGTGAGGGGGGTCTTTTTGCAATGAAGCATCTCATCGGTCCATAATAAACAAGCCAAAGTAATCCAGCGAACCTTTAATATTTTCACTTGTTATTGTCTTAAAAAAAGGCAGTAATCAGCAGATGAGGACACGTCATTGTGTCGCACACACCTCGGGCCGTGAAATCGTGCTTTGAGTATTTGCGTACGTATGTTTCCCCCTTTAAATTGGCTTGAATTGCATAAAAATTACAGACGAAGTAGGGACGAATCATTAGAATCAATTTGTGATCAAAAATGAATTTGACCATATTTGGAGTTCCAAGATTTTCGTCTGACAGTGACTATACAATTTTATTTTAATATTTCAAGGTCAAAATAGTCTTACAATTTGCAACGACAGTTAAACAAACGAACACACACAAATTACTTTGTTCGGATATTGTGCAGTTTTGGTGTCGCTGGGCTTTCCGAGCACGCCGGTTGCCTGCTGACACACCATGGCAGAGCTGTCAAATGTCAAATGTCTCTGAAGAAGGCGAATGCTAATCACTAAAATTGCACAAGGTCGGGAGAAAGAAATGAAAAACTTTGACTTACTAAGAAGACATGATGCATGTTTTTTAGACATATAAACTTCAATCAGACACTTATAATTTATTTTCCCAAGCTACGCAGAGCCGCAACATAAGGATGAAAGAGCCACATGAGGCTCCAACGCCGTGGGTTACCGACCCCTGGACTAGACGGACCAATCACAAGAGAGAATGACCGCTGGATTCTATGCACAGCAACAATTTCTGACGCGTGCACCTCGTGTTGCAGACGTGTTGCCAACATGCTGCGCAGGACGTGTTGGTCACATGATGCAATGTGGCGTTGTTGCCCACGCATAAGTATACAGAGGCCTTAAAGCAGACAGTGCATACCAACTTCCTGACCGCCGACGTTGGATTGGATTGTAGAGGCCTTTACACCACCTGCGCCAAAACCCAGACCTGACTCAAGCTGGTCTAAAGTTCTAAGTCTACTTTCAGCCACCAAATTGTCAGGTGTGTCGGGGGGGTGTTTAAAAAAAAAAAAAAAAAACTCAGCCCACCAGAATGGCTAGCATGACACAGCATGGTGGTCTGCCAAAGTCCTTAACACGCTAAACTAGGCTTCCACTGGCATGGAAATCAAGATGCTCCAGTTTTTACGCCTCAGTGCACGTGCACTGTCTACGAAAATAGAGCCGACATTGGAGATATATTATGCCTTTTAGGGTGCAAATGTAAATGCTGTCATGCGAACACTTGTGCGCATCAATCAAGTGCCTGGAAACGAGGGGAAGAGGGTCTCCATTTTTCTGTCTGTCATCCATCCATCATCCGCCTATCCATCTATCTATCTATCTATCTATAGGGCCAGGTGGTTATAAATACTTGGAATATGACCATTTTTATGAAGCACTGCCACCCTGAACTTTGATAAAAATTGACAATAGATAATTGAGTTCCATGTACGGTCATTTTTTTATTGAATACATAGTATGTTATTTTAGATATCTCATTGGATTTTCCAAGTTCATCAAAAAAAAAAACACAAATGCATTCTGAGAAACGTGCCAATGAAAAGAAAGTATTCATATCTGTGAAGTTGTCAAGTATTGTTGTATACAATGTTCTCTATCTCCGTTAGTATCTCTAAAATGATGTTAACTTTGCTCATATAATTCTTAATAAAATAAATTATAATAAATTATTATGTTTATTTAAATATGTAAGAATAATAATGTATATGAGACATTCTACCGCATTAGTTGAAATTGCTGTCCCACAATAAAAATCAGGTGTTCAGACCTTGCATATTTAGTCATATCTTGATATGATCAATTTTACCACAAGGCATTAATTGACTTACTATCAAACTGAATGTATAAAATGTTGTGCTGTCAAGCGATTACAATTTTTAATCATAGTTAATCACATTTTTTCATAGTTAACTCGTAGTTAATCGCATATTTTATTTTATTGTAAAAAAAAAATCCCTTGATTTTTCTGTCCCATTATTTTCTTGAATTTTAATACCCTTAACATGAATAAGAAGAGGGCGCCACGGTGGTCGACTGGTTAGCACGTCCGCCTCACAGTTCAGAGGTCGTGGGTTCGATCCCGGCTCCGGCCACCCTGTGTGGAGTTTGCATGTTCTCCCCGTGCCTGCGTGGGTTTCCTCCAGGTACTCCGGTTTCCTCCCACATTCCAAAAACATGCATGATAGGTTGATTGGACTCTCTAAATTGCCCCTAGGTGTGATTGTGAGTGCGGATGTTTGTCTCTGTGTGCCCTGCGATTGGCTG
Source organism: Filicampus tigris (assembly GCF_054856515.1). Classification (NCBI taxonomy): domain Eukaryota; kingdom Metazoa; phylum Chordata; class Actinopteri; order Syngnathiformes; family Syngnathidae; genus Filicampus; species Filicampus tigris. The sequence continues at coordinate 37,758,342 of NC_141218.1, forward strand.
GCAACCAATTCAGGGTGTCCCCCGCCCACTGCGCGAAGACAGCTGGGATAGGCTCCAGCACGCCCCGCGACCCTTGTGAGGATAAGCGGAATCAATAATGGATGGATGGATGAATAAAAGGATTGATTTTCTTATGCAAATATTTTATTCAAGCAAAGTCAACCCAAACATATCATTTTTTAAGAATATGCTCCATGCAAGCCAACTAGTTGAAACAAGGCGGTCTGATAGATATTGCATTTGTGGAATAAGAGTTAATCCACCTGTTTTTAGTCATCACTGGGGGGGCGGCCATTTTGTCACGTCTTTCAACTGAAAATGATATCATAGTTGCTCTGGGCTCATGTAACGACCAATCACAGCTCACCTGTTTTCTGAAACTGAGCCATGATTGCTCGTTATTTGAGCCTTCAGCACATCTGTGATGCCATTTTCAGTCGACAGAATAAAATGGCCGACCCCTGATATGGTAAAAAACGGATGGATTTTACAACTTAACTCACATTCCACAAACACAATATTAATGCCTTGTTTGAACTAGGGGGCCTGCATAGAACATATTCTTGAAAAGAAAAATGTTTGGGTTGACTTTCGCTTTAATTGTAAAAACAAGCATTGGATTCAACTCACGCAAACAGCCCCTCAGCCCTTTTCAAACACACACACACATACACACTCACCCACACACACGCACGCACTTCTTTCCGCTGTTACTAAAAGCATGCTACTGAACACCAATTAATTGGCTAACCTTGTCTTGCTTTAGAAAGAAAATACATGACAAACACAACGCTGCATTTTAAGGGCAAGCAAGGAAAGTCTATCTAATCTAAGCAGTCTATGTAACCATACGATATATCTGTATGTACAGCAATTATGTATATGCTGCAGCTATGCATGATATAAGCTAAATATTGGCTGGATATGTGCATTTGTGTGTTGAACTTGTTGGTTCAATGTTGCAATTAGACATACTTAGCCGATTCCGACTTTGGGCAATCATGAGCTGCATTGCGTCATGCTATGGCTAGGCGGCCTGGGCAGGATCACAGACCCCGTGAAGGGGTCACCGCCACCTTGGTGTCGCGCGGCCGCCGCAACTGTGGAGATCTGTGGGAAGGGCCCGCCCAGAGTCGCCACGGCCTACGCTTGCCGGCCGGAACAAAGCGAGCCGAAGAGCTGAGCGCGAGAGGGGGCGAGCTAACATGCTATTGCTACGCAGCTTCGGCGGCAGGAGCCTGAAGCTGCGCGCCATGCGCGCACGCATTTTTTTTTTTTTTTTTTTTTTAATCGGTCGCACTTCGTGAGTACCTCTTCCGCGCGGCTAACTAGGAATCGAAACTTGGCACCTACATTCTAAAATCTGAACGGTTCTGGTGTCCAATCTGGTGTCAGCGGCGATCAACTCCAACCCACCGCAACCCTGAGTACAGCACAAAACAGTAGAAAATTGGAAAAGTAATGTTTCATTAATTATAATACATGTTAAAAGTTAAAATATAGCAAGAGTAGTTAAGTGATTACAATGCTACCCTCACACAAAGTACTACTGCAACAGCAGCAACAATATGGTTACTATTGAAAAAACTGATGTTTTAACAAAAATAAAAAGTATTGAATTATCAACCAACAATTTTTGATAATGATTGTTTAAGGGTATGTTCCTTTGAATTAATGATGACTTTTGAAGTCAATATGATCAACTTTCTACATTTTACAATGAAAAATAGTATATAAATGTCGATTTATTTCAGAAAAACTAATATTAAATTCATTTAGATTGATTTTGAAGTCAAATCTCAGGTTCCCTAAAACCCGGAAATGGAGTGGATCCCACAAACGCAGACAAGCGAGAAGATTTGAACAATGTTTATTTACAAAAGCACAACCAATTTACTACCGTACAAAGTACAAAATAAAGCGCAGGCGAATTGCCTGGAAAAAACACGGGAAAACCAAAAACGCTTGCAAAAGGCAAGGAGAACAAGAAAACGCAAAATCATCTGCCACAGAGGATCAGGGAAAGTCCAAATAGAAATAAACAAAAACTCTGAATGAGATAACAAACACAAATACCGAAATACTCGGGCAAAAACACGTGATCAAAACTACTAAATTGAGAAAAACAGACACTAGGTTCGATTGATGTAAGCAAGGTGATTAATCTCACGACGAGCCCTTGACGCCGCAGTCCTTTTAAAGTCCTTGATTGTTAATACCGCACAGGTGCGGCGCCGAAGGACACGCCCCCACAGCTAGTCAGCTGGAACACAGAGCTGATGACATCAACACAAAACAGACCATGACAAAACCATGTATATTAATTTATAAAAATACTCTGTAGAGGGGGGAAATGGAAAAAAAAAATGAATTGGCTAGTAGAATTATTTTTATTCTTCTGTAATTGTGTGTTTCGGTCGTGACACATTTTAGGGACAGGCAAGATATTTGGGAAAAGCTAGAAAATACTATTTGAAAATTGACTGTACTTGTACTATATTTGTGCCCCTTAGATATGGTGCAACATGAATACAATAACAGTTTTTCTGAAATAAAATACAAATTTCACATATTTTCCAACTCTGAATTTGAACCAATTCAGTAGAATAGCCCATATAATGATTCATGTGTTATGATGCCTTTGTCTCACATTTGTATTATGAAGGATAGAGGTTTGATGATTCGCCTTGTTAGCTTTGTAGGAATAGCTGTTTAGCTTTAGCTTTGTTCTAATCTAGGCCCAGCTTGTTTGGAGTGCGTTGTTTTCTAATGTCTCACTTGGTGTGAACCTGACATTAAATTGGTCCTTCGAGCCCGATCCCTATATGCCTGAAGTTCCCAGCTGTGGAGTCAACCTCCAGATAAAGTCCCTGGCCATGGCATTAAGACCCTTTCCAGGACTGGTCTTGGCTCCACTTCAGGTAACTGAAGGTTGATGGGAAGCCGGAAGAAGACATCTCTGGGTGATTAGGAAACTCACGACATTCGTGGATGAGTGAAATGCGCGCTGGTAAAGAACCTTGACAATACTAGTCCCTTGTCAATCGGAGTAGGACAGAGTGAGTCTATAACACTGTAAGACAGAGTTAGTCTTTAAAACTGTTAGGGCAACATTGCCCTGTACGTACTAATCTCCGTGATAAAACGCTGCTAAAAGTGTGACTGTGCAAACTGTGTGAGTGGATATAAACAGGATTGTAAGTGACAACTTTGTGTGGACGCAGTAGGCAAGAATCCTCCACCACTTGTGGTAGAAGCTTGAGGATTGCGACACACTGTGTTGATTGTAACCCTGTTTTAAGGTAAAGTCAGTTGTAGGACACCCTAGGTGTCCTAAAATTGACTCTACATCAAAATAATGGGGAAAGAAAACAAGGCTAATCATCAAACCTCTATCCTTCATAATACAAATGTGAGACAAAGGCATCGTAACACATTAATCATTATGTACGTTATCATTCTTACATTCCCCTCTGTTTTTCTTACATTTGCACAGTTTATTGTTATTGTTATATTCTGTCCCAAGGACTCAGCGTTTTACCACGGGATGCTCTTCGATAAGAGCATTGTTCCTATTTTGCAGCTGTGTCCTTCTCACATTCCACTTTCTTCACAAGCAACTTCAACTTACATGATTAATACAAGTTTATAATGCTGAATAAATACCTTACAATAATTATAAGAGTAAATATGGTATAACCTATGAACAATTATTCAATCAAAATCCCTCACAAACAAGAATAGGAATAAACAAACTTTTGTATTCTTAAAGACATATTAATCTGAATACAGACACTTGATTTACTCCTGCGTGACAAGGTGCAAACCAGCATAACATAAATCCATGTTTTTCCTGCCATGTGTTTTGCTAGAAGGAATATCACACATGATTTAACCACTGAACCTCTGGGAGGAAAATTTTGACCTTGGGGCATTGCTGCTTTGTGTCTATGTGGTGGGGGCGATGGTGAATAGGTGTTCATGGATCATATCACATTCTAAGTGAGCTAAGTTACGCCGTCAAATGGTCTGCTTCTGCTTAATACGTTTTGACAACATATGTAAAATTCATCCATCCATTTTCCAAACCGCTTATCCTCACTAGGGCCGCTGGCATGCTGGAGCCTAACCAATAGAATTCGAAGCAATTAGACATGATTGAAAGGGTAAAGTTGATTCCTTATCAGTGAGCTAATACAGCCTGTTAAAAATTCTGAGGAAATGACAAAGGCCAAAGCACAAAGAGTGAAGGTTGGTCACAAAGCTTTCATGAACATACATATACAACTGGAGGGGTTTAGACATAATTCTATCTGGATGAAATATGTTGATGTTTTGTTTTATTACCTAACTGTTTTTTTCCATCTGTACAGTATGGATGAAAATAAATACATATGTTATAGCTTATGTGGGTTATATAGCTTTAAACACATGTATTAGTTAAAATCCCCATATACTTATGAGTTATTAAAACAAGGCTTTTGATGAAATTCAAATTATCTTTCTTACCAATTGTAAGAAACATTACATTACAACGTACACATTAGGCTTCAATATAATACCAAATTGTTTCAATGTTCCATGATGAGTAGGGGCAAGCATGTTTTCTGCTGAGAAAACAGATAATAAACATATGATGCAGTCGCTGGTATCGGGTCTGGATTTTCAGCTGTTGGCCCATTCCCACCAACAAAATGTAGAGAGCACATATAGGTGTTGTTGGAGTTGTTAAGTTTGGGTCACCAGGGCGCAAGCCCAATTATCAATTCACAAAAACAACTCACTGCGTGTTCGTTTTATCTTTCAAGAAGGCATTCAAATATAAAAATAATAATAAAGTCTCACACAAGTTGATTGAATTTTCTGTCTGTTTCTTTCAGTCTCAGAAGTTCAGGAATCTGACAAAAGTCAAGCTGGGCTACTTTCTTAACCTCGCAAGGGACTCGTACCCGGGGCACAGTCAGAAAAGAGTGCTATCTAAAATGCAGCCCTCACGTATATATCATACTTCCCTAACAGAGGAATCTAATCAGAAATGTCGGTAGACTCAAATCTTCTCCCTCCGTGGCGTGTCACTCCAAGTCTTCGGTCATCTTGGCGCCTCGAGTACTGCCCTTGGCTGGCGGCTCCAGAGTCCCAAGGACTCAGCCCTGTGAAACACTCGAGGCCACAATCCCCTCCACAAGCTTGTATGTTTTTGCGCGTACAGATAAAAGTGTGCATAACAATGAATGCCTGTTGGTGTGTGCGTGCGTGTGTGTGCCAATGTGTGTGTGTGTGTCTGTGATCTTACTCAAGACACTGTCTTATGACTGCTTATGTGTAAAGATATTTAGCTAATTGTGTATGATGACCATAAATGTGCACTGCCATTACCAAAAATGTATAACACAATAACTATCTGATCCATGCATCACTAATATACTAATTCACATGAAACCATGATTGTCCATCTGCAATACAATAATCACTTCACTATATCTAGCTATCATACCGGCTAATCTCAAATCCCCCATATCCTTCAGTGTCTTTGGTGTTATTTTTCATTGTAAATCCCTGCTGCTTACATGCTTGTACCCAGCGTAGACATGTCTCATGATTTCTCCCGGGCTTTGGGAAAGATGTGAAGAAAACGGAACTCCCTTCATATGATCACAGTCCCCATATCACGAGTCTCTAATACACTTAAGGATATTCACGATGAAATAGCAAGTCGGTTTACACCTTTTGGCTCGTAGAAATGTACTTTCCTGCCGGGAGCACTCAAATGTTGTCTGAAAGCAATATGGCCACCGTGCATGCAGCAGTTCTCTGTTCCAAAAATAGAAACTTTCGCGGAATTGTGACTGTTAGTTTAGTGTTAAATGGACACATTTTGTACAAGTGGAGACGTTAACCAGTTATTTTTGATGAACACATCTGAACTTGTCGACAAATTTATTTCTATTAAGTTTTCACTTTTATTGACTTTACTATGAATTTCTCACAGGATTATTTTTAACCATTAAGATCTAATTTATGAACTTGTATTTATAAGTTATTCTTTTTTTAATTTCATAGAGCTATATTTTTGAAAACCTGATAAAAATAAATTCAGACATGAGTGTAAAGAGTATACACTGATGGGCTAATGTGCTGTGTAGACAGATTTAAAAAAAAAGGGCAATTTGGTAACCCAGTTCAGATTAGCAGCAAGTACAGTGTATGTTTATAATATACCTGTTGTGGACATGTCGTGTCTTTTACTGCAGATGAGAACACACGCTCACTTGCTATAGAAAATACTTTAAATGAGCTATGCAAGATGGTTATTTGCATTGGATTGCACCGTTTAATTGTTAGATGCTTTTTTTCGAGGGGGAAAAAAAGTAGCACCCACCTCTAGGCCAGTCTGCCTCTGATTTCTAAATGGGTTTTCATCAGCTATTCCGGCGGCAGACCATCAGCTATTTCGGACTTCAAAAGACCCCTGACACCCCCACCACCCCTGACCAATATTTGAACAGAAAGAGTGACTCACAGTGACTCTGTGCACCATGGAAGCCTCTTGACACTGCCTGGTCCCTCACTCAAATATGACCCCCAAGCAACAGCAACTCACTATTATGACTTACCGCGGCCATCGAAGCCTTGCCGCGAAAAATAGACTAAAGACGGACTGCAGACAAAAGGCAAATGAAATACCTGAGCTTCCAACTATGCTTAGTCCGTCTATGTTGGTCTGGTTTTATAGATAAATTGTCTTGTACAGTTTGTACATATTCAGCTTTACTACACTGGTTATGTACTTAAAGCAAGTTGGGGTAAATTTTCTAGTTCCGGAAATGTCTTAATAGCATTAAAATGGCAACACTTAACTGGACATTGTCAGGGTTGGGGGAAGGAGGACCCAAATGCAGGGAGGGAGGAGAAGCAGGGCGTACTGAAGAGTATTTAACAAAAACAAAACCAACACAAACAAACCTTGAAAAATCCAAAACTCAAAGTAACAAAGAAACACTCAGAAGCAAAACATAACACTGGGAGAAACAAGACAACAACATGACAGCCACAGCAAGGACTAAACCAACTACTAGGAGAACACGACAGCAACTATACGACAATGACCCGACAAGAACTGAATAAAAACTAGCAACTTAAATACAAGCACACTGACGAGACAACGAGAAACACCTGGACAAGAGATACAAGGTAGGAGGGAGCTGATTGGCCAACACTAGGGATGGAAGGCACACAAGTGAACACAATATTCATGACGAGACAAACACAGAACACTGAGCAAAACATGAAACTAAAGAAAGCCCAAAACCAAAACAAACCAAACATGACAGACCAGGTGATTCGTCCCTAATCCTGGCCCAGGTCAGGTCTGACAAAAGCGGACAGGAAAAAATGTGGATCCCAAAAATGCAGAATAAGACAAAATCCATCCATCCATCCATTATCTGTACCGCTTCTCCTCACAAGGGTCGCGGGGCGTGCTGGAGCCTATCCCAGCTGTCTTTGGGCAGTAGGCGGGGGACACCCTGAACTGGTTGCCAGCCAATCGCAGGGCACACAGAGACAAACATCCGCACTCACAATCACACCTAGGGGCAATTTAGAGTATCCAATCAACTTACCATGCATGTTTTTTGGAATGTGGGAGGAAACCGGAGTGCCCGGAGAAAACCCACGCAGGCACGGGGAGAACATGCAAACTCCACACAGGGAGGCCGGAGCCGGGATCGAACCCACGACCTCTGAACTGTGAGGCGGACGTGCTAACCAGTCGACCACCGTGCCGCAATAAGACAAAATCGTCAAATAGAAAAATCTTTAATTACAAAATACAAAAATGATCAACAAAGTATGAACAAAGGACACTGGCGAAAACAAGGCCAGGGAACATCAAATAGGAAATACAAAACGCTCGCACAAGGCAAGGAAGAATTGGCAACCGAAAAACAAAACGAGATTGCAAAAACTCCAATAATACAAAACACAAAGCGCTCAGTCAAAGTGACGAGGAACAAAGCTTTATACTACAAAACTGAACCAGAAAAACGAGAACAAGGTACGGGAACGAGGGGTCTAGAAAACAGAGCTTGGGTTGTGAAGCGAGCAAGGTCAATAATCGGACAAGATGGGGTGGTGAACAGTGTCCTTTTAAACCTAGCTGATTATGATCAACCACAGGTGTGCAGCCGAAGGGAACACCCCCCCCCCCCCCACTCCAGCGGGGCAGCAACTAACACAGAAACAGAGAGAGGGAGAGAGAAAGAGAAAGAGAGAGAGAGAGAGAGAGAGAGAGAGAGAGAGAGAGAGAGAGAGAGAGAGCGCGCCTAGAGCAAAACATGACAACCCATAGTTGACACTGATTGGCAACGATTAACCCCAACCAGACACAGGTGTGCACCCTGGGCCAAGGTACTGTGATTGGAGGACAGGGTATACGAGTTGGGCTCTTAAACCACTCTGTGTCAGACAGCGGGGTCCCCCGCCTACTGCCCGAAGACAGCTGGGATAGGCTCCAGCACTCCCCGCGACCCTTGTGAGGATAAGCGGTATAGATAATGGATGGTTGGATGTATTTTCCGGACTATAAGTCGCTACGGAGTACAAGTCGCACCAGCCATAAAATGCATAATAAAGTGGAAAAAAACATGTATGTCGCACTGGAGTCTAAGTCGCATTTTGGGAGGAAATTGTGCACGTAGTACACATCATTTCCACCGAGCTACGATGCTACATGTACCATACAAGAAAGTTACGGTAAGATAACTTTAAACTCACCGAAACAATTGTAGATCGCTTAAATAAGTCTTTTATTCCTCCCCAACCATGTAGAATGTTTTCAAGTCTCCAAAAGTATTTATGTATTCCATCGTAATTATGTCTTCCTCTCCTCTCTGCTGAGTGTACTGCTCCTTACGTGTGTGGCTGCATGATGTAATACCCCAGCCAGAGGCAGGCAACTGCCTGTTTGTGGTTCGTTCTTATTCAACCATCGTCTGTAAGTAACAATTGTGTGTACCGGTAATGACCATGCAACATTTATATAGGAGCTGGATTGTGGCTGATTGTACTGTGTTGTTGACTGAACATACTAATCGCTATCGCTAATGCTAATCGCGGTTGCTATTCGTTAGCATGTCTGCCGGTTTGTGATTTATTCTTGTTCAACCGTCGTCTGAAACTAACTTAGACAATTGTGTGTAATGACATTTATATATGAGCTGAATTGTGGATGATTGTAGGTTGTTGACTCAACATACTAATCGCTATCGCTAATGCTAATTGCGATCGCTAATCGTTAGCATAGGCTTATCTTGTTCATGTCAATGAAAATACATGTGTATGTAATGCATAGATTGATAGTATATTCTGTTTCTTGTGCAGTTTCACAATATAAACAGGCACCTTCGCTGCACACCTGGACTCAGTGGAGTTTATTTGTGAATGTTTAGCTGTTTGGATAAGCTGGCTTCCTCGACCAGCAAGGCCTGTTAGTTTAAAAAAACATTAGACTTTAACCATTTAAATTATTCATGCATTTTAATAGCTTTTAGGATGTATCTTATGTTTCTTTATGTTGGTTACAGTTACATGTGAAATGATGTAGAAGTAATTGTCATGGCTTGTTAGTGCTGACTTGTATTTATGACAAGTCAGCACTAACAATCCATGACAGTAATGTGTTAATAATTTTCACACATAAATCGCTCTAGAGTATAATTCGCACCCCCGGCCAAACTATGAAAAAAGTGACTTATAGTCCGGAAAATACGGTAGGCTACTGTCTGACAGTCAATGAAAACGAACCAGTTTACAATTCTGAAGTGTACCGAACTGTTTTCATTAACCGTCAGTATTTCTGTATTAAAGGTTTTAACGGATGTCAAAATTAGCCCTCCACCATGTTGTCAAATTTGTCACATAGATGTAATTCGCCAGGTACATTTTTAAGAATGAAATTATAAGGGCCTGTATTTTATCTTTTAAACATTACTACATTTCAACATCTTTGGTTATTGAAATATTTTTTTTTCTATTATAAAGCAACAAAACACTAACTCAGTTTCTTTTCTCTATGTATATTCAGCCAACAATAGTATTTAAAAAAATTAAAAAAAATTATTCTGAGCTCCATTTATGAATGTTATCATTTAGTTATTTTAATAATTTAATTACATGATTATGTTATATAAATTTTGCCATCATCTCAAACAATAGTTCATTCATTCATTATCCATACCGCTTATCCTCACAAGGGTCGCGGGCGTGCTGGAGCCTATCCTAGCTGTCTTTGGGCAGTAGGCGGGGGACACCCTGAATTGGTTGCCAGCCAATCGCAGGGCACACAGAGACAAACATCCGCACTCACAATCACACCTAGGGGCAATTTAGAGAGTCCAATCAACCTATCATGCATGTTTTTGGAATGTGGGAGGAAACCGGAGTACCTGGAGGAAACCCACGCAGGCACGGGGAGAACATGCAAACTCCACACAGGGTGGCCGGAGCCGGGATCGAACCCACGACCTCTGAACTGTGAGGCGGACGTGCTAACCAGTCGACCACCGTGGCGCCCTCTTCTTATTCATGTTAAGGGTATTAAAATTCAAGAAAAATTTTATTTTACAATAAAATAAAATATGCGATTAACTACGAGTTAACTATGAAAAAATGTGATTAACTATGATTAAAAATTGTAATCGCTTGACAGCACAACATTTTATACATTCAGTTTGATAGTAAGTCAATTAATGCCTTGTGGTAAAATTGATCATATCAAGATATGACTAAATATGCAAGGTCTGAACACCTGATTTTTATTGTGGGACAGCAATTTCAACTAATGCGGTAGAATGTCTCATATACATTATTATTCTTACATATTTAAATAAACATAATAATTTATTATAATTTATTTTATTAAGAATTATATGAGCAAAGACCGTGCCGCCAAACAATATACTTGTCATGGTAAATATTTTTCCAAGTAATCATATTTTAAAAAAACAGTGAAATTGTATTTATTTACATCAGTTTTAATTGTGGCCTTTATAATCAATTAAAAAAAAAAAAGTCCTATACCTACTTTTGACACTCCTGTATATTCACAGTAGATCTTTTTACAATAATTTCTAGAGAAAGAAATGTCATGGGGTATGCTGACCAGGTAAGTTGATTATATTGCTGGAGCTGGGCTGATTTGCTCAGAGAACATAGAAAGAAGCTACAAAAGAAAATGAAAATACTTGGTTCGACAAGTGTTATATGATTCCAAGTATGCATTGGAAATAGCTACCGGGACAGACACTGGCCTAGAGTAAAATATTGACAAACTATATATAATCTGATGCATATAAAATACACAGTGGCATTTCATACCATATCTAGATTTCTATTATAATTTATGCATACAGTAACATACATCTTTAAAGAACACTACTTAAAGTGACACTTCATTGGTCTGAACATCAACACTTATATAATAGGTCAGTATGAAAAAATTATGTCAGCACTAAAATTCACCCCCATTAAAGAATCTGGGCTTTTTTGTGATGACTAAAGCTGCAAATTGGCCCGCCCACTTTTGGGGCGTGGTTTTCTTTCTTTCTCCGTCTCAGGTTGTCTAAGTCATCACAGGGAGGCAAGCATTGTTATCTGTGTTGTTCCTTGTTTTGGTTTGTCACCTAGTGTCTGAAATTGATTGATTACCACTAAAATTCATCTGAACATTACTACTCTTGTCCATTTCAAACTGTGAAAATATAAAAGTGGGCGGCACAATATTTAGTTTTTATTAATATCAAATGTGAGCTCCTATGAGGAAAAAACACTATCACCTCCACAAAATCCAAAATATTGTGCTGATTGTTTTTTTTTTTTTTTTTTAAATTACCGGTTAGAGTGGACAATACCAGGAATGTGCATATGAACTTTTGTGACAATGTATCATAGTTTTCGGTCATTTAGCGATGCAAACGCATTGTTATTTTCCCATAGGCAGCGAAGCAGCTCCCACTGGCTCCCCTAGCTACCGCGGCTAGTCGAGGCAGGATTAGCTTTCAATTTCTAACAATCAAAGTTAGCAGAAGGAGATCTTATTCTTACCGTCCATCAATGAGTGAGACTGCGGTCAAGCTATCATGCTCTCGTTTTTCCGTGGTCAAGCTATCCGATCCTATGTTTTTGAGTGCGCGCGTACCCCAAACCTTACGGTAAATGCTTTTCCGCATGTCGCAACTGTGCACAAAATAAGGTGCACAATGCATCACTTCCTTCACGTTCGAACTGCCATAAAAAACATTCCTCCAATAAGTAGAAAATCATTCCAGTGGATTCTTCTTCCAGGTGGCCCATTCTATCAGCATACAAAGATTGGACTGATTTTACTGTACAGTTTTTTTTAATAAATTAGAGGCAAAGTCTGCATAAAACACAGTACAAACAGTACAAAGATAATAATTTCCCTCAGGTTTGGACTGCCATAAAAAACATTCCTAGAATAAGTACAAAATCATTCCAGTGAATTATTCTTCCTGAAAAGGAATACTATCATCATGTCAAGTTTGGACTGATTTTATTGTATAGATTTTTCAAAAATTACAGGCAAAGTCTGCACAAAACACAGTACAAACAGTACAAAAATCATCATTTCCCTCAGGTTTGGACTGCTATAAAAAACATCCCTCCAATAAGTAGAAAATATTTCCAGTGGGTTCTTCTTCCTGAGGGCCCATACTATCAGCGTGCAAAGTTTCGACTGATTTTACTGTGCAGTTTTTTTTTTTAATTTGAGTCAAAGTCTGCACACAATACAGGACATGCAGTACAGAAATCATCATTTTTTTCTCACCTTTGAACTGCCATAAAAAACATTCCTCCAATAAGTAGAAAATCTTTCCATTGGATTCTTCTTCCTGGGGGCCTTTACTATCAGCATGCCAAGTTTGGACTGGTTTTACTGTACAGTTTTTTTTTTAATTAGAGTCAAAGTCTGCACACAATACAGTACATGCAGTACAGAAATCATCATTTGCCTCACCTTTGAACTACCATAAAAACAATTCCTCCAATATGTAGAAAATCATTCCAGTGGTTATTTTTTCCTGGGGGCCTTTACTATCAGCGTGCCAAGTTTGGACTTATTTTACTGTACAGTTTTTTTCTAAATTAGAGTCAAAGTCTGCACACAATACAGTACATGCAGTACAGAAATCCATCATGTTTTTCTCACGTTTGAACTGCCATAAAAAACATTCCTCCAATAAGTACAAAATATTTCCAGTAGATTCTTCTTCCTAAGGGCCCATACTATCAGCATGCCAAGTTTGGACTCATTTTACTGTAGTTTTTTTTTTAATTAGAGTCAAAGTCTGCACACAATACAGTACATGCAGTGCAGAAATCATCATTTGCTCACCTTTGAACTGCCATAAAAACAATTCCTCTAAGTAGAAACTCATGTCATCTTCAAAACCGCTTATCCTATATAGGGTCGCGGGGAGTTGCTGGAGCCTATCCCAGCCGTCAATGGGCGAAGGCAGACCCCGAACTGGTCGCCAGCCAGTCGCAGGGCACACATAGACACTGTCACTGAGCGGGAATCGATCCCACGCTGCCCGCACACAACTCAGGCGTATGTACCACTACACTATCAGCGGACTAAGTAGAAACTCATTCCAGTAAATTCTTCTTCCTGGGAGCCTTTACTATCAGCGTACCAAGTTTGGACTGATTTTACTGTACAGTTTTTTTTTTAAATAAGTGAGTCAAAGTCTGCACACAAAACAGTGCATGCAGTACAGAAATCATCATTTGCCTCACCTTTGAACTGCCATAAAAAAACATTCCTCCAATAAGTAGAAAATCATTCCATTGGATACTTCTTCCTGGGGGCCTATACTATCAGCGTGCCAACTTTGGACTGATTTTACTGTCGAGTTTTTTTTTTTTAAATTAGAGGCAAAGTCTGCAAAAAATACAGTACAAACAGTACAAAAATAACCATGTCCCTCATGTTTGGACTGCCATAAAAACATTCCTCCAATAAGTAGAACATATTTCCAGAGGGTTATTGTTCCTGAGGGCCCATTCTATCAGCATACGAAGATTGGACTGATTTTACTGTACAGTTTTTTAAATAAATTAGAGGCAAAGTCTGCAAAAAATACAGTACACACAGTACAGAAATGATCATTTCCCTCAAGTTTGAACTGCCATAAAAACAATTCCTCCAATAAGTAGAAAATCATTCTAGTGGGTTATTGTTCCTGAAGAGAAATGCTTGTCTTGGCATGGTCAGATGGGCTGCAGACATGGCTCCTCTTCCTATTTTTCCCACCCTCAGTAGCAACATAGAAACAAGAGGACCACAAAATACTACGGTGCGTTTTTGATGATGCCAAGACATGCACAGCACAAACAGTTCAAATGTGTGAGAAATAAGTTATGTCCTGTTTTAAGTGCAGGATTTGCCTCCAATTTTTGTGAAAATCTGCACAGTAAAATCAGTCCAAACTTCGCATGCTCATAGTATGGGCTCCCAGGAATAAGCACCCACTGGAATGATTTTCTACTTATCGGATAAATGGTTTTTATATCAGTTGAGGGAAATTATGATTTATGTGCTGTATGTACAGTATTTTGCGCAGATTTTGGTTCTTATTTTTGAGAAATCTGTACAGTAAAACCAGTCCAAACTTGGCAAGCTCATAGTATGGGCCCCCAGGAATAAGCACCCACTGGAATGATTTTCTACTTATTGGAGAAATTGTTTTTATGGCAGTTTAAAGGTGAGGCAAATGATGATTTCTGTACTGCCTGTACTGTATTGTGTGCAGACTTTGACTCTAATTAAAAAAAAAAAAACTGTACAGTAAAATCTATCCAAACTTGGTACACTGATAGTATGGGCCCCCAGGAATAAGAACCCACTGGAATGATTTTCTACTTATTGCAGGAATTGTTTTTATGGCAGTTCAAAGGTGAGGCAAATGATGATTTTTGTACTGCCTGTACTGTATTGTGTGCAGACTTTGACTCTAATTAAAAATAAAAAAAAACTGTACAGTAAAATCTATCCAAACTTGGCACACTGATAGTAAAGGCCCCCAGGAAGAAGAATCTACTGGAATGATTTTCTACTTATTGGAGGAATTGTTTTTATGGCAGTTTAAATGTGAGGCAAATGATGATTTCTGTACTGCATGTACTGTATTGTGTGCAGACTTTGACTCTAATTAAAAAAAAAAAAAAAACTGTACAGTAAAATCAGCCCAAAGTTGGCACGCTGATAGTATAGGCCCCGAGGAAGAAGAATCCAATTGAGTGATTTTCTACTTATTGGACTAATGTTTTTTATGGTAGTTCGAACGTGAAGGAAGTGATGCATTGTGCACTGTATTTTGTGCACAGTTGCGACATGCGGAAAAGCATTTACCGTAAGGTTTGGGATACACGCGCACTCAAAAACGTAGGAGCGGATAGCTTGACCACAGAAAAATGAGAGCGTGATAGCTTGACCGCAGTTGAGTGAGCTCGTGTCTTGCACGAGATGCCCCCTCATGCCCTCTTCGCCACTGGGACGAGCTGCCCGCTCATGCACTCGCCGCCACCGGAAAGCCAGTAGCCGGTGTTCTGGCCAGTAGTGCGGCGTGTGATCGCTAATAAGTGTACGATTCGAGAAAATGGATGGAAGTATAAACTAGACAGCCAAGATGCTCTGTGTCTACCTTCAGCCGTGTTTGCCACGGCAGGTCAACCAACCAGCAGCATCGTGTTTGCTACAGAGGAGGTCTGTTGCGGTATACTTGAACTCTGTCCAGCCAGAGATACAGCACCATCACCGTGCAAGAAGGGCCGGCCTGTGTGCGTCAAGTCGGCTTGTCGAAATGTTAAAGTTGAACTTTAAGAGCACGAGACCATGCGACAGGGTGGACCTCTGAGAAAAAGTACGTCAAGCTAGCACTTTAAATGTAATCTATAACAACCTATGAGCAATTCAGCTAATGAAAAAGCTTCTCGGAACGCAATGTGTTTGAGTATCTGGGTGACTTATGACATGAAATGACATATGTGACAAGTGCACCTCAGCTGCATGTAGGCTGCGCATTTCTTGCTCTTTTTGGTCACACATGGAAAGGCTAATCATTTTGTGATGTTTTCAAAGGTTGAAGTGGGCCTAAGTAGAGATGTCCTCATGTATTAGAGCCAATTGAGCCCCGTTATTTTGACAATATTAGCAATGTTATTTACAACGACTTTGAATGGCAAAATGTAATCGCTCCCCTCGTGACGTCACACAAGGCTCGGAGGGAGGGGAGAGGGTGTGGCCAAATGGCTCATTTTTTGTGGGCAGTTCTGAACTCATTCTAAACTGTTGGGGATAAATAAAATACTTATTTAATCGATCTAAAACCGTTTTGGTGAGTTTAAAGTTATCGTACCATAACTTTATTGTATGCTACATGTGTGGATGTTAGCTAAATATTACCATCGTAGCTCGGTGGAAATGATGTGTACCAAGCGCACAATTTTATTAATTTGATTTATATGGATACATTTATTTGCATTATGCGACAGAGACAACTTGGATTCCGAGAGGAGGTGTGTGTGGGGGGGAGGGAGGCGACTTATACTCTGGTGCAACTTATATATGTTTTTTTTCTTCTGTATTATGCATTTTATGGCTGGTGCGACTTGTACTTCGGAGCGACATATAGTCCGGAAAATACGGTAAGTGTTTTTCACAGAACAGCGACGATAAGTTAGATGGCAGTGTTGACACTTACCATGTCCATGCCAATTGTATCCTGTGAAACTCCTTTCATTAAACAATAAAACCGGAGTGACCATTACTTACCGAGAGCTTGTCATCGCTCTGAGCTGACCACAGTGGGCCGATGATGTCAGCACACACTGGGTCAAACCCGCTAGCGTGGCCAGTGGGTGTTCCCAGCTCACGAACATATAGAGTTTTCTGTATCTTTATCAAGGTTTTTTCATTGATTTTTCACTAAAGTATTGAGTATTGGAATCTTATTATTTGCACTTGCACGCCTTCTTAAAAAGGTTTTTAGGGTAAAGCACTCCTGCTGGCATTTTACCTGCACCCTGTGATCTTATTGTTGACAATTTTAACCTACATCTTAAATCATCATTACATTCAGTAGCTCCACTTTTAATTAACACAACAAAAACAAAGACTGTACCCCCGTGGAGAAACAATGCTATCAAAACATCAAAGAGAAAATGCAGGAGTGCAGAGAGGAGGCGGAGAAAAAGTAAACTTACAGTACACTATGAAATTTTATGCGAACAACTAAAATCCTACAATAAAACAGTCAAACTGGCAAGATCTTCCTATTTCTCAAACCTCATTACAGTCAATAAAAACAACCCCAGAGTTCTCTTCTCCACCTTTGAACTTTTAACTAGTTCTGATTTTAATAAGTCCCCACAGAGATCAACAGACGCTCTCTGTGAGGACTTTGCAGACCACTTAGTAACAGCTATGCTGATGACACGCAGCTGTATATTGCCGTGTCTCCTAATGACACAGGACCCATTGATACACTTTTAAATTGCATTTTAGATATCAGATGGCAGATAATTTCCTACAGCTCAATCAGGACAAAACTGGGGTTTTAGTTATTGGTCCCGAAGGTCAGAGAGAGAAGCTTTTACCAAAACTACACATTTTTAATCCCTCACATTGTGTGAAGAACCTTGGCGTCATTTTTGACTCTGAGCTCAGTTTTATTCCTCATATTAAAAATGTAACCAAGATTGTTTTTTATCACCTTAAGAATATCGCCAAAGTCCGCCCGTTTCTCTCTCAGGCTAACACGGAAGTGCTGATGCATGCTTTTATTTCCTGTCGTTTAGATTACTGTAATGCCTTGCTCTCTGGCCTCCCGAAAAAGAGCATTTCACCACTGCAACTACTGCAGAATTCAGCCGCTCGGGTGCTGATGAGAACCAGAGGGCGGGAGCACATTACGCCAGTTTTGAAATTGCTGCATTGGCTCCCTGTGTGTTTCAGGATCGATTTTAAGGTATTTTATTAGTTTATAAATGTGTTAGTGGTCTTGGGCCATCTTATTTATCTGATTTGCTTTTATCATACCAACCCTCGCGGATCCTGAGGTCCTCTGGCGCCGGCCTTTTATTTATTCCAAGGGTGAGGACCAAAATGCATGGCGAGGCTGCATTCAGCCATTTTGGTCCTCACCTTTGGAATAGCCTGCCAGAGGACGTCAGGTCTGCAGAGACTGTTGATATTTTTAAGAGGAAGCTCAAGACACACCTTTTTAGTTTGGCTTTCAACAACTTTTAAATAATTTTAACTTTTCTTTTGATTGCAGATTATCTTTTTTATCTTATCTTACTGATTTTAGTTCTTAGACTATACTACTGTTCTGTCTTTTAGTTTTGTTGCTCTCTGCCGTTGTCAGCTTTTAGCTCCAGTGTTTCCTCATGGGGGGGGCCTCCGCTTTGAGGGAGGGGTGACTGCCCTTCCCGCGGGTGCTGTCATCGCAGGGACTCCTTGGGTCTGGGTGGCCGGCGGCCTCCACACTTTGTGTGGGGTCCGCCTGTCTAATCCGGGCCTCTATGGTGGTGGCACCCCTGTGGCCGTGGGCTGTCATTCCCCTCGGCGCGGAGAGCTCCCCTTGGGTACCGTTTCCTCATATGGTTTCTCTGTGCCTTGTCATGTCTTTTTAACACATTTTATCAGGTTGTGCGCTTTGTGTGTGTGTGTGTGAATGATTGCTGATGTACTAATGGATATCTGTCTTGGGTTTGTTGGGAGGGAGGGCATGAACGGATTTTTTTTTTTCTTTTTCTAATTATCTATTTATTTTTTATTATATATATATATATATATATATATATATATATATATATATATATATATATATATATATTTAAATGTTTAAATGTTTGGCTTTGAATGTTTTAAAGCACTTTGAGTTGCATTTTTATGTATGAAAAGTGCTATATAAATAAAATGTGATTGATTGATTGATAATGGTTTTTTTTGTATCCCACGCACTTTAAATGTTCTCAAATTACCACATTTTCTGGACTATAAGTCGCTCAGGAGTACAAGTCGCACCAGCCATAAAATGAATAATACAGAAGAAAAAAAACATATATATAAGTCGCACCGGAGTATAAGTCACACCCCCCTCCACACCCTCTCGCAATCCAAATTGTCTCTGTCGCGTAACGCAAATAAATGTGTCCATATAAATCAAATTAACAAAATTGTGCGCTTAGTACACATCTTTTCCACCGAGCTACGATGGTAATATTTAGCTAACATCCACACATGTAGCATACAAGAAAGTTACGGTTATATAACTTTAAACTCACCAAAACGGTTGTAGATCGATTAAATAAGTATTTTATTTATCCCTGACCGTGTAGAACAGGGGTGTCCAAACTCGGTCCTCAAGGGCCTGTGTCCTGCCTGTTTTCCATCTCTCCTTGCTGCAACGCACCTGATGATCGTTATCAAGCTTCTTCAGAGCTTGCGAACGATCATCAGGTGCGTTGCAGCAAGGAGAGCTTCTTCAGAGCTTGCTAACGTCTGGAAAACAGGCAGGAAAGCGGCCCTAGAGGGCCGGAGCTGTACACCCCTGGTGTAGAATGTTTCCAAGTGTCCAAAAGTATTTATGTATTCGGTCGTAATTATCTCTTTGTTCTCTTCCCCGCTCTCAGCTCCGTACGTGTGGCTGATGCAAGACCCCAGCCAGTGTCTTAAAGCAACAGTACACTATTTTGTATGGATGTATATTGATAGACAGTCAACTTTTCTTTAACGTACTATTTTAATTACTTATTTATCAGAATGTTAGATTTTAACCGTTTAAATTATTCATACATTTTAATAGCTTTTAGGATTTATCTTTGTGTTTCTTTATGTGGGTTACAATAAGATGTGAAATGATATACACTATACATGTTATTCTGCCCGTAATGCAGGTTTCTATGCAGCCTTGGAACGCCCTCCTGTGGTTGTTTGGTGTATTGTTTGCTGACGTTGAAAAGGAAAGAGATACAATATAATGTGTTAATAATTTCACACATAAGTCGCTCCAGAGTATAAGTCGCACCCCGGCCAAACTATGAAGAAAACTGTGACTTATAGTCCGGAAAATATGGTACGCATAAAGGTTTCTTCGCAAATTGTCACAGTTTGTTCAAATCGTTTTTATTTGAAATTTTATCATCGATGTTTTTTTGTGGTTCTTTTGGTAACCATTTTCATGTAAATTTTCCTGTCTAAAAAACACTTTTTTTTATACTTGAAATAAATTTAATTTTTTATGTAAATCCTCAGGTAAAATTTTGTTTTGTGAAAATCTTTATAGTAAAATCCTGAAATAAGTACGTTTATTATTTATACATTATTTATTTAGCAATATGCTACTTACCTCTTAGCATTTGAAGGCAATGCCTGAGCTCTCTTTATAATGAAAAAACAGTATTATAACAATCTTTCTAACTGACAAGACAGCATAACATCTGTTCCACTTGATCCTTTGTCATCAAGATGAATCATTTTAATACAAAGCTCCACTTTATGTTATTGTCAGGAAACCTCGTTGGTCAGATACACTTTCAGAATTAATTTCGATGTATGGACATGTGAAATGTGCTGTGTTACTCCTGAAGTTGTAAATGGATGAATATGAACTTGGAGCAAGAATGGAAATTAAGATCCTCAACAAAGCAACTGTAACTATTGAATGGGACAGTGTATATACAGTAGAACATCAGTTTTGCCTATTTGTACAGCAGCATATTTTTTCATATTTCTGTCCTCGTATTTTTGTATGACTTTTATGATGTAAAACTGTGATGGCTCATATTACTTTACATGTTATGTGGATTTGTGTGTGAAGCTTTTTCTCCAGGTTGATGATTAACTAAACAGCATCTGGATGTTTACTAATTGACTGTCCTCTTCCACACAGCCATGAATAAAAAGCACACCTCAACACCTCGTGTTTATGTGCATGTTTCCCACACAGTGTGTTGGCTGTGTCAGTAATTGAGGATTACCATGATTATACAGTATAGATGTACCACAAGACATTTCTGCAGCAGTCTCTCATTGTCACAGTCGCAAAAGTGGCCAGCCAATATGTCTTAGTTGCTATTTTTCACAGGAGAAAAGTAACAAACATCCACCTTCTTTTAGTTTGTGAGCTCACAAGACGGTTTTATTTTGTGCATGCTCAGGACAACATTCTCGTGCACCCAGGCACGCACATCCGCCTATTGTCAAGTGTAAATGCTATTTAATATGGCTTTGCAAGTAATATTAACAAATATACTCAACAATATGTCGTAAGTCAAGTTCTCTGGTGAAAAAGTTTGAATCATGACTAACAAATAGCATACAACAATTAGAAATGTCTAAATGGATACATCACTTACTTACAATGACTATGTATAAATGTCAATATTTGGGAAGTCAACCTAATCATTATTTTTTCAAGAATATGTTCAGTGCAGGCCCACTAGTTGAAACAAGTCATTCTGATTAATATTGCGTTTGTGGAATATGAGCTCGACAGGAAAATCCATCCGTTTTTAGTCATCTCAGACGTTGGCCATTTTGTCACTTCTGTCAACTGAAAATGACATCACGGTTGCTCAGGGCTCAGATAACGACCATGGCTCAGCTCGAGAAAACAGGTGAGCTGTGATTGGTTGTTACCTGAGCCCTGAGCAAATCCGATGTCATTTTCAGTCGACATAGGTGAAAAATGGCTGCCCCCTGAGATGGCTAAAAAATTTGCTCCCTAACTCATATTCCATGAACGCAATATGCAACAGAATGCCTTGTTTCAAGTAGTTGGCCTACGTAGAACATTCTTGAAAAAAGTTTGGGTTGACTTCCCGTTTAATGCAACACCGGGTAAGTATACGACCTTAATGACATATTTTCATAACTCTTCTAATGAAACATTGACTTACAACTGGTTGAATGGTAAATTTGTCATGGCCTGAGGGGGTCTGTATCGCTTTTAGTGGCACTTAGCAACTTTGAGGATGCTCCAACCCTGCCACACAAAAAAATACAAACACTACACTACAAGATTCTATGTATATAATGTGAAGTATTTTTTAATAAAACGTGTTTTCCCCACGAATAACCATGAACCACAATCCGATTCCCAAAGCCACAAATTGACGTGGCGTCATCACTGGGCACGTAGGCCACCGAAGGACGATCCTCGCAAAAGTGGCAGTAATGTACTTTATTTTATTTTTTATTTAGTAACCCAGAACATACAAACACAACAACTGGGGGAGTGACAAACATAGAGGCAAATAATATACATATTACAGTTATCAGCACGTGCGCAGGCCACCAAAGGACCTGAGACAATTTTGCAGCCCGATCACATAAGGTACAGACACCGGCATTGAAACAGTCAGAGCTGGGCCTCGCCTAACCACCAATGAGTTCCTGTCTGCATATTTAAACAACCCACGTGGTCCAAGTCTGTCCCTTGTCTGCGACAACCAATTAGCGTTGAGAACGTAATCTTTACATCACATGCAGGCGCCGCACGAGCAGGGACGCGGCCAAACAAAATATCAAACAAAAACAATTGCCACACACATGCACAATTGATCGGTGAAATAAAAACAAAATTGGGCACGTCATTGTGTCTGTGGGACCGCATGGTACACAACACTTTTATTTTTTATTTTTTCCTGTCAGGAGTGCGGGACCTGCGTATGACGTGGTAGAGTTTAAGTCCGTTCTCGACGCCGTGGATCGGCTAAATATGCAGACGGGAACTCGGTGGCTGTTAGGTGATGAAACAAATATTGCTATCATCAGCGTAGCTTCAACATGACCCGTTCATATGCCATTTTCGAGAGGAGCGGCTGAGAATGGTGACCGCAGCCAGACTCTCTTGCCATTTTTTGAGTGCGTTTATGAAGTGTCTTGATGTTGGTGGCATCCGAAAACATCTTAGATGAATAAACCAATCTTTAGCACGCACTGTTGTTGTGTTGTAATCAGACAACAAAGCATCACTGTGCCCTTGTTATATTTCGTGATCCCGTGTTATAGTTCATGCTGCTTGTATGACTCAAGCAGCGAACGGGTTTGCCCAAGCTAGCGGTATGAGGCTAATGCCCATTCAAGTCTTGCCACCAGGCATGTGCACGTAAGTGGGTGTGTGCCTGTCGCGTTTTTTTCTTGCGTCACAACATCCTGTTTATGCCAGTGTTGTTTCAGTGATTCAGCCTTTTGATCCGAAGTGTGGAACAGAAGTCAGCAACAAAAGTCTGTAGACTGGAGCCCTGTCACACACCACTAGGGTTGCCAACTCCCTGACAAAAATAAATAAATAAGGGTCACCTCATCGGCCGACCTGACAACCCTTCAACCTTTCTTGCCTGACTTGTATTTTTTGTTCGTTTGTTTGTTTATTTATTTATTTATTTATTTTTATGGGGGAAAACATTTTTAACCATTTAAACCCGAATTGGCGGCATGTCTGCCTCGCAGTGCAGGGGTCGTGGGTTCGAATCAAGCCCTGGCCTTCGTGTGGGGAGTTTGCATGTTGTTCTCGTGCCTGCGTGAGTTTTCTCCAGGTACTCCGGTTTCCTCCCACATTCCAAAAACATGCATGGTACGTTGATTGAATTCTCTAAATTGTCCCTAGGTATGATTGTGAGCACGAATGGTTGTTTGTTCGTGTGTGACCTGCGATTGGCTGGCAACCAGTTCAGGGTGTACCCCGCCTGCTGCCCGTAAACAGTTGGGATGGGCTCCATCACGGTTTGGAAAATGGATGGATGGACTAACACATGAACAATGTATTCTCCAGAAATATACTTTAATAAAATCTAATAAAATTTACTTAACAAAATAAATATCTCTCGAACTTCTAGAAACCTTTCCTGCTCAACTCAAAACTGTATAAATTAATATAAAACAATAAATAATAATTAGAACATTCATAACTTATGAACAGCTCAATGCCACATTATGTGGAGACAGCCTATTGTTCCCATTTATATTTCTTCTGAGATCTTGCTGCAGAGAGGAGCGGTTTGTCTTTGACTACTGCAGAGTAAAATTATGAGCAAGACAATGTCATGTCAAGCTCACAATGAGCTCACCTTTAATCAGTACAGCAGAACATTTGTTTCGCACATTTATCCACTTATTCTTCATAAAAGAGAAAAATACTGTAAACAGGTTTTTACTGTATATATTTATAGTTAAAGAAGTATATCAACTGCCTGTACAGTAAAAATTATGCATATCTGTTTGAACGTGTAATTAATGTAAGGCTGTGTGTGAATTATTTCATAATTCATCAATGTACATATCTATTTAACAGACTTGTCAATCAATTGTACTTATTTATTCCACCCCAAAATTATATATTTACCCATACAATAATGACATTCATTGCACATTCCCATTTTAACCTTGATTAGAGGTTTGAAAAAAACATAATTCTTTACACACCATATCTAGCTCTGATAATACCCGGTGAACAACAAATTTGTCTAGGATCAAGTTCTCACATTTTTTCGACCTATGTGTTGTTTTTTGCTTTCCGGTCCTCTCTGTATTTTTGCTTACCAAGAGCTTGTGCAGAATCGTAGGGCGGCTGCAGAGCTTGCAACAGTACCTCGACCAGTAAGAAAAGCGGGTTCTGTATCGTCACACTCGTGTATGAATGTGCTGTCAGCTCATTGATCACAGAGCAGGGGTTGTCCTACGACCTTTACCATAAGTTGTCATCAGAGCTGGGCACTTGACCCTTTTTTGCCCGTCCGGCCGCGAACCCCCACCCTTGACCTGGGTACCCTTCCGGCCGTGGCCCCCCGGCCATATTCATAAACATTGTCTGCGCCAGCCGAGTTCCAAAAAAAACAAAAAAACATGCATGATGCCCCGTGGGAGAGATTCTAACGGAAGACGTTTATTTAAAGACAATTAGCTGGCTAACTTAATATTCAAACCCGCAGTGGACACGCTTCAAACGCGCCACTTACTCACGTACTCACCCAGCTGCGTGTACTAACTTCCATTGCGAGCCCTGGGGTTGGTTTTGTCGTATTGTATAATTATTTGGGTCCAACAGACGACAAGTCTGCAAGCATTCAACAAGTTACTTATTTTCCACACTTTCGCTCCTTCACACTTCCCGGCTTTCAAAATAAAAGCATGCCAGCAAACCACTACATAGCAGTCTTGCTACGGCGTATTTCCGGAAGTAGGAAAATGGATGATGTGCCATACTTGAGTGCTGTGCGCAGCTTGAATATACTCCTGGACACAAGTTGTTTTGAAAGAAGCCTAAAAAGAAGCCTTTCACCGAGTAGGCTGAGATGAAATTTGGCAGCCTCGCAAACACGTCACACGCATGAGGGCCGATTAGTGGGCCGGACTAAAATCCACTTCCGGCCATGCTTAGTCCAGCCATTTTTAAAAATGTGTCACCCCCCACCCCTCTGCCCCAAAAATGGGCATCTGGCCGGGCCGGAGGGTCCGACCGGTCCGGCCCAGGGACAGACTGCCCAGCTCTGGTAATATGTATCTATGAATTAAGGATTATTAGCAACCGTTGAATTTTATTTTTCTGAAATGTCATAGCTACAAAATGCAACGCAAGCCAAAGTTGAAAATATCCCCCAAAAAAATATGCTAGAAAAAAATACTATATATATATATTTTTTTTTTAATCAGTGTCAAAAATACATTGAGGGATGCATAAAGCCATATCTGATTAAAATTTGCTGTTGACCAGTGCAATTTTAAAAAATAGCACCCACTATGTGGACTAACCTATAGTATAGATTTGTGAAATAATATGAAATTTACCAAATTGTGCCATAGGAGGTTTCGGTCCAAAGCCAGCAATATGGGCGTGTCAAGGACGGGATATGAGAATGGTCCGCTTGAGAACTTTTTAAAGTGTGCTGTAACTTATCAAGGCAATTAAGATTCGCTGCAGGTGTGCGTACGCATGGTTTGATTAGTCATATTAATTTTTGTCGTAGTACATACACTTTTAGTGAGAATCCAAGGCACTGTTCGATAAGTGACACCCCTGACCGTCAAACAAGCAGAGAACCTGAACATTGGGAATAACTTGGTGACAAATAAAATGTAAAACCAACTAAAATTTGAAAAAAAAAAATCACATAACGTATTACTTTCTTTCATTTTGAGCCAAACTGTCCAAAGTGGTGCCACAGATTGATAATAATGATAGTTGTAAACGATACTCAACTTTAAATAGCACATTTCAAGGGAATCGAGGACTCAATTGATCATCTGGTTGTCATCTACGTCGATGTTCTTAGTTGTCTAATCCAACCTTTTTAGTGTAGTTGGCATTTTTCCGCGAGTGCTTGCAAGGGTCTGGCCTGTTACACAGGCTTCGCAGCTCTCATATCTTTAGTGGTTTGATCAGAGGCAGGGTCATCTGAGCTTCTCCACAGCAGGTTGCCTGCTCACTCTCCAAAATCAAAGCCTATTTCATAAGCTGAAAGCCCATTGACGTATGAACCTGGCCATACATGTCGCCCATTGCATAGCACCTTAAGCTCCACAGGCTCTGAACAACGGTTGAAGGGCAGCAGGTGTTTGTCGACTGCTATAGGCTAAATGTGTCTTCCTCGACACCCATGACCCTCTGTCTGATCCCACTAGCTATTTGATCAAGCGCCTTTTCCTCAAAGGCCATATGAAATGTCTCAAACTATAATATAATAGTAATACATAGCAGAGATGCGCAAGCAAAAAGTACTTTTTTTACTAACTCAAAGTTTATTGTGGTGGGTGAAGAGGTGAAGTTTTCCTAATACTGTGCTGGTTTGGTTTCCGATATCCATTTTGTTTAATGGGTTGGGCTAACTCATTGTATTAGCTGTGTAGGAATAAAAATGATTGGTCAGCGTTCAAGCCTGACAAACTAACGATGCTATTAAAATGTAATTATTCACTAGGAGGTATGGTGGTTGACTGGTTAGCACCTCCGACTCACAGTGCAGAGGTAGAGGGTTCGAATCCAGCCCCGGCCTCCCTGTGTGGAGTTTGCATGTTCTCCCTGTGCCTGTGTGGGTTTTCTCTGGGTACTCCGGTTTCCTCCCACATTCCAAAAACATGCATGATAGGTTGATTGGACACTCTAAATTGACCCTAGGTGTGATTGTGAGTGAAGATGTTTGTTTGTCTCTGTGTGCCCTGCGATTGGCTGGAAACCAATTCGGAGTGTCCCCTGCCTACTGCCTGAAGACAGCTGCGACAGCACTCCCCGCGACCCTTGTGAGGATAAGCGGTGTAGATAATGGATGGATGGATATTATATTCACATTTCACTTGTGAAAATATAATTAAATATTGTAAGAAAAAATACAGCCTGACACATTATTTTCTACAGTATGAAAGAAAAGCTAATTCTATCAAATGTAATGAAATATATGAGACGAGTGACAACATTATCAAAAAGGGAAGTTAAAAAAAAACGCACTTGGATCATTTTTTTCTTGATGAGGACCAAATAAGATGACTCATTTCTTACTGAAGTGAGAGACATGTCTATATTTATGGTAAATCAGTAACAAAAGAACAAAAGAAAGACAAATCAAAGTGGACTTCAAGGTTTTGCTACTTAACTAAAAAATATTGCACGGCTTAGTACCTTCCTATATCGTCGACCTAGTGATACCATATGTTCCGACCCAAAATCTTCGGTCACAAAATGCTGGCCTTTTAATGACCAAGAGCCAAAAAGGTTCTAGAGCGTTTTCCATTTCGGGCACCAGTGCTTTGGAATGCCTTACCCACGGATATTTTAGAGGTGCTGCCTCAGTAGAAATGTTTAAAACACAACTAAAGACTTATTTGTACAATTTGTACAATGAACTGTTTGTTTTGACCTCTTTACTGCCGCTTCTATTCTATTCTTTTCCCAGGCTTGGGAATTAGGTGATGACGACCGAATTGGAGGTTGCTGTTTTGATCCCACAACAACTAACCGCTACAACAGGGGTGCTCAATACGTCAATCGTGATCTACCAGTCGATCGCAAAGATAGTATTAGTGGATCGCATGACATTTGTAATCTGTACCATCTGTATTTTGAAATACGATGCCTTTATTTTGAAAATATCATACCAGAAGTTGCATCTTGCAGAATCTCCGTGCGCTTTACGCAGCTTGTAGCGGCATTCACCATGCGTGTTACTTACTTTTTCCTCGTCATTCCTCGTTGTTTTGCCAAAGCCGAGTGAATATACAAAGTTAATATGACAAGTTTGTTGAAGCATCACATTTTTGACAGTAAGGATTATCTCTGGGAGACGACTGCCATTGGTTGAAAGCAGGCCAAAGTGGTCAGCACTATTTTGCATTGTCTATCGTGATTAGCTTTGACGCTAAGCAAAACTATCTTTGTCATAAGTATAATATGTTATTTTATGTTGTATGTCTGAACTTTTAGTTCTACGGTGTGTTGGCGTTTTACGGTTTTGCTGAGCAATAAACATCTGTAAAAAGAACTGGGATGTTGATTTGTCTCACATTCCAAAAACATGCATTGTAGACACTCTAAATTGCCCCTAGGTGTAATTGTGAGTGCAGATGTTTGTTTGTCTCTGTGTACCTTGTGATTGGCTGGCAACCAATTTAGGGCGTCCCCCGCCTACGCCCGTGAGCCTTGTGTAGATAAACGGTATAGGATGGATGGAATAGGAACTGGAGTCTCACATCCAAACAATGGGCGGCATAACATAGATGTATAGAAAAAATTGATGTTCATAGTTAATTATGTTGTGTTGTGCAACACTGGTTCACGCGGTTATGCAAGCTACATCAACATACATTGTAAATAAAGAATCCTCAATATATTTGAAAATAAATATGTTTTCCATTTTTGTAGTGAGTAGGATCTACCACCTACAAATATGCAAAACATACTCTACCTGGAAGGTAGATCATTTTGACTTGGTCATTTTATGAGTAGCTTGCATGCTGAAAAAGTGTGAACACCCCTTTGCTAGAACATCGGAGGTTGACCACTTCCTCGGAGGCGCTGCTATGGAGATTTGTACATTGACCAACTGGGCAAGGGAACCAACTCACCAATGTCACCTTCCTGCAGCACTTCATTTGATTAACTTTCACATTATTTTTAACTAACACTGTATAGTATCATAATGCGTGTTCAATGTTGCCCACTCTCTGCATCCATTGCAGCCTTCAAGGGGGATTTCCCCATCTGTGGTCCCTTCTCAAGGTTTGTCATTATTCTCAAGTTTCTCACATTTTTTTCTTGCCCTGGGGGTTAAGATCAGCGGATGTCGTTTATATGCTGTCAGCTATGGGCATGTGAAGCCCTTTGAAACTATACTGTGATTAAGGGCTATAAAAATAAATTTGACTTCACTTGAATATATAACAACAAATTATATCACCATCTACTATTTTTAGAGGAAGACATTGAGAAAGTCAGTCATGTGAGTGATGGTGGTGATACAATACAATACAATACAATTTTATTTGTATAGTGCATTTCACAACAGCTAGAGCTGTAACAACTGAAAATGTCCAGATTTCACCTTCAAGAATAACAGATGGTAAAAAGCACCTTCAAGATTTCACCTTCAGATTTCACCTTCAAGAATAACTTATGGTAAAATGCATATGAAAAGGTTTTATGATTGTAATGTTGACGATAAAGACATGTCATTGGTTGCATTGGTTATCATCTGCCAAGAAGGGTAATGTTTCATCCAAATTGTTTCACATACAAAAATGTGACTAGTGTCAGATACGGAAGACGGAAGACAGGTTTTAGTTTGAATCAGCATTTTCAAAATAGTAGTCATTTCTAAAATTCATAATGCTAATCCTGTTTGACAGCACGTAACCATATCGTTGTAATTATTGCCAGACTAAATACATGTTTGTAACCACTGATCATACAGTGTCAAACATACACAGTCACCATGACCATCTCAAATTTATCAGTCCAGCCTGCCACATGGTGCGGTTAATATTACAATATTATTGTGTTTGACTCCATCTCAATAATTGTAGTGAAGCCATCAAAGAAAGTGAAATAAATTACTCATGCCATGGAAGGAAAATATAATTTTGCCTTTCAATGTCCTCTCTATACCAGATGCACTGATGTCTGTGTTCTTGGAGGACACCTGGTTGCTGTGATCAATGTGAAGATTGTGCCCACAGCAATAGACCTAAGTAGGTGATTATGCACATCATAGATTTACCATATTCCCAATGTTCTCGACTTTGAACAGACAGTATTGCCTTACATTTCTATAGGAAATCATTGTAGCTTCATTGATTTCACCTTCATTTGCACCCACAGTTTGCTCCGTCTTAACGTCTTATTCAGAGGATGTTTCGCTAATGATATACTACGCGCCCACAAAGTTTGGCACCGGAGAGTAGTTTGTGCCTGATTTCCATAAAATCAATACGACAATGTTTAAATGCTGGCTTTTTGCCAAGAACACTGTGACACAACAATGGCACTTAAAGTGGAAGTCAACGCAAACTTTTTTTTTCAACAATATGTTCTATGCAAGCCCATTAGTTGAAACAGGGCATTCTGATAAATATTGCGTTTGTGGAATAAGTGTTAATACACTCGTTCTTAGCCATCTCCGGGGGTGGCCATTTTTTTTTCTGTAGACTGAAAATGACATCACAATTGCTCACAACGACCAATCACGACTCAGATTCAAAAAACCGGTCAGGCGTGACCTGACCAATCACTGCTCGGATTCAGAAAACAGGTCAGCCGTGATTGGTTGTTGTGAGCAGTTATGATTTTCTTTTTCATTTTGGCAAATGGCTGCAATGACACAGAAAGTGAAAAAATTCAAGGCGTCTGAATACTTTCCTTACCCACTCTATGTTGCATTCCTTGGGATGCTCTTGGCGATGCTGGATGGTTTTTCATGTTTCTCAAGTGTATACTCCATTAACTTAAGAAAAAGCTCAGAAGCAATATCATCATCATGGCCAGTAGCATCATGCCTGTGTTCCGTTGTTCCACGTAGACCCAACTCATTGACACAGATGAACTTCACAGCGTTGCCCACACTTTTACATATACACATGGAACCGTTTTTTTCTCCCTACCTGTGTCTTGCTAACCAAAAATGCAGGGGTGTCCAAACTCGGTCCTCAAGGGCCGGTGTCCTGCCTGTTTTCCATCTATCCCAGCTGCAACGCACCTGTTTCAAAAGATTATGATCGTTAATCAAGCTTCTTCAGAGCTTGCTGATGAGCTGATCATTTAAATCAGGTGTGTTGCAGCAAGGAGAGCTGGAAAACGGGCAGGAAAGCGGCCCTTGAGGACCGGAGCTGGACACCTCTGCAATAATGTGTCAACATTGCCGCAAGTAGCCTCTCTCTTCTGGTGCTCAGCTCAGAAGACCTGGGAAAGGAGGAGGTAGAGAAGGAGTAGCGCTTGCTGGTGTTATGCTAACTACTGTTGGAGTGATGCAGGCAGCAGGATAACTACTAACGTTATCTGATGTGCTGCTAGCTACAACGCCAGCCGGGGTAGGTGCAGCACTAGCTACTCAGGTGCATAGCATCGCCACCATGATCTCCACTGGTAGGGGCAGGAGCATGTTTTTTAAACGCTCTGAAAAGTGGATGCATTTTATACGTAACCTCAGAATGACCAGAAGAATTGAATGCAAGCAATCTCTACACTAGTGTCCTGTTGTATGTCACTTATTTACAAGGCTGAGTCCCTGAGGAGAATGAGATACACGAGGTTGGGACAAATCTGCGGGAAGTTTTGCAGGAGTGGAAAAGTTAAGATGCAATTGTCAGATATCAGCGAGATTGCAGAATTTGGGTGGGAGCGGGGCTTTTTTGGGAGCGGGGCTTGCTTTAGGGGTCTGCAGGCGCAGATAATTTGTGCTCAGTCTGTGGCAGGCAGCGGACAGTGCTCTCTCCCTGTGCTGTGACACATGACAGGCCAGTGGGCGCACACATCCTGTTCTGGGAGAATAGCAGGCATTTTAAAAAAAAATTGCGGTCCGTTTATCGACTTCCACGTACAGCTGGAGTACCCTGCCACCGTCCGTTTAACCGCCATTTTGTCTGGCCGGACCAACTAGTAATCGCCTATAGGCCGGTCCGACTTTGATTTTAAACGGGATTCCATTAGCATTTCCAACTACCAACTTCGACAAACTTAAAAAATAAATAAATAAAAATTGACTAAATAGACGATTACATAGACGAGAAAATGGGGCTTCTGACTATGCTTAGTCTGAAGTTTTCCGTTTATCGTTTATCCCCTACAAAATGGGCGTCCATCATAGGCGGACCGGTCCGTCACAGAGGCGGAATGCCCAGCTCTGGAGAATAGGCTAAAGGTTAGCTGCGAGAAAAAAATGGTTATATGGTTTTGGTTGTTCTTGTTGACTGACCAAATAAAGATTTTCAAGAAACATATTAACTCTTCCCCTCTATTGGCCGTCACCTTACCGTGGTGGAGGGGTTTGCGTGTCCCAATGATCTCAGGAGCTAAGTTGTCTTGCTATATGCCCCTGGCACGGTCACCCATGGCAAACAGGTCTTAGGTGAGAGACCAGACCAAGCACGGCTCAAAAGACCCCTCATCACAAAAAAAAAAAAAAAGAAAAAAATGGACCACGTTTTGTGTGTCCGTGTGTCTGCGTCAGTACTAGCAACTAATGAATATTAAATGGGGCGTTTATGTATTTGAGATTCGCGGACGCTCGAGCACTGGGGCGCATCAAGGTGTTCACGCGAGTGATCGTAACAAGAATAAGTAACTGATATTTTCCGTTCGACTAGAGTACCAACAGTGGTGTATTGGATCTTTAGTAAATGCTGCATGAACTGCAAAGTATTTAGTGAAGTCTGTGTGTAAGCAATCTTGTAAGAAGCGCAGTTCTTGGGTTACTGACAGGCGGCAGAGATCCGTTGTGCACATGAGCCAATAGCACTATGCATTATTGGTGATGTAATTAATTATAGTTGGAAATTCTTTTGAATATGTTTTAATTAAATCAAACTAAATGTATTGTTAAAGACAATATGTGCTATACATTTTCATTACTTGTAATTATAGAATCAGTAGACTAAGTGGGAGGTGTAGAACCTTCCCTTATATTGTTTGTTTATATTGTTTGTTTATATTGTTTGTTCAGTGATGCATATATTTACGTTTATAAAGAATACGTGTGTATATATACATATATATATATATATATATATATATATATATATATATATATATATATATATATATATATATATATATATGTGTGTGTGTATACATATATATGTGTGTATACATATATATACATATATAGGACAGTCATTGCAATGATTAATGCTGTATTACTAGAGTTAAGGTCGATTGGGATTTGCTGTGATTCCCAGAACTATACATACGGGGCGGGCGGAGCTATAAATGTGCATCTGGGTTTAATTGTTGGTTGTTGAATGTCAGGATCCGGACGCCTCAACGGTTTACGACCTACTACTGTTGCTACTACTAGTACTACTATTACAACTACTACTACTACTACTGCTGCAGCTATCGAACAGCTATTCTATTTGTAATCGATTTCCCTTTTGACAACTGCTACCACAAACACAGTGTGTGAAATTTGTGTGCGTGTGATGTGCAATAATCAGAGCACAGCATAGTTGAGTTGCATCTGCCGTGTCTGTCCTGACTACCCCTTCCAGAGGGAGTTAATTAATCTAAAAAAGTTTAGTTTAATTAAAACTGGACAAAAAGGATGAACCTCTCCGTGGCTGATTTATACAAGAATGAGGAAACGTGGAAGTGAGCTGAGCTACATAGATTTAGGCTGGGGCGAGCGCACACTGCTTCTTGGCTAAAAAAAAAAAAACACTTGCTGACCACGGTTAGGACGGGCGAGGCATTAAACACCAGTCAGGATATTTACAGAGACTGAAGTGGGAATGAGTAGACGTGCACATTTATTTGGATGAGGAATGGCCACATTTTTTCGACCTACAACACGCCATCCAATTTGGACCGTAAACAGCCGAAATGTTACGTTCCAATGCGGCCACACTCGGCTGTGCAGTCAGCCTCGCTGGAACTTTTTGTCCGCTGAACAATAGCCCCTTTCAGACCAAACAGCCCCTGAACTTTGAGTTCCTGATAGCAGGAGTTCCTTGTAGTTAGGACTTGTGTGTGGCCCACTAGTTTGCGTTCACACAGAGCGACAGTGGGCGAGGTAGCTTATTCAAATTTGATTGATGACGAAAGCCAGTAGGGAGGGGACTAATGTACTACCCCTCCGGTCCAGCAAGTGGCGGTAACGAATATGCAGAATGACAAATAGCGTGATGACGTAAATAAAAGGCGTCCGTGAACATCACGTCATCAATTCTTGCGACACACCGTGCAAAGATGGAACCTCGTCTGCTATTTCTTTTCCTCTTCGTGCTATTCAAAGTTGTTAATGCAAGACGGAAAAGGTTTGTGAAAACCATTGAAAGGTTACGCTGTAATAGAGCCCGAAAACTACATGCTCACCGGGAAATGTGACTCCATTTCAAATGAAAGACTGACGAGGAGAGACTCTCACTCTTCGCAGCAAGACGCAGATGCCTGCAATCACAAAGAATCCAACCGTTAAGGCTGTATCTATCTATAATATGAACTGCTTCGCTTCAACCTGAAAAAGAAATTAACTTTAACATAAAATATGATAATAGTGTGTACGCATCATGAATTAATTTATGTATAGATTGAGTGTTAATTCGTTTAACTAAATAATGTATAGATCAAGTGTCAATTCATTTAACTAATAACCGTTTTGTTGCAGATACGCCACTACTACACATCGGGGTGTGTTCCCCGCAGGGTCTGGAAACAGATCAGAACGTCTGAATGGTGGGAAGCAGTCGTTTCAACCAACGATGAGACCCAATGGATGAAAGATTTTCCAAGGGCACATTCAATTACCTCTGCAATCGTCTTGAACCAGAGCGAGAGAAGAGCAACACAAACTATCGTCTGTGTATTCCCCTGCAAAAGAGGATCGCCATCGCCCTCTGAAAACTGGCCACGAATTCAAAGCACAGGAGTATCTCACATTTGTTTGGCATCGGCATTTCAACAGTTTTCCAATGTGTGCATGATTTCTGTGCTGCTGTCGAGAGAGTGCTGTTGCCAGAAGTCATATGGTTGCCCAGCATCAACAAGTTAAAAGACACATTTTCAGGTAAAATGGGGGCTGCCACAGTGTGTGGGTGCTATAGATGGATCCCAAATTCCCATTTTGTGCCCAGAGCAGTATCACAGAGAATACTTCAACCGCAAAGGCCGTCACTCCATCATTTTGCAGGCTGTAGTGGATGGGCATGGACAATTTTGGAATGTTTTTGTCTGTGCTGCGGGGAGCCTACATGATGCCAGAGTTCTTCGCTTGTCTGGGTTATGGGATCTAGTGGATAAGGGTTTGCTACATCCTCAAGAGACAAAAAACATATGCAGACGGAAATTAGGATATTACCTGCTTGGCGATGCAGCATATCCCCTTAAAAGCTGGCTTTTAAAGCCTTTTACTGACAATGGTAGGCTGACCACCCAGCAAGCCAGACAAGCAGAGCCAGAATCACTGTGGAACATGCATTTGGTAGACTGAAGGGTTGGTGGTGATGCTTGTTAAAACGGAATGACTGCCACCTGGCCAAAGTTAAATCTATGGTTTTAACATGTTGTGTATTACATAATTTGTGTGAACAGCATGGGGATGATTTCTTGGGAGAATGGGCTGACACCACTATTGTCCTGCAGCAGCCTGATAGTGCTCAGTCTGCAATAGTGGAAGCTGAGGGGCTCCATGCCCGTGCAGCTGTTATGCAGTTCTTAAATCAATGTAAAGGATTAGATTTTGTTAGCATTCTGTTTTTCCTAAATAAATTTAAAAAATACAATGTGCTTTGCAAGTTTGTATTTCTATTTTTTAAAAAAAGTTAGAAATTATAAAATTATTGGCTCTGGACAATTTTGTCCACTAGTTTGGTTATCACAGCCAGAAAGCCCAAATTAAAGTCACGCTCTTGTATTCTGGTCTCGTTTAAAATTTCCCGCTCCAGTCGTGCATTTTCCTGATTGTTCTTGATAGTCTCCTGGAAGAGGAGGAGCTCCTGCCCTCTAGTCTCCTGAAGAGACTGTAACTCCTGCCTGCGCATGTTGATTTCCTCCATAAACATGGCCTGGCTCTTTTCCTCCATGCGCTCCAATGCATCAGTGAATAGGGTGTCTCTGTCCCGCTTCCGCTTACCTATAGGCATATGAATAACAGTAAATAATTTGCAACCACTGCTATATAATATAAAACACAATTTTGCACAGTCTGATTTTATTGGTCATTTACCAGGACGGGCAAGAACGTGACATTAGCCATCATGGGACACTGTCAGGTTCACACCAAATGAGACATTAGTAAACAATGTACACAATGAGGAGAGAAGACACTCTACAACAATATTGTCTTTTTACTTGCAAGGAGAGCGCAGGGAAGTGTACGATTACAGTTCCTAAAACCCTCTGCCCGGCACCCGCGCTTCCTCTCTTTTTATTTTCTTTTTTTACAAAGGTGTTCCAGCTCTAAGGAAAAGGGGAGCGAAAACAGCTGGAACACTATGAAGATGTTTTGTCTATGTGTGTGGGTGTGTGAGTGTTTGTTTGTGTGTGTGTGATCCATTAGCATACATATGTGGAAGCAAAGCACATCAAGCAAGTTGGGCGTAGATTTGGAAAAAGCTAAAGCTAAACCCACAAGCTAATAAAGCTAACAGGCCTTGTCCACAAGAAACCATGAATAATA
This sequence comes from Filicampus tigris, assembly GCF_054856515.1. NCBI lineage: Eukaryota > Metazoa > Chordata > Actinopteri > Syngnathiformes > Syngnathidae > Filicampus > Filicampus tigris. The sequence goes on from NC_141218.1 coordinate 37,795,245, forward strand.
AAATACATTATTATTCTTACATTCCCCCCTGTTTTTATATAATATAAAGCTAAACCTACAAAGCTAACAATCCTAATCATGAAAAATCTAACACATGAATCAGTGTATACATCATTCTTCTTACATTCCCCTCTGTTTTTCTTACATTTGCACAGTCCATTGTTATTGTTTTATTCTGTCCCAAGGACTCAGCGTCTTACCGCAGGATGCTCTTCGATAAGAGCATCGTTCCTATTTTGCAGATGCGTCCTACTCACGTTCCACTTTCTTCACAAGCAACTTCGACTCACACAATTAAAACAAGTTTATAATGCTGAAAAAATACCTTACAATAATTATAAGACTAAATATGGTATAACCTACGAACAATTATTCTATCAGACACCTTATGTCATTTTCCCAGTATGCACGATTTCCTGTCAGTTGGCAAAGACCCATGTGCAGGTAGAGGCCAATCAGTATTTCCCATTCTTTTACAGTGGTGTTAACATCGTTGTGATGTGCAGACGTTAACAAGGTCTGTATCCACAGGTGAGTTACTGGAACTGGAACAAGAGCAAGACACACATACACGTATTCACACATTTTATATATATATATATATATATATATATATATATATATATATATATATATATATATATATATATATATATATATATATATATACACACTGTGGCAGCCCCCATACAAGTGTTGTATCATAACATCCAAAGTCATGTATTCATGAAATAAAATGCACATATGTACTAACAAATCTGACACACGCACTCATCATACAAGCAGGAGCATAACTAAAAGCAACATTTCCGATTGTGAATAATTAAAAGACTTTTGTGCCATTGTGATTTTTAAATACTGCGATTGGCTGTCAACCAGTTCACGGTGTACCCCCACCTACTGCTCGACGACAGCTGGGATAGGCTCCAGCACGCCCGCAACCCTTGTAAGGATAAGCGATTTGGAAAATGTTGTTCTTAGATTTGTTCCTGCTTGATTATGAGTTGGATGGGAATTGTTCTGGATGTCTGTGAATTTTATTTAATGAGACCCTGACTGTGGATGGTATGATAAAGAATGACGGACCCCTCACTGAGGTGTTGTGTTACCCTGGCCACCCCACTGAAAAATTTCTGGCTACGCCTCTGTTTGTATAGCATCTTTAAAAACACACGTTTATGAAGTGCATTGACACATTGACTAGAACACAATACCTAAATATAAAACAGAGTGAGATCCCAACATCATTATTATATAAAAGCAACAAGATTGATAGAAAATCTCCAGGCAATGCAAAAATCCCAAAAACCCAACTGAGAGCAAGAGGGCAGATGTAAACGGGATGATTGAAATAATTAGCTAGAGCAATAATAATAATTAGCTACATTTTAAATTAAGTTAATTAGAAATAATAAATAAAATAAAACAAAAAAAAGTATGTGTGTTCGGGTCGGGGGAGCGGTATAACCATAACATAAAAGCCAGGCTGCAAAAGTCCGTTTTAAGAAGTGATTTAAAAGGTGCGACAGATTTTGCACATCTCGGCATCAGAGGCCTTGACAGTAGCCGTCAACAACCAGAAGGCCTTTTTAAGGATCTGAGGCTGGCTCATACGTGGTTAAAAGTTGGGATATGTATCTCTGAGCCAGGCCCAAATGAGCTTTAGAAGTACTAATCAGTAATATCTTCAAATTAATTCAATAACGGAATGGGAGGGAAAGAACGGATGCTGAAATTGGAGTGATGTGGTGATGCCTATTTGATGTAGTGAAATGCCAAGCCAGCTGGAGGCGAGAGAGAGTAAGTGAGAGAGATTTTTTATTGATGCCAGAGAGGAGTGAATTGCAGTAATCCAAGGTGGAGAAAATTACAGCATAGGCCTGCCTTTGAAGATCAGGTTTTGTAAGCATTCTTTTTTTTTTTTATCATTCTAATGTATATATATGAAAGGAATATGACGTAACTGATATGGGTTGCTTGGGTGAAATCCAAGTCTAAGATTACTCCTAATCAGAGGCAGTCCCCATGACATTCTAACTGATCCCGCTACCTATTTGACCAAGTGCCTCTTCCTCAAAGGCCATATGAAATGTCTCAAACTATAATATGATAGTAATACATAGTAGAGCTGCGCAAGTAAAAAGTACTTTTTTTTCTTTTTTTACAAACTCAAAGTTTATTGTGGTGGGTGAAGAGGTGAAGGGAATGGGTGTAATGGCTTTTCTAATACTGTACCAGATGTTTCTGATAGCCATTTCGTTTAATGGGTTGGGTTAACTCATTGTATTAGCTGTGTAGGAATACAATGATTGGTCAGTGTTCAAACCTGATTTGACAAAATAATGATGCTATTACAATGTAATTATTATATCCACTGGGTGACACGGTGGTTGACTGGTGAAGCACATCCACCTCACAGTGCAGAGGTCATGGGTTCGATCCCGGCTCCGGCCTCCCTGTGTGGAGTTTGCATGTTCTCCCCTGCCTGCGTGGGTTTTCTCCGGGTACTCGGGTTTCCTCCGACATTCCAAAAACATGCACGCCCCTAGGTGTTATTGTGTGATTACCCTACAACAAAAAGTATGAATAGTGAGATAATGATGTCGTTTCAATTTATTGATAAATTGACTTGATATACTGCAACGTATTAGCAAGAAGACGTGACCTATTCTGTCGTATTACTTGCAACCGGCGGATATATATTGTGTTTTCAGGTGGAGAGGCAGCAAGGCTAGAAGCTTAGGGACAGGGTTCAAATTGTTTTACCAGATACCAGTAGATACGAAGAGAAGTAAGGTAGGGGTTATCTTAAAAGAAGAGTTAGTTAAGAATGTCCTGCAAGTAAAGAGTGTAAGAACGAATGATGAGGCTGAAACTTGAAATCAAGGGTGTTATGTTAAATGTAATTAGTGGTTATGCCCCACGGGTAGGATATGAACTAGGAGAGCAGGTGACATTCTAGAAGGCCAAAATGCCACAGAGAAAAAAACAGACAACGGAGGAGTTCGAGGAAATAAAAATGTCTCTCAACTCCTTAACCAAGGATGTGACTGCTGTCAGAGTGCAGCAGAAGTAGCTTCTGGGGCTAATCGAGGGGATCAAACAACTGCGCCTCCACAACGCGGAAAAGGACCGGTGAATTGAGGTACAGGAGCAGCGAGTGGACGAACTGGAGCAATACTCCCGCATGCATGATGTGGTCATTACGAGCATCAAAATCAAGCCGTGCACGTACGTTCGTGCAGTGACCGCGGACAGCGTGGAGCTCAGCGAACAGGAGACACGCTCAGTGGAGCAACAGGTAGCATCCTACCTCCGAAGCAAGGGGATAGAGATGGACCCGGAGCACATTGAGGCGTGTCACTCAATGCCCATGAGGAACGAGAGACCACCAACCGTGATAATGAGATTTGTCAACCGGAAAAATAAGATGGCACTTTTGAAATAAGGACGCAAACTGAAAGGAACGGACGTCTTCATGAATGATCACTTAACTAGAAAAAATGTTGACATTGCAAAAAAGGCAAGACAACTCAAAAAGCAACGTAAGATTCAACACACCTGGGTAAAGAGCTGTAAGATATTCATCAATCTGAACGGGACTCAAGAAGAAGCAAATGTGCTGGTGGTGAGGAACATCGACGAGTTGGACAAGTACTGGTACGAACAGAATCAAGGTAACATGATTCTATACATCCAACATGTTCAACACCCCAAACACACAGACTACATCAAGGAACAACGTAAATATGAACATGCAACAGAGAACTCTCGACCATAAACAGATGGAGCTGGAAACTCTTGAATACATGGAGCACAACACAACGGATCTTAATACAGAAATAGATCCTGGTAACAACTTTCTCTCTTCCATCGTTAACAACTGTAATTATTTTACACAAGAACTGTATGAAAATAGTATGGAATCATTTCAATAATACATTTTCATAGTAGAAGCATGTACAAAAAATTCATTTCTATCAAAGAATATTTAAAGCAATTCACTCAGCCACTTAGTATCATTGCATTTACAGAAACCTGGTTCAATGTTGATAAAGGTATGATTTTTGTCTCGAAAATTATGAATTATACTATATGAATAGAGAAAAAAATGTGGGGTGGAGTTGCTTTATACACTCACAAATCAATAAAATGTATGGTCTTAACAGATATGACATGTGCAATGGAATGGACAACAATGGAATGTTTGACTGTAGAAATTCAAAATGAAAAGAAGAAAAATATAATTATAAGTTGTGTATATTCATCACCTGGTTCTAATATAGAAAGCTTCAGTGAATGGATGGAGAAATTATTTTCCACTGTAAATCAAAAAACAATTATATGTGGTGATTTAAATGGATTTAATGGATTTCCATTAAATCCAACTAAACTAGAAATCATAGATGACTTTTTGGATACGATGTATGTCCCTTTATCCAAAAATAACAAAGCCAAGCAGAATAACATCACCCAGTGCCACAATTATTGATAACATCTATGCTAACATCATGGGAAATCTAACCACCAGTGGCCTGTTTACATGTGACATCACTGACCACTTGCCTGTATTTATTTAGTTTGACTGTGATGTAAAGAAAATTAAAGATGACATAAAAATTACTCACAAACAAATACGAACTGAAGGAAATATAAACGCCTTTAACAATAGTCTAATGTTCCAGGATTGGTTACAGTCTACAGGGAATCAGATGTGGATAGTGCATATGGTCATTTCTTAAACATTTTCACTTCTCTGTATAATACACACAGCCCTGCTGAAGAACGCAGTACAAAGAAGAAAATAAATAAAAGTCCGTGGTTTACCAAAGGAATTATAAATGCTTATAAAAAGAAAAACAATCTCTATAAATTTGTCATTAAGTTCAAAACCAAAGAAGCAGAACAAAGATATAAGATTTATGAAAATAAATTAACAGATATAATAAGGACCAGCAAAAAGCTGTATTATAAAAAAATATTACATGAAAATAAAAATAATTAAAAAAAAAATTGGGATATACTAAACAACTTAATTAAAAAGGGATCTGCTAAAGCAACATATCCTAATTATTTCATTGATAAGAATGGTGTAAATCACAATATGGATAACATAATGAACTGTTTTGATCATTTGTTTGTAAATGTTGGCCCGGAGTTGGCTGGTGAGATTCCAGACCAGGACATTAACCAATGTAATGAAACAATTAAAAGAAACCCTTACTCAATTTTTCTGTCAGCCGTAGATGAGCAGGAGGTGACAAACATTGTTCTCAAATGTAAAAACAAACTATCCACTGACTGCCTTGATATTTATATAATTGTTAAAAAAGTCATACATAACATTGCAACACCTCTGACCTATATCTGTAATTTTTCATTCCAATCTGGCCATTTTCCAAGTAAAATGAAAATTGCTAAAGTAATTCCATTATACAAAAATGACAGCAAACACAGCTGCAAAAACTACAGACCTATAGCTCTACTACAACCATTTTCAAAAATATTGGAAAAACTTTTTAATTCCCGACTGGATAAGTTTATTGGCAAACATCAGATAATTAATCATGGTCAATATGGATTTAAAACACAAACAACCACCTCAATGGCAATAATTGAAGCAATAGAAGTGATCACTAATGCACTGGACCAAAAAAAGAATACTACAGGTATTGGAATTTTTATCGACTTGAAAAAAGCTTTTGATACAATCAATCACCCAATTCTACTCAACAAACTTAATTTATATGGTATTTGGGGGGTTGCTGGGGAGTGGTTAAGAAGCTATTTAACAGGCAGGGTACAATATGTTAAAATGGAACCTTACTCCAAAAAAAAATCTCACAATTTCTTGTGGTGTCCCCCAGGGGTCCAAAACTTTTCTATGTCTATATCAATGATAGATTTGACGTACTTCAATCACCAAAATTTATACTCTTTGCAGATGATACCTATATATTTTTTAGCAGTAATGATTATAATGAACTTGTAAGAACGGTAAATGAGGAATTAAATAAATTGAAGAAGTGATTGGATGATGATAAATTAACATGACCATATTTTCCGGACTATAAGTCGTGTTTTTTTTCATAGTTTGGCCGGGGGGGCAGACTTATGTGTGAAGTTATTAACATATTATATCGTATCCCTTTCCTTTTCAAGGTCAGCAAACAATACACCAAACAACCACAGGAGGGCGTTCTAATCCTGCATCTAAACCTGCATTACATATTGACTTTACAACGGGCAGAATAACCTGTAGTGTATAACATTTCACATTTTATTGTAACCCACATAAAGAAACATAAAAATAAATCCTAAAAGCTATTAAAATGCATGAATAATTTAAACGGATCTAATATTGGGCAGTACGGTGGTCGACTGGTTAGCACGTCCGCCTCACATTTCAGAGGTCGTGGGTTCGATCCCGGCCCCGGCCTCCCTGTGGAGTTTGCATGTTCTCCCCGTACCTGCGTGGGTTTTCTCCGGGTACTCCGGTTCCCTCCCACATTCCAAAAACATGCATGGTAGGTTGATTGGACTCTCTGAATTGCCCCTAGGTGTGATTGTGAGTGCGGATGTTTGTCTCTGTGTGGCCTGCGATTGGCTGGCAACCAATTCAGGGCGTCCCCCGCCTACTGCCCAAAGACAGCTGGGATAGGCTCCAGCACGCCCCGCAACCCTTGTGAGGATAAGCGGTACCGATAATGGATGGATGGAAAATCTAATATTGTGTTCAATAAGTAATTAAAATAGTATGATAAAAAGACAATTTGACCGTCTATCAATCCATCTATACAAAAGTGTATTGTTCCTTTAAAAGGCGCCATGCCTGGCAGTGCATGGTCTTGCATCCTGAGCCAGCCACACACACACACACACACGCACGCACGAGAGCGGAGGAGAGAACAGATAATTACGACCGAATACAAAAATACTTTTGGAGACTTGGAAAGATTCTACATGGTCGGCGATAAATAAAAGACTTATTCAATCGATCTACGACCGTTTTGGTGAGCTTAAAGTTATGTATATGTGTGGATGTTAGCTAAATGTTACCATCGTAGAACGGTGGGAATGATGTGTACAAAGCGCACAATTTTATTAATTTGATTTATATGGACACATTTATTTGCGTTACACGACAGAGACAACTTGGATTCCGAGAGGGGGACGGGGTGGGGTGTGGGGGGATCGATTTATACTCCAGTGCGACTTATATATGTTTTTTTCTTCTGTATTATGGATTTTTTGGCCGGTGCGACTTGTACTCTGGAGCTACGTATAGTCCGAAAAATACATTAAAGACAATGATGTTTCTACAACCAGTTCAAAACTACAGATTATGATTGAAGGTGTTCATATTGAGTATGTAGATGAGAATAATTTTTTAGGGGTTACAATAGACAGTAAATTATCATGGAAAGCCCACATCAGACATAAAAACAAAAATCTCAAAAAGTCTGTCAATTATAGAGTTCAACCATTTCTTGATGAACATACACTCCGTACTTTAAACAACTCCTTCGTACTACCATATTTTACGTATTTTATTGAAGTGTGGGGAAACAGTTACCAATGTACAATCAATCCATTAGTTACTTTACAGAAACGAGCTATGCGGATCATTGGCAAGGTTGGATTTCCAAAACACACAATCTTTTCATTCAGTCAAAACTATTAAAAATACATGATCTGGTAAAATATTATACATTAATAATTTTATTCAAAGCTTTCAACAAACAACTAACAAGTAACATGCAACACCTTTTCACAATTTGGGATAAAACGCATAATTTGAGAGGATATGGAGATTTCACATTACCTAGAGTCCTTTTGTGTATCAGTATGTGGTGTGAAACTTTGGAACAGCCTGGATATCCAACACAAGCAATGCCAAAATATTCACAGATTTAAACTGTTATATAAACTTATGCTCTGGTCACAATATAGTGAGAGCGGGTCTTAATGCCATGCAATGTTTATCTGCAATATGCAATTATGCAATATGGAATCAATTCTCTGTCTTGAAATGTTGATGTGTGCTTATTGTTCCTCACCAAAATGCTATGTATTACCTTCTGGTATCGTTGTTCTTAACATTGCTGGTATGTATGTATTATTATTAATATAAGCAAATAGTTACAGTTAACTGAATGAGTGAACGAAAGTATATTGCTCTTATTTTCACTCATATTTTGGTTATATATTGCAAGACTGTGGTCAATTTTGCCTTGCCTTTTTGTTTATTGTTCTGGATGATGTTAAAAGATAGAAGGAAGTTTTTAAACTGTTTGGTTATTGATGAGAAATAAGGGTGGGATTAAATATTTTTTTCTTCCCACTCCTTTTCGAATGTTAATGATTTGATTTGAATATCAAACCTGCATGTTTTCTGCTTTAAGTATTGCTCAAGTCTTGTTTTTTTTTGTATGCTGATCATTTATGTTTTATGATAAGTAATTCTGCTTGAAACAAATAAAAAATGGAATGGAATGAAAGGAGTACAAAGTATTTCTGAGCATCCCAGATGGAGAAAGGCTCGGAATTGGTGCAGATTGTAATGAACATGTTGATAAAGGAAACAGGGGTGACAAAGAACCGATTAGTGTTGTTCCGATACCGATACTGCTATCGAGAGTTTCCCGATACCGCATTAAAACTCTGGTATCGGATCAGCCGGTACTAAAAAATGTAACGCCGATGCCGGTTATCAATACTGGTATCATTATTTGAACGCAGCACGCATATTTGAGAGCCGCATGCGGATGGAAAATACGAGGAGAAGCCTAATCCATTATTAGCGTTATTGGTCATCGGTTTACTTATGTCTAGTTTGGTGAAAAAGGTCGCTATAAGGACATACATTGCCACATTGGAGGCAGTTGCTTGGGGGGACTTTGATGCGATCAAGAGCCTGCAATTACTTTGGGGGCATGTCGGCTGGATCTTTGTCTTGTAGCAAAGTATGTTGCTTTTGTTTGACACAGTACATCGATCACTCGTTTAATGGTGTAAACCGTCTTTCATGAAATGGTTTGTGTCCAGATAAACTCGTCTTTATGACCCGTTGAAGCTTTTCGAGCTCGCCCTAGCTTGTTAACTGCTAACAAAGAGACGAGTTTGTTTACAACACATCGCTTAGCAAAATGCTCTATAATGTTCCATCAACGTATATGAAATGTGTATACCTATATAATTAACAGATTAATGTTGAACGGCAGTGCAAACTAAATCTTGAATGAAAAGTAAAAAGAAAATAATAACTGATATAGTCATCAGATCATAACCTTGTATGTTGTGATGGTGTTAAGTGGTCACGTTGAAGATTTGACGGCCATTGTGCGCGTCTGCTTTCAAACAACTTCGTTTTTCAGGTTACTGACTGTAAAGTAGTGGTAAGGGAAAGTGTAGACATACAGCATAGGATGGTGATATGTATTATATCTCTGCTGGGGGTGAGGAAGATTAAGGCAAAAAACAGAGAGCGGAGAACCGTGCGGTGGAAGCTGAAAAGGAATGGTGGCATGTGGCTTTTCAGAAGAGGTGAGACAGGCTCTCGGTGGGCAGGACGAGCTTCCAGAAGACTGGACGACTAGTAGTTGCTGGTAGCTGTAGGAAAGGGGAGAAGAAGAACTGATGGTGGAAGCAGAATGTACAGAAAAGCATACAAGGAAATTGGTTAGCTAAGATGTGGGATTCTGAAAGGACTGAGGAGAAGACACAAAAATACAAGGAGATGTGACATCAAGCAAAGCCGTAGGTGGCAAAGGCGAGTGCTGGATGGATTTGATGAATGAGCAAAATGACAGAGAAGGAAGAAGAGTAGAAGAGGATATTTTGGTGGACCAGGAAGTAAAGACAACTGGTAAGGAAGACATTAGGCACTAAAGAGGATGAAAAACTGAAAGACAGTTGGTCCTGATTACATACCTGTGGTGGTATGTAAACAACTAGGAGAGGTGGCTGTGGGCTTTTTGACTATGTTGTTTAATAGAATTTGCGAGTGGAGGAAAGTGTGCTGGTACCCATTTTTAAGAACGAGAGAACTATAAAGGAATCAAGTTGATGAGCCACCTAATGAAGTTTTGGGAGAGAGCGGAAGTAGTGGAACTCAGGACTGAAGTGAATATTCGTGAGCAACTGTATGCTTTAATGCTGATTACCACAGATGCATTATTTGCATCATTGATGATGAAGTACAGGCAAGGTCAGAAGGAGCTGCATTGTGTATTTGTAGATCTAGATATGATGTGTCTGATTTCTTCAGCTGAGAATGCACAATAACATCAATTGCAGCCTCAAGTAACTTCTGAAGCCAAAATCATGTGGTAAAATGTTGAGAAAGTTTGTGAAAATGGCCTAATATTAAGACTTGACAGGAGCGCCTCGCCCCGTCCATGAGTCACTAAACCAGATGTCTTTTTTGTTTTAAACTTTATTTGGTTGTGTGTCTGCTTAGTCTGTGCATGTGTGTGTCGTAGTAAATAGATTCCCAACGCCGATTGGCTGTTGCCGACTTGACTGACATTTATCCTTTGATAAATGGGTAAAGGAGCAATATTTTTGCTTTGAACGCTTCCAAAGCGCCGGCCGCTCAGCAGGCAACTGTGCTGGACAGCAATATATGCAAATGTGCCACCAGAAACGCTTAGCTCGTGCTCTGTCTGACCGATGCATAAACACTGTTGCCCCTGTTATATTCTATTGCAGCTCATCTTGTCATTACATCATTGTACTCCACCACGCCTTCTGCTAAGACGAGTCCTATCATTTACTCCCCCCAGATCCATCTCATGAGTGATGGTTCCAGCCAAATCCACTTGACCTTGGCTGACCATTGGGAGTCATGCAGCAGGGCCTGGTGGTGAAAATCTTGAATGCCTGGCTTGGTACCCCTGCCAATAGTGCTTGGAGCATTTGGCAGAGATTATGGGCTTTGAGTGAACATCATTGTGCCATCTGAAATGGAAGAGGAGGCTGCCAATTAGATGAAGCAGTAGTGTCTGGCAAATCCAAATAAGGCAAAATGGGAAGTTACTGGTAAAGAAACAAAATGTGATGTCAAGTACATGAAGATTCTGAGACATTTAAGAAAATATTTGTCAGTTAAAGAAACTGAAATCATCAGGTCTGTCTTTCTGTCTGCCAGTCCATATCTCTCTGTTTGTCTCACTCTCTCGCACATTGACACACACACACACAGACGCGCAGACACGCACACGTACAGTCTACTAAAAATGCATCTCTTTCTCTCTCTCTCACACACACACACACACACACACACGCACGCATGTACAAGACGCATGGTCTTTAAATATATTCAGAGCTGGGCAATTGACCCTTTTTTGCCAGTCCGTCCTCCGTCTGCGACCTGGCTACCCTTGCGGCCTCGTCCCTCCGTCCTTATTCATAAAAACTATCGCCCCCGACCCCATCCATCCTCGTCCTTTTAAAGCGCTTCTGCAAACCAGGGGACATCAAAAGAATATTTAATATTTTATATTTTATTGCAAAACATTTGTGTTTTAACTCAAGACAGTTTCATTTTTTATAAAATAATTATTATATGGTTTAGCAGTAGGGTGTCAAACTGGGGTGCAAGGTTATTTTAAGAGGAAACAAAGACTTCCACTTCCGGCTCATTTAAATGTATACGCTGGTAGAGATTTTTACGGTCTAAAGAAGTCCCACACAAGGACATAAAACACACTGCATCTCTTGTTGAAAAATCTCCAGCACAGTTGGGTAACTAGTGGCGCGTTTTAAGTGTTATGAGGCAATTTATCCGTTTGCAATGCAGCAGTTGTCGTCCGCGCCGACGCGGGAGTATAAAGAAGCCTAAAGAAACGTTTCGCCGAGTCAGTTGAGATGAAGTTTGGCCGCTTTGTGACCACGTCACACGCGCAAGGGCGGATTAGTGGGCCGGACTAAAATCCACATTCGCCCTTGCTTAGTCCCCCCCTTTTTTTAAAACGTGTCGCCCGCCGCCCCAAAAATGGGCGTCTGTCTGGGACGGAGGGACGGACCGTTCTGCCCCCGGGAAGGACTGCCCAGCTCTGCATATCAATAGTATTACTGGCAACTTTATAGTGTAGCACAGGGGTGGGCAATTCCGGCCCTCGAGGGCTGGTATCCTGCATGTTTTCTACACGTCATTCTCACCACCAAAGCCATTTGACCTCCGTCATCATCTTTAGACAAGGTGGCTTCGGCTGATCACTGCCACCTGCTCAAGCGCATCAATGATGTGACCCACATAATATAACATCACCACTCGGGCTAACCAGAAGCCGTGGCGGAAGGAGACGTACACAGGCTGTTGAAGGCCAGATACATCGCCTTCAAAGCTGTGGATGAATCCGGTCTGTGAATAACGAGAGCCAATCTGTCCTGTGGCATCAGGAAAGCAAACCAAGACTACATCAAATGATAATCTCCCACTTCAAAACTATCAGAGATGCACACAGTCTATGGCAGGGGAAGCAGGCCATCACAAACCTATGGGAGCAACACCTCTCTGCTCAACATTGTTTTTGCACATAGTCAACAATTTCTTTTGCTAAAAATAATCCCAAACAAAATCAAAACTAAACAAAACATAATAATCCAACATGGGGAGGTAGTGGGTTAGGCAGGTGGACTGAGGGTTGGATCGTGGAGGGGGAACATTTCGCAGTTACAAGGCTAAACTCTGGTCAATAAATCTTGCAAAACAAGTCCCTGGGGGTGCCAGTGATTGCCTCACTTACAGTATATGCCTTTTCAGACCTTCCTTCTGGGGCTAACAATAGCTTGGCGTATTTATTTTATTTATTTATTTATTTATTTGGACAAACCCCTTGAGATGATTTATCTCGTTTTAGAGGGGGTCCTACATACAAAATCAAACATAACAAAACAACACTAAGACAACACAGACTCTGCCCATAGTTACCTACTCCTCCCCCACCAATGAAAATATGAATTAAACCAGAGTAATGCGTCTCTCGATAGGCCAATAGCGTAAAGTTTATCACAGAGAAGATAATGATTGATCATATCAAATGCCTTTGTAAGGTCGCTAAATATAGCACCCAAAAACAAACTTTCATCAAAGGAAGTAAATATATCATTTGTAAATTTGAGTAAGGTGGTAGTTATGGAGAAATTTGTTCTAATGCCTGATTGGAATTGAAATAATAAATTAAATTCAGTAACATATTGTGATAGCTGATTAAAAATACATTTTTCAAAAATCTTCACTATACTATTAATAATTGAAATAGGTCTATAGTTGTTGAGGTCATGAGGATCACTACCTTTGTGTAAAGGGGTAACCCTGTTTCCAGCTAAGTGGTACTTCACAGTAGACATAGATAGATTAAACAACTCAGAGAGTGGATACGACCACACATGCAGAGCTATTTTCAAAAATGTTATCTCTCAACCATCAGGGCCAGCACTACCTGAATTCAATTCACAAATAACCTTTTCCACATCAGCAGGGCAAATTTTGATAAAGTAAAAAGAGCTGTCACACCTAGAATTAATTAAAGGAACATCTGCATGCGGAGATTCTGAGAGTGGGGAGCTACATATAAATGAGAAATGTTAACTAAAAGTGCTGGCAATATCGAGAGGACTCTTAATTAAAACATTACCACATGAAATATAATTTGGATTGTTATTATTTTTAAGTATAGTATTCAACCTTTTCCAAAATTGTCTAACATTGTTGAAATCATTACTTAACCAATCCTTACAGATGATAGAAACATCACCCTCATCCTGCTATGCCTAAAGGCAATGCCTGGGATTGTGTGCTCTGGGATTGTCACGATCCCAACGATATCCTTCATATTCATCACAGAGACGTTTACGTCCTCTGCTAGGCTGAGAGGGCTGTGGAATAGGGTCCTCACACCCACTACTATCTTCGTCACTGCTACTTGGCTCCTTTTGTGGGGGCTGATAATCAGTATCCCCCACAGAATCATCAACGTCTGACAAATCCTCCACCTCTGACTCCTCTCCACCAATTAACCAAAGCAACTCCAGCATTTGTGATACAGAATAATGCTCTGAGGGAGAAAAAATAGAAAAATCTAATAAAGAAATCTATGTAGGATTATTTATAACATAACATGACACATCCTATATTCTTGTAATGTAGTAAACTATTTTTTTTCCAATCAAAATGGTCCCCAAATACAATTTCAAAAGTAACCCCCTCTGTCCACATTTGTGGACATGTTCATCAAACGTTTCTCCACTAAGTCCTTCTGTCCACATATGTGTATATCATATGCCTTGTAAATCATTACAGTTGCTAACTTTTATAAAGTTTGAGTTTAGTAACGAACCTTGAACACTTTTTGGGGCGGAGGGTGACAGATTTCTAAAAATGGCTGGACTAAGCGTGGCTGGAAGTTGATTTTAGTCAGGCCCACCAATTGGCCCTCGCAAGGCGGCCAAAAATCGTCTCAGCCTACTCGGTGAAAGGCTTCTTTTTAGGCTTCTTTCTACTCCCGCGTGTGCGCGAGCGATAACTGCTGTTATAGGGATTGCGGTATTCAGCCTACACGATGAAATGCTTCTTTTTAGGCTTCTTTCTACTATCGCGTCGGCGCAAGCGACAATTGCTATTGTAGGGATTGTGGTATTGCCCCCCTGCCCCCTCTTGTAATGGTGTGCCCCAGTTGCAGGTGGGAGGCGCGGGTTACGTGATCTGACAATAAGGAAATACAAACACGCTTGAACGCACGTTGCTGTCTCATGTCTCTTCTTACACAGACAACTGCCGCATTGATTCACATGACCGACGCATTGTGCTGTTGGCCACAGGTCTGCAACACATGCCACGGACACATCAGGAACTGTTGCTGCTCTGTCCATTATGTCACATGTTGCGATGACATACAGTTTACCAACCGGAGAAGGATGCACCACGCAGCTCGGTGCTGCTGCTGCAAGGCAAACTAGTTTAATAAAATTAAATGCATAGTCAAGTCATCTCGGTCGCTTTATGATTGTAGCAGGCACATTATCCATTGTTGTCGCTGTCTTTTTGAAGCGACGCCTCCCGACTTGGAACGTAACTGTTTCAAAACAACTTTTCTCCGCGAGTATAATCAAGCTGCGTGCACCACTCAAGCATGGCGTCTTCCCTACTTCCGGAAATACGCCATAGCAACCCTGCTGTGTATAGTGGTTTGCTGGCACGCTTATATTTTGAAGGTGAAGGAGGGGAAGTGTGGAAAATAAATAAGTAACTTGTTGATAATTATACAATACGACAAATCCAACCCCGTGGCTCGCACTGCAAGTGAGCACACGCAGTTGTGTAAGTAGTTAAGTACTACTGCTGCATTTGAAGCATGTCCACAGTGGGTTCGAATTGTAAATTAGCCAGCTAATGATCTTTAAAAAGCATCTGCCGTTAGCATCTCTCCCACGGATGCTTTTTTTTTTGGGGGGGGGGCGGTGTTGAGTCGGTGGGCGGAACGGGGCGGGGGCCGACAATGTTTATGAATATGGCCGGGGGGGTCGCGGTCGGAAGGGTACCCAGGTCAAGGGTGGAGGGTCGCGGCCGGACCGGCAAAAAAGGGTCAAGTGCCCAGCTCTGTGTATATGATAGGTTGTTATATAAATTTATATTTTATGGACCATGCCACCAAATCAGTACTACTTTCTTTTTGTAATACTCAAAATAAACTCAACATTTGATATTTTTTGCCTCTATTTTTTTAGAGCACAAAATTTGAAGATACACCTATTCAACAACTCATTAACCATTGCTTGATCTCAGAACTTGTTTTATCATGTCAGTATTTTTAACTGAAGGGTTTTAGCCATGATATTTACACTAATTGAATGGTAACTTTAAACACAATACATATCAATGTGCTGGATGGTTTGTACAAATGTATTTTCATGTTGCCTGGGCATGCAAATGGCACCAATTTGGTTGAATGTCCCATATAAGCATTACCATAGAATGAGGGTTTTCTCAGTTTGACATATTACATTTAATGGTAAACAATACCTTTACGTCGTTATTTAAAGGCTTGTGCAGGCTAAAATGAATAGCCCAGGCAGCTCCGTATGTTGGGTAGTACGTACGTGAGTTCTCTCAACTACAAACCACGCTATTGATTTATGACCTCGTTAAATGCAACCAGTGGGGAACAAGCTTGCTTGTCACTCAATAATTTACAGTCGTTAAACTTCTATTTGGTGTTACGTCTTTTGGATGTGTCACCATTGCTAATCTGTCCGTCGCCCGGCTCAACTCTTTGACGATGCCGTTTTGCGAGGAGTCTAGCTTCTTTATATCCGGCAAGGCGGACCTATTTAAGGAGTATCCTTTTGGTTTGCGTCTCGCTTCAAACAAGCTACGAAGACAAACTCACCACGCTGTCTTTGCCTCGCTGTCCGCAGCGGAGGAGAGTGACATACCTGTTGGGTGTGTGGGGCACACAAATTGCGCCGTGGGCAAAAAAAAAGTCACACTACTGTGTTATATAAAATTAAGACACTACTGTACTATTTGGCAATATATTTGCACATTTGGATTATTTTGCAGCTTTATGACCTTTTAAATGTTCAGAAAATAATAAAATCCAATCTTTCTACCGGATCAGTTGAAAATCACGTAATCGGAACTCGGGCCGATCACGTGATTTTCAACTGAATCAGGACAGCCCTAGTGTAGACTATATCCACTGTATGCTATTAATGGTTTTCTGTTCCTTTTGCTCTCCTCACCCTGTCCATACATTTTAAAACAGGGGTGGGCAATTCCGGCCCTCAAGGGCCGGTATCCTGCATGTTTTAAGAATAAGAATAAGAATGCCTTTATTGATCCCACAGTGGGGAAATTTTCATTGTTACAGTAGCAAAGATATAGGTCACACAGGGGCGGCGGCATAATGTGGCCATTAATGTATAACATTGACGGCAAACATTTAGAATCAAACCTATGTAGATATACGCAGTAACATGTGTATATACACATGTGTATACACACCAACCTACATCTACATAAAAAATATGAGGAACACTCATTTCGGCCTGTACATAGTACAGAGGAAAAAATACTCTAAGTGACAGTGCTGCAGTGCTGTAGTGAAATGTAAGGAACAGCATTGGATAAAAATAAAACTAGACTAACAGTAGTGGGGAATGTTGAGTATTGCACGGTATTACAGTAGTGGGGAATATTGGGTATTGCACGATATGAGCTCAGGTGCAGGACTGCACAATTGCACTAATGTCCGCCAGTTTGTAGAGACTACACAATGTTCTTGTTAAAGAGTCTGACAGCAGCAGGCAAGAAGGAACGGCGGAATCTCTCCTTTGCACAGCGAGGGTGTAACAG
Source organism: Filicampus tigris (assembly GCF_054856515.1). Lineage (NCBI taxonomy): Eukaryota > Metazoa > Chordata > Actinopteri > Syngnathiformes > Syngnathidae > Filicampus > Filicampus tigris. The sequence goes on from NC_141218.1 coordinate 37,812,607, forward strand.
TCTGTCACTGAAGGTGCTGTGGAGTGCTGTTAGGGTGCCCTGGAGGGGGTGGTCCGGGTTGCCCAGCATTGATGACAGCTTGGCCAACATCCTCCTGTCCCCCACCGAGTCCACAGAGTCCAGGGAGCAGCCCAGGACAGAGCCGGCCCTCTTGACCAGTTTGTCCAGCCGCTTCTTGTCCCGGGCCGAGACGCCGCCTGCCCAGGTGACCACTCCCTGGAAGATGACCGATGCAACCACCGAGTCATAAAAGTTCCTGAGGAGTGTCCCCTGAACCCCAAAAGACCTCAGTCTCCTGAGTAGGAAGAGTCTGCTTTCTATGTCACCCCAGTGCAACCCACCTGATTCAAATGATCAGGATCGTTATCCAGCTTCTGTACACCTTGCTGAGATCCAGCTTGTGTACACCTTGCTGATTATATGATCATTTGAATCAGGTGTGTTCCTGCAGGGAGAGAGAGGAAAACAGGCAGGATACCGGCCCTCGAGGGCCAGAATTGCCCACCCCTGCTTTAAAACCTTTTTCTGTCCGACTGACCATCTGACCACCAGAGGTGGGCGCATCACTTAATTTTGCCGGTCCGTTATTCATCGTTCGCCATTGGCCGGGCCACCCGTCTGTCATCATGAGTCGATCATTATTTCATAGCCGACCATAGCTGTCATCGCCAGTCCATCTCGCCGTTAACGTTATTTTAACCGCACTTCCGCCATTGCTCAATTACAGTCCGTTACGTTCTAATTTAGGACCGCCAGACAGTCCTTCATTGTGATTTTAACCATGCCTCTGTCATCTCTAAATTGTAGTTGGTTGCCACTTTTTTAAGACTGACAGACTTCTTCTCTTGGCGGCATTGCTTCAGCGACAGGCAATTGCCGCAAGAACGGACTACTTACTACGTCACATGCAAGCACAGCACAGGAGAATCACAGTCAAATAAAAAAAAAAACACACACAGACAGACACACACACACACACACACACAGTGTGGTAATTTGTGAAATAAAAACAATATGGGACAATGTCATTGCGGTCTGTGGGACGAAAAGACATACAACACAGCCGGTTTACTTTACTGGCTAGGACGACGTAAAGCCCATATCTCACTGAGCGGTGAAGTTTTGCAAATGCTTGCGCACGGCCTGAATGTTGGTTTTTCATCAGGGTTCGTTCAAGGTTGCAAAAGGTTTCAAAGATATTTGCAGATCTTTGAGCACAAGCGAAATTGTTTGCGACCATTTAAACTATTTGCTACGTTTGCTAACACTAAGAAGACTTCGCTGCTCAGTGAGATATGGCTTTAAATAAGTAACTATCTAGGAGAGTGGAGCCGAGATTTAATTCGCAGCTAACACAACCAAAACTAACTCACCAGAAGGACTAGCGATGCTCAAATGACAAACTACAAATGATGTTCAAATATTATACATATTATTATGTGTGCAAGAGGTAAAGCAACATGAAAAGTCTTTTTCTGTGATTGTTTTACATACGATTGGCTGGCAACCAGTTCAGGGTGTCCCACGCCTACTGCCCAAAGACAGCTGGGATAGGCTCCAGCACGCCCCGCGACCCTTGTGAGGAGAAGCGGTACAGATAATGGATGGATGGATGTTTTACATACGCTGTTATTATTCCGGTCTGTTTGAATGAGTGATTGAAAACTGTACTTCTTTTTTTATGAAAACACAAACCACGGTGGTTTTATGGGATTATTTTAATCCATAATCTGGTAAAGATCAATTTTCCCTCATTGAAATGCCATTTGACTAAATTTACATTTATTCATCAGTTTGGACCCTGAGAGTCAATTTTATTACTGTGGTTGCTCTAATTTTGTGCCTATATCTAATCATGTAAACTGTGAAGTATGCATTGTCTGTTTATTGAATACTTAACACAGATGGAGAGTGGCCCTCGTGCCCCAGGTCAGGAAACCAAAGGATTAAACATTAAGAATATTAATGCATTACACAATGATGTCTGTCTGTACATATGCTGTTTAGAACGTGTGTTATCTTGCATTTTCAAGCTTCAAAACAGAATATGTACACAAATCCTTTGTTGTACTAGTAGCAGCAAGGCTCAGACATTCCTTCTAATATCTCCATGTACTTAATCCTCCATTACTGTGATGAAAGCTTATCGAATCAAAGGTCTGCTCTTAAAAGGATCATGCATGATTAATAAAGCAATAGATGAAGACAATAATAATGTAAGAATGAATGCCAAAACAGGAGAATTTGTTTGACTTATTCAGGTCAGGAAAAATCACTACGAATAAAAAGTGGGGTGATGCGAAGGTGATCTTAAAAGTAAGACAGCAGGTATTTGAAACCATGGTCTAATGGAGGTTACAATGTCCCTAAAACATACAAATACAAATATGCATGCTGTTGAAATGTTGTGTAGGTTGCGAGTCCATTAGCCTATTTAGCAATTTACTAAACAACTACTTACGCAATACGTGTTCGTTTTATCTTTCAAGAAGGTATCCAATGTAAATAAAGACTCACACAAGTTGATTGAATTATCTCATCAGTTTTCTTTACCATCTCTGAAGTTCAGGAATCATACAATGATTAGATCTGGGCAGCTTTTTCATTCTCGCGAATGCGCTCACCCGAGATGGGCGAGGGCAGAATAGGGACACGGTCTAACATGCAGCCCTCACATACTGTCTTCAAAATCTAAACATAATGTGGGCTGGTCTCCTCCCTGGCTGGCCCTGCCTATGGGGCTGATCTGCCCGCCTACTAACTGGAGCTCGGAAGATGGAACATATAACACCAATTCCGGCCTCCCTTCACTGGTTCCCAGTGCATTTCAGGGTTTGATTTAAGATTCTCCTATTTGTCTATAAATCATTAAATGGCCTCGCCCCGGCGGACCTTTCTGAGCTCCTCCACTCCTACGCACCTTCCCGCAGCCTCAAGTCTGTGGAACAGGCGCTGCTCGAGGTGCCGAGGACCAAGCAGAGCCTCAGAGGGGATCAAGCCTTTTCGACTGCTTTGGAATGGCCTCCCATTGGATGTTAGAAAGCCCCCTCTCTGTCCATTTTTAAATCCAGGTTGAAGACACATTTCTATTCTCTGGCTTTTGATCAGACCTGAAATTTTCAATTTTCGGCTCTTCTCCAGGTGTCATTTGAGTTTTATGTTAATTTATTGGTTTTATTTGTGTGTATATATATATATATATATATATATATATATATATATATATATATATATATATATATATATATTTAGGGATTTAGGGATGTTTGGGGTTGTCAGGACTAACAGAGTAAGCATCGGCAGAGACCGCAATTAATGATGTGGCGGCATGTGGTTCAAGAACAGTAGCATAGTAGCAATCTTGACTGAGCACCTATTCGGAACTGATAGCTGCTCCAGTCCAGGTCGGAGCAAGAATGGAGGGTGGGTATGCCTCGACAGGACCAGGGCCTTCATGTACGAAGACATTTGTGGCTTTCGTACGAAAACACTGCGTTTGGCCAAATCCAGAAAATGCACAAAGAAATCCAGATGCATGAATCCCTGCCTACACATGAATCCAAGCACATTCCTTTCTTACATCTCAATCAACGCGGAAAGATCCCTCCATCTCCACGCCACATTATAGATATGCAAATTAGTATAAACAGCGCCTGCCGGTGGAAGTTATCACTCATGCTTTTTAACGAACGAAGACGAGACCCAAAAAACTGTGGAAGTGGCCTAGTGATCGCAGGACCTTACACAGCTCAGCGTTAGCCTGCTGTGCTCCCAAACCGGAGACTTGATGCCGGTCTGGTTTCGATCCCCGAGTTCGGTGGACACCACAAGAGTAAAAACACCCTCCCCTTACCCGGCAAAAAAACAAGTTGTTAGGAGCATCGAAACCAGCCGTTCGGCCCAGGCATCTACTCTGCTTCACACGCCACTGCACCTGCCACTGCCCAGTTCTGCGCCTCACCAAGGGCTCTAAAGACAGAAAATTGTGTACAAAAACATGGCGTACATACCCTTTGTCCATGAGGCCAAAAAGCCTTTGGCTGTTGTGGTGCACGGACTGGGCCTGGCGTGACTGTCTTGGGTTGCCATGAACAGCACCGCTTGGGGACAAGTGAAACAATGATGTCTGAGTCACCGGGAACAAAATAGCAAATTTGAAAGCTGCAGCGAATTGGAGGTTCACTCCCATAAGGAGAAGCGGTCCAGATCATGGATGTTTTTTCTAGTTGGACACCTCTTTTTTCAAAAGCTACCGGGTCAATTACAATACAGTAAAGCAAACGACGAAATAAATTATCTAGGTCAAAATGAATGTTAAATCTTTGTCAGGTTGTATATTGCAGTGTTTTTTAGCAGCATTTTTTAGCCTCTGAAACTGTATTCTTCCCAGTAGGCATTAAAGTGGTGGATTACTTTTAATCTGGTTTCTAACTTTATGACCAATTTGTAATAGCTTACTCGAACACACTTAAACTCCCACCAGCATAGTGCACATCATCAATGAGGCATGTAGACTTCCGTTCCACAATAAGGTAGTAACCAAAGCACAAATTTGAAAAATACACCATGGCATGCTATAAATTGTTCTACATCTCTGAAAGCATGACATTCTGTTACAATATTTTAAGTAGCAGCTAAAGGCTCTTGACTACAGCAACTGGTGGTAAAGTATAACAATGGGCTCATTATCTATTGTCTTAATAGCAAGAAGACAATTGTCTTTTTGTAAATAGCAAGAAGACAATAGCAGCAGCAGAGCCAGTTTAGCAGACAGAAAAGGTACCAATAATAGCAGCAATCAGACTACATTTACATGCAATCAATCTCATGTTTGTTTTGGTCTGTTTTTTTTGTTTTTTTTCATGTGTTGCTCAGTGTTCTGTGTCTGTCTCGTCATGATTATTGTGTGCCTCCCACTCCCTTGTGTTAACCTCCTACCTTGTGTGTCTTGTCCAGATGTTTCTCATTGTCTCTTCAATGTGCTTTTATTTAAGTTGCTAGTTTTTGTTCAGTCCTTGTCGGGTCATTGTCGTTGCTGTATTGGTTTGTTCGTGTCACAGAGTTACCTAACTCAAGTCAAGCCTCTTTGCCACGCCAAGAGATCTCTTTTATTGCCAAGCCTGGCCTCGTCACCACGCCAAGCCAAGTTTCGTCACCATGCCAAGCCATGTCACCACGCTAACTCAAGCCCCTTCACCAAGCCAATCCAAGCTTCTTCATCACGCCAAGCCCAGCCCCTTCACCACGCCAAGCTTCAGTATCCGGTCACCTGTATTTCCTTACACCTCAATCCCTTTCAATGAACTCTCCTAAACTGTCCTCCTGCCTTGCCCTCTCGCATCTGGGTCCTCCCCGTCTTTGCATAATGCCCCAATATGACACAATAACCCTTACAAAACCACTATATTACCAATATTTGGGTTTTGAAAGGCCAAAAATAAGACCCCCGCCTGCATTAAACCCTTTTCTACCCCGAATATTGGATCATATAAATGCGATTGGGTTACCTATTTTGAATGGAACATTGATTTGTTTCCTGCACATCTCCGATCCATAAGGAATCTTGGTCTTTTAAGTAAAGGAAGTACTTGTATGTACACTGTGGTTTCCTGTTTGGGAATATTTTGGCTGTCCTGTTAAAATCGCTGATGGGGAAAGGTGCGTGGTTAAGACCGAAAGTTGTTCGCCGACATTGCTACATGAGATGGGCGGCATGTAGCACGTCTAACATGCACTGCATCATCCAACTGTGAATGTTTCTTAGACGAGGGAGCAAAAACGTCAAACTTAAATTGCGAGATTTATCATATTGTAGCGTCTACCAGGAACATGCCGTCAGACGTGGTTTATCACGTTTTATTAATGCAAGTACAACTGCTCGCACTCTTCTTTCTCCACTGCTGCACTCGCTAGCCGTACGATGCCTTCATGAACCTTGGAAACATCACAACTCAGCAACACACAAATCCGACCACAACACAGATAACCCAATTCGTTACAATATGCTGTTGAACATTCAAAGATTTCATTGCCTAAAAAGTGTATACAATTTCATAAAGACTTTTTAAAGTTACTGTATTTTTTTCATTATAAAAGTAGTTTTAATATAGTTAGCAATAATTGTAACTGTTATTGTATGTATTTTTTTCATCACAAAAAGTGTATATATGTACTGTAATGACAACGTGGCTTTAACTTGAATACTTAGATGTGTCCTAGGCTGTTGCTGCTGAGTGTTTTCAGTGTTTTAATAATTTACAAAATTAAGAGATCTTCATTGATAATGTATTTTTTATTCTGGTGTAATTTCTTAGAATATCACCCGAATGGTTCGCTTTTATTTATTTTTTCAAAAAAAAGTTTCTTTTCAATATAAAAATATTTTTTAAAAAAATAAAAACTTTTTTTTGTGCCGAAAATATACCGAACCGAAGTTACCGATTTTTTTTATTTATTTTTTTTTTTTTTTGTCAAGATGGCGTACAGTGCGCTGCTGTGTGACCCTCTTGACAATTCGGCTCATTTTACTGTTTTGGCTGATTGGTGCTTCATTCACAAATGCTCTGCTAGTGTTTGATCGCCAAACTTTGTTAGACTTGCGGTGCGGCGTTGGATGTTCGGGTGCGTTTGAGCACGGCTGGAAGAAGACGTGGCCCACTGACATTGTGGCGGACCTCTTCCGTTTCCCAGCGTTCCCATCGCGGCGGAAGCGGCGGCGAGATAAACGTGGTGGCCAGCTAGCGAGGCTGAAAACGGAGCTGGTGCACGCTTCCTCTCCTGCTCGCTCCCGGACGCACGCATGTACTCCACTTTGGCTTGCTCGGGACCCCGCTGCTGGCTCCTGCCTGATACCCGTCGTCGGCTGCGCCAAGGAGTTTCGGTTGCAGTGTGAACTGCCAACTTCTCAAGAACTGCCAACTTCTCAAGAGCTATTCCTTTCCAATGACTTGAATTTCCTCTGCCTGATGGAGACTTGGACTGCCGCCGGTGAGTGCAGTGCGATGCTTGAACTGTTACCGCCTGCATGTTCTTGGATGCTCCGAGAACTTCAGGCCGTGGTGGAGGAACGGCAACTGTTTTTACAAACAAATTTAAATGTAAACAGCGTATATTCGCCACATCAACATTTTTGGAAGATGTGGTTTGCCATATTAAACCATCGGGCTCCCCTTATAACTCCGTTCCTCCACACTTCTTCAAGGGGGTTCTCCCGACAATTGGTAAATCGGCTTTGCCCATTATCAACAGCAGCCTGTCTTCTGGTGTAGTCCCCCAACATTTTAAACATGTTGTAGTTCAACCTGTGCTGAAAAAAAACGGCCTTGATCAAGCTGTGCTAACCAATTTGAGACTCATTTCCAAGCTGCCTTTTATGTCTGAAATTCTGGGAAAAGTGGTGCAATTACAGTTAAGATCTTTTTTGGATGAACATAATGTTATGGAGCTTCAAGAAGATGCATAGCACAGAGTCAGCCCTGTTACATGTTTTTAATGACATTCTCCTGGCAAATTACACTGGAGACTACGTATGCCTTGTTCTGTTGGATTTGAAGGCAGAATTCGATACGGTAGACCACAGTATTCTTTTGACTCGTTTGCAACACCAAGTGGGCATTAGTGAATGCGCTCTAGAGTGGTTTAGATCCTATTTGGCTGGCAGGACTTTTTCTGTTAGCCCATGTTCCTCTGAGTCCCGCTCTGCCCCTCTATCGTATGGTGTTCGACAGGGTTCTATTTTGGAGCCATTGTTGTTCTTATTGTATTTGGAGCTCGGAAAATGGAGCACATAACACCAATTCTGGCCTCCCTTCACTGGCTCCCAGTGCATTTTAGGGTTCAATTTAAGATTATCCTATTCATCTATAAATCATTAAATGGCCTCGCACCGGCGTACCTCTCTGAGCTCCTCCACTCCAACGCTCCTTCCCGCAGCCTCAGGTCTGCGAACCAAGCGGAGCCTCGGAGGGGATCGAGCCTTTTCGGCTGCTGGTCCTTCCCTTTGGAATGACCTCCCATTAAATGTTAGGCAAGCCCCCTCTCTGTCCACTTTTAAAACCCTGTTGAAGACACATTTCTATTCTCTAGCTTTTGATCTGACCTGAAATTTTATGTTGTATTGTATGTAGTGTTTTATGTTAATTTATTGATTCCATTTTGTTGTATTATGGCTATTTTGTTGTTTGTATGTAAAGTGCTTTGTTACAGCTCTAGCTGTTATGAAATGTGCTATATAAATTAAATTGGATTGGATTGGATTGTACTGTATGACAACCAGAGCTGGGCAAGTCCGTCCCTGGGCCGGATGCCCGTTTTTGGGGCGGAGGGGTGGGGGGGTGACAAATTTAAAAAAATGGCTGGACTAAGCATGGCCGGAAGTAGATTTTAGTCCGGCCCACTAATCGGCCCTCATGCGTGTGACGTGCCCGCTAGGTGGCCAAATTTCATCTCAGCCTACTCGGTGAAAGGCTTCTTTTAAGGCTTCTTTCAAAACAACTTGTGTCCGGGAGTATATTCAAGCTCCACGCACCACTCAAGTATGGCACATCATGCACTTTCCTACGTACGGAAATACGCCGTAGCAAACTGCTGTGTAGTGGTTTGCTGGCATGCTTTTATTTTGAAGGCCGGGAAGTGTGAAGGAGGGGAAGTGTGGAATAATTATACAATACGACAAAACCAAACCCAGGGCTCGCAATGGAAGTTAGTACACGCAGCTGGGTAAGTACGTGAGTAAGTGCCGCGTTTGAAGCGTGTCCACAGCGGGTTTGAATAGTAAGTTAGCCAGCGAATTGTCTTTAAATAAACTTCTTCCGTTAGCATCTCTCCCGCGGGGGCATCATGCATGTTATTTTTTGGGGGCGGGGTGTTGTTGGAACTGGGCGGGGGCCGACAATGTTTATGAATATGGCCCGTGGGTCGCGGCCGGAAGGGTACCCACGTCAAAGGTGGAGGGTCGCGGCCGGACGGGCAAAAAAGGGTCAAGTGCCCAGCTCTGGATATTACTAAATAAACTAAAACAAAATAATACTCAGTAATAATACCAGTGTTTTTGACCAACCTAAAGTGTTGAAAATGGCATGCTCACTTTTATGATGCAACATTAATGATTGAACAAACGTTTTTGGGGTCACCTGAATGGTTTCAATTCCACCCGACACCAGAGATATTCCACATATGCTCAATGTAAAGCAGCACACAAATAAATGATCCATGCCGACCAATACTACTAGTATTTGAAGGGTAAATGATCGAGATGAACAAAACGGAGAAAAAAAAAAATATATATATATATATAAATTAATACATAAACCGTATTTTCCGGACTACATGCCGCGACTTTTTTCCTAGATTTTGAGCCATGCGGCTTATAGTGTTGCTATTCTGTGGATTTTTCTTCCAAAGCTCTAACCGGAATGACAGTACAATTCAATTCAATATATTTCCCATTAACTGGATGTAACTGCAAGTGGAGGAGTTCAACAGGCGAGGGCGCCATAGACTAGGTTATTGCATTAGGTGCTGTAATGCTTTGATTTTATATTTTCCTAGAGGTCCCTGAAGTGCACATGAATGGATTGGCTGATGTTACATCTATTCTGTTGTTTCGATGTGAAATGCTAATGTTTAGCATGCCGTGTGTTTATATTGGCTGATTTTATTAACATAAAACAAGACAGGTGCATATGTAGAATGTAGTAGAGCAATAGATGGTGGAGTCTGGTGGACATTAGCTGACAAACTGGAGCGGCAGTCTGCGGTGAAATGAAGATAAGTTCTGTATATTTTCTCTTGGTTCTCTTCTGTTTTAATCAGCAACGTTGCTGCAGTGTTAAAAATCACTGTTAGGAAAGAATCAGCTCAGGTACATACATGTACAATTACAGTTCATAATCGTTCTGTAAATGCAGTAAATATAAAAGTTTTCAACATAGATAGGTGTGGCTTATATACAAGGTGCGGCTTGTATAATTTTTTTCCCAAAATGTTCGAAAAACAGAGTGTGCGCAGCTTATGTAATGGTGTGGCTTATGTGTGAAATTTTTAACACATTATCACTGTCATGGCTTGTTCGTGCTGCCTTGTATTTATGATGTTCTGCAACCCTCTGCAGGCGCTTTAAAGCGCATGACATCCATCCATCCATCCATTATCTCCCGCTTATCCGAAGTCGGGTCGCGGAGGCAGCAGCTTCAGCAGGGAAGCCCAGACTTCCCTCTCCCCAGCAACATCTTCCAGCTCTTCCGGAGGGATCCTAAGGCGTTCCCAGGCAAGCCAGGAGACATAGTCTCTCCAGCGTGTTCTGGGTCGTCCTCGGGGTCTCCTGCCGGTGGGACATGCCTCACCTCACCAGGGAGGCGTCCAGGAGGCATCCTAATCAGATGCCCGAGCCACCTCAACTGGCTCCTCTCAGCGCGGAAGAGCAGCGGCTCGACTCTGAGTCCCGACTGACGACCATGGTCTCAGATTTGGAGGTGCTGATTTTCATTCCGACTGCTTCACACTCGGCTGCGAACCCCTCCAGCGAGAGTTGGAGATCGCGGCTTGAAGAAGCCAACAGTACCACATCATCTGCAAAAAGCAGAGATGTAATACTGAGGCCACCAAACCGGACCCCCTCGACACCTCGGCTGCGCCTAGAAATTCCGTCCATAAAGGTTATGAACAGAATCGGTGACAAAGGGCAGCCTTGGCGGAGTCCAACCCTCATTGGAAACGAATCCAACTTACTGCCGGCAATGCGGACCAAACTCTGACATCGGTGGTACAGGGACCGGACAGCCCTTATCAGGGGGCTCGGTACCCCGTACTGCCGAAGCACCCCCCACAGAACTCCCCGAGGGACACGGTCGAACGCCTTCTCCAAGTCCACAAAACACATGGAGATTGGTTGGGCGAACTCCCATGCACCCTTGAGGACCCTGCTGAGGGTGTAGAGCTGGTCCACTGTTCCACGGCCGGGACGAAAACCACAATGCTCCTCCTGAATCCGAGATTCGACCTTCCGACGGACCCTCTTCTCCAGCACCCCTGAATAGACCTTAACGGGGAGGCTGAGGAGTGTGATCCCTCTGTAATTGGAGCACACCTTCCGGTACCCCTTCTTAAAATGGGGGACCACCACCCCGGTCTGCCAATCCAGAGGCACTGTCCCCGATGTCCACGCGATGTTGTAGAGACGTGTCAACCATGACAGCCCCTCAACATCCCGAGCCTTTAAGAACTCCGGGCGGATCTCATCCATCCCCGGGGTTTTGCCACTTAGGAGCTTTTTGACTACCTCGGTAACTTCAACCCCAGAGATATGAGTGCCCACCTCAGAGTCTCCAGGCTCTGCTTCCTCAGTGGAAGGCGTGTCGGTGAAATTGAAGAGGTCTTCGAAGTATTCTCCCCACCGACCCACAACGTCCCGAGTTGAGGTCAGCAGCACCCCATCTCCACTATAAACAGTGTTAATGGTGCACTGCTTCCCTCTCCTGAGACGCCGGATGGTGGACCAGAATTTCCTCGAAGCCGTCCGGAAGTCATTTTCCATGGCCTCCCCGAACTCCTCCCACACCTGAGTTTTTGCCTCAGCAACCGCCAGAGCTGCATTCCGCTTGGCCAGCCTCTCGTCCACCAGGGTAAACCCCAATGTACAGGCGCCAAGCCGGGGGGCAATAAGTATGCCCACACCTGCTCAGTGCCTCTCACCCTGGGTAACTCCAGAGTGGAAGAGTGTCCGACCCCTCTCGAGAGGACTGGTACCAGAACCCAAGCTGGGTGTGGAGGTGAGCCCGACTATATCTAGTCGGAACCTCTCAGCCCCATACACCAGCTCGGGCTCCTTCCTTGCCAGAGAGGTGACATTCCATGTCCCAAGAGCTAGTTTTTGTTGCCGGGGGTCGGACCGCCAAGGTCCCTGTCTTCTGCCACCGCCGAGCTCACACAGCACCCGACCCCTTTGGCCCCTCCCACCAGTGGTGAGCCCATGGGAAGGGAGACCCACGTGTCCTTTTCGGGCTGAGCCCGGCCGGGCCCCATGGGTGCAGGGCTGGCCACCAGGCGCTCGCCATCGAGCCCCACCTCCAGGCCTGGCTCCAGAAGGGGGCCCCGGTGACCCGCGTCTGGGCGAGGGAAAACGTGATCCATTCATTTTTTTTCTTCATAAGGGGTCATTTTGAGTTCTCTTCTGTTTTAATCAGCAACGTTGCTGCAGTGTTAAAAATCACTGTTAGGAAAATATCTGCTCAGGTACATACATGAACAATTACAGTTCATGCGGCTTATATAATGGTGCGGCTTATGTGTGAAATTATTAACACATTATCACTGTCATGGCTTGTTCGTGCTGACTTGTATTTATGATGTTTTGCCTCCCTCTGCAGGCGCTTTAAAGCGCATGACAATTACCTATATATCATTTCACATGTTATTGTAACCCACATAAAAAAAAAACCTATCAGGTATATCCTATAAGCTATTAAAATGCATGAATAATTGAAACGATTAAAATCTAATGTTTTATTAAATAAGTAATTAAAATTAAGAATAAAAAGACAATTTGACTGTTAAGGCCTTGCTAGTCGAGGAAGCTAGCTTATCCAAACAGCTAAACATTCACAAACAAACTCCACAGACTCCAGGTGTGCAGCGAAATTGCCTGTTTATATTGTGAAACTGCACAAGAAACAGAAAATACTATCAATCTATGCATTACATACACATGTATTTTCATAGACATGAACAAGATGAGCCTATGCTAACGATTAGCATTCGTGATTAGTAAGTTCAGTCAACAACCTACAATCATCCACAATTCAGCTCGTATATAAATGTCATTACACACAATTGTCTAAGTTAGTTTCAGACAATGGTTGAACAAGAATGAACCACAGGCAGACATGCTAACGATTAGCGATCGCGATTAGCATTAGCGATAGCGATTAGTACGTTCAGTCAACAACACACATCATCCACAATTCAGCTCGTATATAAATGTTGCATGCTCATTACACAGAATTGTCTAAGTTACTTAGAGACGATGGTTAACAAGAATGAATCACAAACAAGCAGTTGCCTGCCTCTGGCTAGGGTATTGCATCATGCAGCCACACACGGAGGAGCCGAGCGCAGAGGAGACGAAGCCATAATTACGACTGAATACAAAAATACTTTTGAAGACTTGGAAACATTCTACATGGTCGGGATAAATAAAAGACTTATTTAATCGATCTACAACCGTTTCTGTGAGTTTAAAGTTATCTTTTTTGTATGCTACATGTGTGAATGTTAGCTAAATGTTACCATCATAGCTCGGTGGATATGATGTGTACTAAGCGCACAATTTCCTCCAAAAATGCGATTTATACTCCAGTGCGACTATGTTTTTTTTCTTCTGTATTATGCATTTTGCTGGTGCGACTTGTACTCCGGCGCGACGTCCGGAAAATACCGTACATGTATAACCCTTGTGAGGATAAGCAGTATAGATAATGGATGTATGGATATACAATACCAAATAGTCCGCTGATAGTGTAGTGGTACACACGCCTGAGTTGTGTGCGGGCAGCGTGGGATCGATTCCCGCTCAGTGACAGTGTCTATGTGTGCCCTGCGACTGGCTGGCGACCAGTTCGGGGTGTAGTCTGCCTTCGCCCATTGACGGCTGGGATAGGCTCCAGCAACTCCCCGCGACCCTATATAGGATAAGCGGTTTGGAAGATGACATGACAATACCAAATACATCAATTTAACTTAGTTTTGACTAATTTTAGGGCCTCAAATATTTGCTTCCACACAAAATCTGTTTTTGTTTATTTTTGTCTTCTGATGTAATGCTCTCAATATTTATATAATATTTCATTAATAATTTCCATTTAGGGCGGCACAGTGGTCGACTGGTTAGCATGTCCGCCTCACAGTTCAGAGGTCGTGGGTTTGTGTGGAGTTTGCATGTTCTCCCCGTGCTTGCGTGAGTTTCCTCCGGGTACTCCGGTTTCCTCCCACATTCCAAAAACATGCTTGGTAGGTCAATTGGACACTCTAAATTGCCCCTAGGTGTGATTGTGAGTGTAGAGTGTGTTTGTTTGTCTCTGTGTGCCCTGCTATTGGCTGGCAACCAATTCGGGATGTCCCCCGCCTACTTCCCAAAGACAGCTGGGATAGGCTCCAGCACGCCCGCGACCCTTGTGAGGAGAAGCGGTATAGATGACGGATGGATGGATTTCCATTTATTTATTCCTACAGTATTTTTCTATTTTTCCAATATTGCAACAATAACTTCTTATAAACTAATGAAGAAAATATCCCATTTGGTATTTTATTTGTCTCACATTTGAAGTAAACAAATCTCTGGTTTAAATACAAATCATCATTTACTAACAATACAGAGCCATCTCTCAATACCGAACCAAGTTTTCAGTACGTTTTAACAATACCAAAAAGAATGAATAAGGGAGTCACTCTTACTGCAATTCAAACAAGTGGGAGAGGAAGATGAATCAAACTTGTGTATTTCTTAAAAAAATATTCCTTCATTCATTAATTCATCTAAAATTGAAAATAGAAATCTGGGACAAAAAAAAAATGATGATTGGAAAATCATTGCAAACATTGGAATAGGAGTGACTATAAACTGGATTTGCAAGGGACATACTGCCTTGAGCCTGGGACGCGCTGCGGGCAATCAAACACTGCGTCGCTCACGCTTGAGCAAAATCGAATCACAAAAAAATCACAAAAAAATCACATCACAGCAGTGAAGCCAATGCCAATTAGATTCAGGCATCTGTTTAGCAAATGAAAGACAAGCTGGACGTCTGTTGGCACCCGTGAGCTTTTCAGTCCGTCCTGCAACGGAAACTGCGAGGACCAGCGAAAGAGGTGATTCATCTTCCAAGTGTTTTTGCATTTACTTAATTACAGCTATTGTTTGCAATTCATGTGCGCCAAGTATGACATTGGAAAGCGCACAATTACCAACCACAGGTGATACCAATTCACTGGTTGTCTGATTGACCAGCGGCTTTTTTCTTCAGAGATCTATCGCAAAAAGAAAGGACACTTGTTTGTCAGGATGCTCCTCATGAAAAATGTGCCGGGGGGTTCGGGGGGGATAAAATAAAATGAAATTGTGACAAGCTGAAGGGCCACGAACGTGGAAGTGTGTTTATGACCCGCATGTCTTCCAGAACCCCTTAGGTGTGTCGATGAAACCTTGATTAAACACAACAATTTAATTTGTTTTATTTAAATTTGGGGCGGCACGGTGGTTGACTGGTTAGCACGTCTGCTTCACAGTTCAGAGGTCGTGGGTTTGATCCCGGCCCCGGCCTCCCTGTGTGGAGTTTGCATGTTCTCCCCTTGCCTGCGTGGGTTTCCTCCCGGACTCCGGTTTCCTCCCACATTCCAAAAAACATGCATGGTAAGTTGATTGGACTCTCTAAATTGCCCCTAGGTGTGATTGTGAGTGCGGATGTTTGTCTCTGTGTGCCCTGCGATTGGCTTGCAACCAATTCAGGGTGTCCCCTGCCTACTGCCCAAAGACAGCTGGGATAGGCTCCAGCACGCCCGCGACCCTTGTGAGGATAAGCGGTATGGATAATGAATGAATGAATGAATATTTAAATTTGCCTTAAACGAATATTAACATATAAGATCCATTCTATCAACATGAGAATAAAATACAATAAATAAAGAGGTTAATGGTTTACTTATTTGTATAATTTAATACTAATAATAGTTTATTATTATTATTATTAGTAGTAGTAGTTGTAGTATTTTCCGCACGCCCTGCTGGCTTGGACGCGAGTCACTAGGCCTAAGTGAGGAATTCAAATTCAAATTGTATGCTTCAGATTCAGTTTTTTTAAAGTAAATATTAAAATTAAACAATAAAAATAAAATTTATGTAATTCAAATTCATTGTTTTAATTTAATTAAGTTTAGCTATTCAAATTCAATTGTACATTATTCAGATTAATTTTCTAGTGGCACAAATTTCAGCCCATAGAAATGTCACATTCAAATAGTGTAGATAAAGTAATTCAAATAGTTTTAACAAAGGAAAATTAAAGTACATGTATCTGTGATAGTTTCCAAAATAGAAAAGTGGATTATTAAAACAATCTTCAAAGTAGTACAATGAACACTATGCTGATGTCATCACATCAAGTCCAGCAAAGATGAGCATTTCTTTACTATTATTAAACGAGTCAAAAATTTAATTTTGAATTTAGCTGAACCACTTTGTGTTGAAGTACAATGTACAAATTGTCTATATCAATATAATCAGTAATTGACTTTCCAAATAGATGCATGCATTGATTTATTTATAAATCTTTACATGCCTAATAGTACTTGAAGTTTTTAATTGCACCTGATTTGTATCAAGAAATTATTTCTAAAACTTGACACTGGTGACTTAAAGGGATGGTTGATGGCCATGTTTTCACTAACAAGTTCATTTATATATTTTTTGATTAGTAAAATGAAAAGAGTTTTCATTTTCTATTTCATCCATTCATTTTGGAGGAATTAGGAAATAAGTGACTCCATCTATAACACAACACCTCTTGTTAATGAGGAAAATGGCCGCACCCCCTACTGTTCTATCCTTGTTCGGTCGGAGTCACGGGAGTAACCGATTCCAAACTCTCCATTGGAAATCATTGTACTATCATTGCTTATAATGTCCAAAAACGGTGATCAATTGGCACCAAAATGTATATGGACATACCTACTAATTACCACTTCAACATATCATAAGGATTAACCTCTCTGTGGCTGATTTATATGAGAATGAGAAAATTTGGAAGTGAGCAGAGCTACATAGATTTATTCTGGGACGAGCGCACATTGCTTCTTTGCTGATCACAGTTAGGATGGGCGAGGCATTTAACACCAGTTAGGATATTTACAGAGACTTAATTGGGAATGAGTGGACGTGCACATTTATTTGGATGAAGAATAGCCACAGTTTTTTGACCAACAAAATGGCATCCAATGGAACGTAACAGCCGAAATTGTGCGTTCCAATGCAGCCACGCTCGGCTGTGGAGCCGGATGCGCACGTTCAAGACCCCCCCGGTGTTCGATGAGCTCACTCTGACGCCGCTTCACTCTCGCGGCTGCAAGCGGTGTCAGACAACGCACGCGACTGCTTGGGAGGCAACCCTGTGACATGAAAACGCAGGCTCATGATCACCTCCATACACTGTGCGGACAGTACGGCGCTGATGTTGTTGTCCTAATGCCTTTTGTTTTAACGGCCTGAAGCTAGTTGTTGCTATTAGATGTACCGTTATCCTACTGTTAGCCGGGGAGGGAAGGGGTGTCGGATAAAGATCCATGCTTGCCTGAGTGCTTGCCCGCTGCCAGTCGTCGTCCTCCTCCTGAGAGTTGACACGAGTTTAGTGACGCTAAATGTCCGAAATATAACCAGTCGGGGTACGTGTACGCATTCATGCTCTTGTCCGCTTCAGCCTGTGTAAGTGGAGAAGCGATCGCCACGGAATTTTTGATTTTGTCGAGGTGATCATGATGACATCACGTTTTATGTCAATAAATCCAAACAATTGTGCAGAACACTTTTATACTTTCACAGGTTGAAGTGGACAAGAGTAGTAATGTGCATTTGCATTTTGGTGGCGATCGGTCGCCGTTTTAGACAACAGAACTGACAAAGCGAGCAATACTACCACACTTGCCTCCCTCCCGTGACGTAGACCTCTGAGACCGAAAAAATAACAAGCCCAGCACCAAAAAGGGGCGGGGCAATTTGTTGTAAATCTAATCACAAAAAAAGCCCTTAAATCACTGCAGAGTATTTTGGGCGGAGCATTTTAGTACTGATGTCATTTTTACATGCAAACCTTTTATATAAGTGCCAATGTTAAACTCGTCAAAGTGTCACTTTAAAAATGACCAACTCTGTGACATATAGGAAATGATTCTGGGTGATTGCAATTGCAAGGGGGACTCACTTGCACTGATGCTTCATCATGACCAAATGTAAGGCCAGAATCAAGAGCTTATACTATGAATAAAGTATACACAGTAGGGCAAAGTGTGGAGAAACAAACAAACAAAAAAAATCAAAGTTTTCATTGTTTGGAATCAGGCAATAAACTCCTGCCATTGCCACCATGCTTATCTGGCTGTTTGTATCAGCGAATATAGCAGGTCATAACTTTAGGCTTTCTGCATGACTTATGAATTATCCACCAGACAGAGATGATTTGATATTTCTCTGAATACAATTTATAGTATGATAGATTTGTTTTCACTAGGCTCAGCGGGATGGAGCATGATTAAAGGGGAAACTTCAACCAGGGGTAAGCACACGTATATTTTGTCCCACAAATCTTGTTATAAGTTAATATGTCATTGACTCTGTAAATAAATCAAGTGTTTGCCTGAAAATGAAACTTACTTTTATAGATTTGAAGCTTCTTGCAATCTGAAAAATGAAGAACAAGAAAGACAACTCACTGAATGAATTTTGACTGAATATTTTTGTAAGCACTTAAAAAACAAAAACAAACAAAAATATGTTTTATTTTGCGACAAGTTGTTTTATTATCTGTTTTTGGTAATCTTTCAAATTAACTCACCAGTGAATCAAAAATTTGCAGTGCGGGTATAATGCATAAAAGTACACCTCTGAGCAATGAGGGTAGCAAGAGAAGACATTTATGATCTGTTATGAAGTAGGATTATAACATTTTTTTCCCAGACTGCCAAGTATCAAGTTGCTTCATCGTTTCTGTCCTTGCCGTGCCCTCCGTGAACCAGATCATCAGCTGTTACAAGGAAGATAATTTATATTTAGAATGGGGAAAAAAATGACTGAGCAAGCATAATTGTGAAAAATCTGCCTCACATCAAGCGTTATATTGTAACTTAGTGTAGTGCTTGCATAATATTCAACACAGATTGAATATATAACTCAAGAGCAGGGGTCTCCAAGTCCGTTCCTTGGGAGCCCCTATCAAACCTGTTTTTTTATGTTTCCCTGCTCCAACACATAATTTTCTTTCTAATGAAATCTGTAAAGCTTTGTTTGGAACATTGATCTGATCAGTTACTATGTGCACTCTGACTACAGTAAAACTTAAGATGAAAGGGCCATTTCCTGTATTTATATGTAGGTCAAACCATTTCAGGGTTTCCCCCGCCTACTGCCCGAAGACTGCTGGGATAGGCTCCAGCACTCCCCGCAACCCTTGTGAGGATAAGCAGTATGGATAATGGATGGATGGATATGTAGGTCACTCGTTTCCACCGACGGTATCTACTCGTCTCTACACCAAAAAACTGTGAGTTGCCACTGCCGCTACCCGGAAGCCCCCCCTCATCTCGCTAGTGACATCATGTTACAGCAACCGTAGCTAGCGTGCACTATACACACTGACAAACAATGGAACACCTTTTTGTTCCTCGTGGACCCATCCAGCAGCCTCTGCACATCTTGGTTAGCTAGTAATGTTAAAAAGGTTTGCACTGCCTCAAAGGTCCAAGTATTTATCTGCTTGGTAGATATTATTTAGCTACTACAGTACATTACATTACTTGGCAGACAAAATTGTGTCTTTCATGGACTGTAGGATAATGTATGACTTTCAGCAATCATTTCAAACCGATCAAAAAAGCTGGGCATTTTACTAAAATTTCCCGGTTCATTTATCGCCTTCCGCGTGTAGCCGGGGTACTTTTACGCCATCCGTTTATCCGCCTTTTTGTCCGGCCGGAACAAATAGTAATCACCTCTAGGCCAGTCCATCCGCCTATCATTTTAAACGGGCATCAGTTTGCGTTTCTGTCTACAAACTATTTTGAAACCTTTAAAAATGAGTAAAGACTTGCAGGCCCACTAGTTGAAAAACGGCATTCTGGTAAATATTGCGTTTGTGGAACAATAGTTAATCCACCTGTTTTTAGCTATCTCTGGGGGCGGCCATTTTTTCACTTCTGTGAACTGAAAATGACATCATAACTGCTCAGGGCTCAGGTAACGACCAATCATGGCTGACCTGTTTTCTGAAGCTGAGCCCCCGCCGAAGCTGCATTCCGCCTTGGCCAGTCGGTATCCGTCAGCTGCCTCCGGAGTCGTGCAGGCCAAAAAGGCCCGATAGGACTCCTTTTTCAGCTTGACAGCATCTCTTACCGCTGGTGTCCACAAGCAGGTTTGGGGATTGCTGCCACGACAGGCACCAACCACCTTACGGCCACAGCTCCGATCGGCCGCCTCAACAATGGAGGCATGAAACATGGTCGACCGGACTCAATGTCCCCTGCCTCCCCTGGGATGTGGGCAAACTTCTGCCGGAGGTGGGAGTTGAAACTTCTTCTGACAAGGGAGTCTGCCAGACGTTCCCAGCAAACCCTCACAATCTACCTCATTTGTTTTCATATCAGAAAAATAGCCACTGAACAGGGCTTTAACAAGACAAAACACATTTTTATAGCCATTGAATGAGTCTTACATTTAAACTAGCCTTTGAACGAGGCTCTATGATCAATCTTATGCATGCCAAACTGAAAATCATAGTATCCTCAAGCAGACCTGGCAGTTTTGAAGCAATGGTTGAAAATAATGTTTTGTGCAAGATTAGACCAATTAGCTGTTTACTTGCATTTTGAACAAGCCATAGAACAGGGCTGATTGTTACGTTACAAAACCTAAAGATGGTATGGAAATTAGTGTCCCCAAAGCCGTTTGTTTTGAGTGAATCCAGCAAGTACATTTATTTTTGTGCTGGCTTCAGTACCTGTGAACCATTTTCAAAAGAACCCACATTACACACAGCATAAAGCTAGATAAATGTTAAAAAAAATAATAATAAAAGACCAAAATTATAGAAATTAGTTGCACTGTTGATGGGATTTAAAATGGACTCACACAAAGCAAATGTGGTCTGCTTTTCCGGGCTGTCGACTCCATGCACGGATGATTACAAAATGTTTGAAAATGATGTCATCCTGGCATTTTAAAGTGAATTTCCAAAGATATGTCAACCTATGTAAAAAAAATACAGATGATCAGAGGTCAAAATAACTTACCAGCAGAACATCCATTGGGTCCACTTTTTTGTCCTTTCATGTTGGAACAACATACAAGTCCACAACATAGATAGTGTCCCTACATTGATGAAAAAAAAAAAAGCCCAAAAAACATTTATCTATCATGAAAAACAGGTAGGTTATATTGTTCAAATTACAGCATTTGGAAAATGATTTTCAATAAGATGAAAACCCATTAGGGCCTACTTTTACAAGGGTATAATGCATGTTTTAATACATGAAAAAAACATACATGTATTTGGGCAGCTTCTTTAATCATCTTGAAACAAGTATTTCCAATCTGTAACAGAGTAACAGAAGTACCAGTTAGTACTTAGTGTATTCTTCTGAAGCCCAAAGCAATAGCTTTGACATATTTACATTTGATTCCATATATTGAGGAAGTCCAAGGTTCCAGAGGTCTTCCCTCGTTAGACAGATGTCCCCATCCTTCACAAGAACCTCTGCGCCAGATCGATCTCCATCAAGTACATAGTTGAGCTACAAACAACAAATTTCAAATCGAGAAACACACAAAAATATTATTATTATTATTATAAAATGAACTCTTAACAATAAATATTAAAAATCTAATTTGAAGTGCACACACACAGACACACTGGTATATACCTACCAGCATGGCTTGAACAGGCTTGATACGCTTTAAATATCCCAGGCCTAGCCAATAGTTGTGGTCATGTACTGACACGTGTGGTATCAAATGACCGGAAATGAGCTCTTGATCAGCTATCAGAGATTGAAGAACATTTTTAAATTGTATTCTTTTTCAATTTGAAAACAAAGGTAGAGCTAAAGTATAGTTAACAGTGGGTTCTGCTACTCAGTTGCATAGCCCTTTGAACTAAATAAAATACAATAAAATATGTACATACCTTGGGAGCTGTCACCTTGAGTAATTAGAGAACACACAATATTTGTGAGTATTGCAGATCAAGTTTTCTCCTGCAGTGTGTCTTTTTAACAACAAATATAGTACCTCTCAACTTCGGCCTATGAAAGGCTTCAGTTGTGAAACATTTATATTTTGTTTCAGGTGAGCCCCAGCAGTGGTTGAAAGCATTGCCACCCCTTTCTCTGCAATGGAGTTTATGATGTATGGCCCAGACTGATTGGCTTCCAATTGCCCTCCTTTTCAGCCTCCCTTCCTTTTGTTTGCTTTCAGAACCTCATCGCCAACTTGAAAGCTAAAAGCTTACACATTCCACCTTTTTCTATTGTCATACAACTTCTTCTGTCTGTCCTGTGCAGTTTTGCGTTCTTGGGGAACAAAACAGTGGAATTCTAAAGTTTTTCTGTCTTGGTGAAATCGGTTTAATTATACATTCTTACACAATATTACCTGCTTCGATGTGTTAATTGCTGCCACAATTCCTGTTAGATGGACATCCCAGTCCTTCTGATCTTCCCCACAGTATTTAGCAAGCACAGCCTTTATGTTGCCATTGGTGCGATCGTCCTGTCCATTGGACTGGAGATAGTACGCTGAGGTAATACAGTGTTTCATCCCCAAAAACTCAAAAATTGCATGGTTGACGTGTAGACACAACCGTATTGCTTATAAGGTACATTGTGATTAATTCCAAATAAACCATGTCACTAATAGAATGTTTGTATTCAAATACATAGCTGTACCTCAATCACAAATTTCCGCCCATGATCAGTAATGATCCTCTCAGCAAGTCCAAAGTCAAAGAGAATATTAACAATTTTTTTGGACACCTCAGGAGCAGTTTTTGTATGGAGGGATTTGGTCACAACCCACTTTGAAAAAAGGTCTGTGGCTGTGTAAATGAACCTGCAACATAAAATGCAGATGTGCAAAACATCTGTTACATTCATACCAGTCATTTTCTATGTTCTATTGAACCAATATACTTTGCATTTACCAATTTAAAAAGGGAGTCTCTCATTCATTCACACACAATCTGATGCTACTTTTGCCCATTGTGGTGGTGGGAAGACTACCGACAAGGTCGATACCAAGAACACTCCATGCTTCCTTAACTTGGATTGGATGAAGGACAAGTCCAGCAGTTCTTACTTTTTCATGCTTCTGACAGTGAGGACACTCATCAACCTTAAAAACAAGGTGTACAATTAACTTCAGTTAGTTTCCTCAGAAGCATAGTATCGTGTATAATTGGAGCAATGTGAGGACTATATAGACACAAAGTGACAAGCATTCAATAGAATGATTTAGATTTAAGAGGCAGTTACAATGAGCGTAGCCCATTTTTTCCTGAGAATAAAAAAATACTAGCCGATTTCAGTCTATCCATCCATCCATTATCTGTACTGCTTCTCCTCACAAGGGTCGCGGGGCGTGCTGGAGCCTATCCCAGCTGTCTTTGGGCAGTAGGCGGGGGACACCCTGAACTGGTTGCCAGCCAATCGCAGGGCACACAGAGACAAACATCCGCACTCACAATCACACCTAGGGCCAATTTAGAGTATCCAATCAACTTACCATGCATGTTTTTGGAATGTGGGAGGAAACCGGAGTGCCCGGAGAAAACCCACGCAGGCACGAGGAGAACATGCAAACTCCACACAGGGAGGCCGGAGCCGGGATCGAACCCACGACCTCTGAACTGTGAGGCGGACGTGCTAACCAGTCGACCACCGTGCCACCGATTTCAGTCTACTCAAATCATAATAATTAATGACCATATTACTACTACCACTACTACTGATAATAACAATAATAATTTACCCATTTTTGACATCTTCACTTACGGTTTTACAGTGGTAGGATGCAAAGACTTTTTTCAATGTACGGCGTCTTCCTGGATGACCCTAACTGCCAAGATTGTCATGGCAACTCCCCAATATATCGCTCACTTGCGCCTGATATACTT
Organism: Filicampus tigris; assembly: GCF_054856515.1. Taxonomy (NCBI): domain Eukaryota; kingdom Metazoa; phylum Chordata; class Actinopteri; order Syngnathiformes; family Syngnathidae; genus Filicampus; species Filicampus tigris. The sequence continues at coordinate 37,836,528 of NC_141218.1, forward strand.
CCAAGCGGAGCTTGTCCTGATGTCTGTAATACAAGTGGTTGTAGCAGGAAAATACAATAATTACTTTAAGTGGGGTGTACGTGAAATCACTGCTTACGTTGAGAATAAATGTAGTTCAAAAAAAAAAAAAAGACATTCGTTTGTTGCAAATTTAAAAATAAAAAGTTAAAGTCACTTACTTTGTATTGTGTAGGTTTTTGATACCTTGCATATTGTGGACTTTCGGCTTTCCGAGTATTTAAAGTCAGTCGTACGGTTGCTATAAGTCCCTTTTGATAAGTAATGATATATTTCTCCATAAAACGCATCCATGTTGTATTACCTCCGAACAACCCCTGCACTTACACTCTAAACTATGAAACAGTTCCGCGTATTCCCGCGTCTAAAGTTGCCTGACCAACCACAATCTTCAACGTCACTTCCACACAATTTCCAGCCAATCCTGAAGCATGACGTCATCAGCAAGCAACGGACCCCGAGACAATTTTGCACCGATCAGTCAGATTCGTTTTCAGTGAGAGTTGGACTCCGCCAAGGCTGCCCTTTGTCACAGATTCTGTACATAACTTTTATGGACAGAATTTCTAGGTGCAGGCAAGGTGTTGAGGGGGGCCGGTTTGGTGATCTCATTAATGCATCTCTGCTTTTTGCAGCCGCGATCTCCAACTCTCACTGGAGCGGTTCTCAGCCAAGTGTGAAGCGGTTGGGATGAAAATCAGCACCTCCAAATCTGAGACCATGGTCCTCAGTCGGAAAAGGGTGGAGTGCCCTCTCCAGGTCCGGTATGAGATTCTGCCCCAAGTGGAGGAGTTCAAGTATCTTGGGGCCTTCTTCACGACTGAGGGTAGGATGCAACGGAAGATCAACAGGCGGATCGGTGCAGCATCTGCTGTGATGCCGACTCTGTATCGGTCTGTCGTGGTGAAGGAGATGAGCCAAAAGGCGAAGCTCTCGATTTACCGGTCGATCTACGTTCCTACCCTCACGTATGGTCATGAGCTGTGAGTCATGACCGAAAGAACAAGATCTTGAATACAAGCGGCCAAAATGGGTTTTCTCCGCAGGGTGTCCGAGGGTGAGAATTTCGGCCATCCGTGAGGGACTCAGAGTCGAGCCGCTGTTCCTCTACGTTGAGAGGAGCCAGCTTGGGCATCTGAATAGGATGCCTCCTGCACGCCTCCCTGGTGAGGTCCCACGGGCCCCGAAGACGACCTAGGACATGCTGGAAAGACTATTTCTCCCGGGTTGCCTGTGAACGCCTCGAGATCCTTCCGGAAGAGCTGGAAGACGTGGCTGTGGAGAGGGAAGTCTGGACTTCCCTGCTGAAGCTGCTGCCTCCGCGACCCAAGCTCGGATAAGCGGCAGATAATGGATGGATGGATGACACGTTTCTCTTGTTAAGTGACATAAGCTTTGTAGTGAGCGCCTCTATGAAGAGGCAAATGTTCAAAAATCCGTAATACTTCGGCGATCATTCTAATATTTTCAGAGGTTGATGTGAGCATAAGCAGAGCTTTGCATCGCCTAACCACCACCGTGCTCCGTCCTGCATATTTAATCAACCACGTGGTCCCGGTCCATCCCTCGTCAGCAACAGCCAATCGGCATCAAGAACGTAATCTTCACGTCACGAGTAGGCACCGCACGAGCAGACACAACACCAAAAAGTAAAAAAATATCAATCAAAACCAACAGACACACACACGCGCAGCATGGTGATCGGTGAAATAAAAACAATATGGGGCACATGTCATTGCGTCTGTAGGACCACAAGGTACACAACACTTTTTTATTTTTTCCTTACTTGGCTGCATGTCAGGCACCTGCGTGTGACGTGGTACAGGTTCAGTCCGTTCTCAATGTCATTTGGCTGACTCGGACCGACTGGGACCACGTGGGTCGATGAAATATGCAGACAGGAAATAGGCGATCCCCAGCTCTGAGCATAAGTATATGTCAACATACACGTTGGTGACTATTACAATACAATGCAATACAATTGTATTTATATAGCGCATTTCATAACAGCTGGAGCTGTAACAAAGCACTTTACAAACAATACAATAAATAGAACAAAAACAATAAAAGGCTGTGATATTGTATGTTGTAATGTATTAATAAATATAGACATAATATATAAATAATACATAAATATAAATAAAATATAAATAATGAAGCCAATAAATTGACATAAAACACTATATACAATTGACACCGGAAAAGAGCCGTTTTGTTGGCAACTAAAGAGCCAATTGAACCATTTCATAAAAGATTCCAAGGAAGCCACAAACTCATGGACAAAGTGAAGATAGATTTTCTTTTTTATTCTTTTAAAATCTGCAACAGACAATTGTTGAACTGGTTGGCTCGGTCAAAGCGATATGTCAGCACATTCGCCAAATTGGATGTGGCTATGATATAAGCCATACAATTGGCAAGTAATATTCGTGAAATTAAGTTAGAATGACATAATGCAATCAAAAGCAAAGATTATGTTTTAATCCAGCGAGTTCACATCCAATACGGCTAGGGTGTCAACATCCAGCGTCTTTGTATATGGCAGTGTTTTTCAAACACTGTGCCGTGGCACACCAGTGTTCGGTGAGATATTGTCAGGTGTGGGGAATTCTCTAATTTGTGTGCCTGTGTGGTCTAGCGCCTGGTACATAATTATGTAGTTACTACATTGTAGTACTCTTCCATACCAGTAGGTAGCAACAGAAGCAGCAGGTAGCCAATTGTCTTTGTTTAGAGACAAGCGAATTAGTGATGCATGTTTATCCAAACAGGCCCATGTTTCACACTGAATAAGTATCAATATGAAACATTATAAAATATTTATTTCTTTGTGTTTATTTAATTCCTATTCAAGACGTTACAATATAACGTCATTCTTCAATGTTACAAATGCTTATATAAACAATACAATACCTATATTGTTAAAATGAGCTTTTTTCCCCACAATTTTAGCTGGTGGTGTGCCGCAGGATTTTTTCAATGAAAGAAATGTGCCTTGTCTCAAAAAAAATTGAAAAACACTGGTATATGGATTGTATCAGTTGTCTATGATAATACTTGCTTGTGGTTAACGCAAAGGGTATTCAAGAGTATTAACTGGGAGTGGCAGTGCTATCCCAATATATGGAGCAAAGTGCTGTCTGCAGGGTATTAATAATAATTAGGCACCCCCATGCATTTCATGTGCTCCCCTTAAGGCTGGGGCTCTGGTGACAGGTCTATCCTCTTCAATATTAGTGTCTGGAACAAGTTTGTGTATGCTCATCCTTTCAAAAAGAGAGAGAGGCTTATTTTGTAGTGTCAAAATATTAAATGAATTTACCACAAAATCTGTTCTTTGGTTTCCCGCCAACCAGTAAAATTATTTTGCCACTAAACAAAGATAACAAGGCTGTTTTGGCCCAGGGAAACAGATGAGATTAAAATTGGCTCTATCTAGTTGTCAGGAAAGGAATTATGGAGAGGGGTCATTTTACCATGCTCTACCCTAATAATAATGTTAGTCGTTTTAAACTAATTGCTGGAGTTAAATTCGAGAATGCTGCAAAACATGCCTAAATAAAACATTTAAAAATAAGCACCAACACAAACAAAAACTGCGCGTTAAAATAAATATTTGACAGAATATTCATGAAATTAACATTGGAAACCACAGAAAACACTGAATATAAGACATACTGGTCTGAGTTATGTTACAAGCAAAGCAGGGGCAATGTGTGTTATCTTTTTGACAGTCGTATGTCAACTGTAAATTTGTGGAAATGTTGTTTGAGGTTTGTAGCGCACATACGAAAACCCAGAAGTTTAGGATTAATGCAAGCAGTTTGATGGCTTTTCCGGGTGTGTGATCAAAGCATGAATTTGTGCAATCTGCTCGTTAAATGACGAATGCCAACACACAGGCAGTGGTATTTGGCATTAACTGCAGTCTTTCTTGCAGGGTAAGTAGAAATGGTGGTGAAGCAAAGGTCTTGTATTATTTTATTTATTGTTACTGCTAGTGTACCTTACTATACCTTACTTCATTCTGAATAAAAAGTGGTACATTGAGTTCAGCAGCTAAAGGAAAAGGATGAGTGCACCAGAAAACAGATCAAAGAAAATAAAAGCAATGCTTTGTAGTGACACATGCAACAAGATGTTGCAGAAGAAGAAGAATGCAAATTCCCATCAGTAGGAACAAAATGTAAAAGTATCAAATGCTCTCGACAATAAGTAACAAGACATGTTCTAATGAGAAGAGCAAAAAAATGTACATCAGGCTTTTTAATCTTTTAAAACCCTAGAAGCCGGTAGATTGGTAGACAAATCATGCCAGTGTGTGAATTTATTTCACTTGTTCCCCATTTTACCACATTATTTGTTCTGAAATCCTGCTTTGTAAGTTGCCATTTTTAGAAGGCTTGCCCTTTTTAATAAGATCAGTACTCATCTCTGAACTTCAGGGGCACAAGCGCAAATCCCTGCAATTTTAACACACAAGCAGGACGTGATCTTGAACTCACGCTAGAATGGTTTGCAGCTGAGTTTAAAGCTGTTGAGATCTTACCCCAAGTATAGGAGTTCACATGTCTTGGGGTCTTGTTCACAAGTGTGGGAAGAATGGAGTGGGAAATTGACAGGAGGATCGGTGTTGCATCGGGAGAGATGAGAACTCTGTATCTGTATCAGTCTGTTGTTGTGGGACTTGAGCTGAAATCCCAAGATGTACTTTACAATTTTGTTTATCTGCATTCTCACCCTCACCTACAGTGTAGTCACAAGCTGTGGTTTGCCGTTTTTTTTTTTATAATCGGGCTCCACGTTTCTGGTTGGGATCAGGTTCTTGATGTTGGGACTAGCTGGACTAATCTCATCTCAACTGCGCAGGTTAAATCTCAGGTGGTTTCTGTAGTTTGCCCATTTCCTGGTTAATTTTTACAGGCGGCAAAAGTCCTTGACAGATGCTTCTCAAAACATTTCACTGATTGAATAAAGTTCATCCTTCATTTCATTGCCACTTCCACATACTTTCAATTCAGAAACACAGTCTACAGAGAAACGTCCATCATGTGCTTGGAAGACCTGGAACAGAAACCCCTTACAACAACACCCGATCAATACAGACCACCACTATGGAAACATTATGTGGACGACATTTTGGAAAAAGTTAAAACAGGACACACACGACACCATAGACATCACTGGCAGTATTAAGTTTACTCATGAAGAGGAAACAGACAAATCCATAGCCTTTCTGGATTTACACATACAACACACAGACAACGGAGACATTAAAATAAAAGTACACAGGAAAACCACACACACCGACCAATACCTCCTCTGGACATTTGAACACCCCATGATTCACAAAATGTCAGTTGTCAGAACACTACACGGACATGCAACAATAGTCACGGACCCGGAAGACAGAATACTGGCGAAAAACACATTCACAACATTCTATGAAAAAAATGCAAATATCCACAGTGGGCTATAACCAAAAGGAGCAGTACAGGCCAAAAACAACACACCACAGGGAGGTGAAAACAAAAACAAAAACCAATATGTAATCCTATTTATATCCATATTTGAAAAACGCCCAGGTCGGTTTGAAAAAAAAAACCAAAACAAAACAAAACAAAAAAAAAACTATTGTAGATATGTGTCACATATGAGGAAAAAAAAAATCTAAGAAAAAATGAGCTGCAGTGTGCTCATAGCCTATATAGTTGGTACACCCTAAGCGTAGTTCAGGTTCTCCAGTTGTGCCTTTTTCCTTTTGTGATGCTTAAAGTGAAATCAACCCAAATACATATTTTTCGAGATTATATTGCCAGCAGGCCCACTAGTTGAAACATGGCATTCTGATTAATATTGCTTTTGTGGAATATGAGTTAAGCAGCAGTCCGCTGATAGTGTAGTGGTACACACGCCTGAGTTGTGTGCGGGCAGCGTGGGATCGATTCCCGCTCAGTGACAGTGTCTATGTGTGCCCTGTGACTGGCTGGCGACCAGTTCGGGGTGTAGTCTGCCTTCGCCCATTGACGGCTGGGATAGGCTCCAGCAACTCCCCGCGACCCTGTATAGGATAAGCGGTTTGGAAGATGATGAGTTAAGCAGCAAAATCCACCCCTTGTTAGCTGTCTCAGGGGATGGCCTTTTTGTCACTTCTGTCGACTGAAAATGACATCATAATTGCCAGGGGCAGGGTAACGACCAATCACTTAGCTTCATTAGACAAGTCAACCTGATTGGTCGTTACCTGAGCGCTGAGCAGTTGTAATGTTATTTTCAGTCAACAGAAGTGACAAAATGGCCATCCCCTGAGACGGCTAACAAGGGGTGGATTTTGCTGTTTAACTCATATTCCCAGAGATTGCTAAAAACGGGTAGATTAACTCTTATTCCACAAACACAATATTTATCAGAATGCCTTGTTTCAATTAGTGGACTTGCATAGAACATATTCTTGAAAAAAATATCTTTCGGTTGACTTTCCAAACTCCTCCTGTGTTGACTATAAGGATCCTTGGGTGCCTTGCCAGGTTCTATGTAAGTCTCATTCATTATTATTCCTGAAGAAAAATACAACTTGCAAGAGGGAAACTGAAGCTGCTTTTTCCCTCATTATCTTATAAATTGAGCACATATGGAGAGACTTATCTTTGTGATACTTTCAGAGGTGTGAGTTGGCACAAGTAGAATTGTCCGCATACACTTTGGTGATGAGTGATTGCTGTTTTGGACATTATAAGTGACGTAAGTACTAAGTAAGTACTTGTCTTGAGTTCCTTTGCTGACATCACACTAAGACATGGGGTGAGCTGTGGAGGTGTGTATCCTTTTTGATGATGAAAAAGAGGTGTCATGTTTGGGCTGCGTTGTTTTTGTTTTTTTTTGGTTTTGTGTTCTCAGTGTTTCTGTGTCTGTCTCGTCAGTGATTATTGTGTCCACCTGTGTGCATTCCACTCCCTAGTGTTGGCCAATCAGCTCCCTTCTACCTTGTCTCTTGTCCAGGTGTTTCTCGTTGTCTCGTCAGTGTGCTTGTATTTAAGTTGCTAGTTTATGGTCAGTCCTCGTCGGGTCATTTTCATGTAGTCGCTGTTTTTCCTAGTTGTCGTCCTTCTGTGTAGTGATGGCAAAATGAAGCCCAATAAAGCAGTCAAGCCCCGCATCGAAATACTTCACACACACGTAGGGGCTTCAAGATTATTCATTTCCTCAACTATGCCATTGTGTGGACAGAAAAATGTACAACATGCTTGGTGCTTGCAATAAAACGGTGGAGCGTAAATCATGCTCCGAATACAAAAAATATTTGAAGAGTATTTTAACATGAATTGTTCTGTGTTACTTGGTTTATGTTTGTGCTTATGCAACAAGTGAAAATGTGAAATAAGGAGGTAAAATAAAGTGTTTCTTCATTTTGATTTAAAAACAATATTTTTTTTTCATATGGTTTTTGGACTCAGGCGGTTTATTTTTTGGCAGAGAATTTCATCTGCTTTTAAAAAAAACTCTTTCACACGGTACTGATGAAGCACGGGTGCATAGATATGAGATCGCAAGTTTGTATGGATTTGGAAGCATTTCACTGCCGCTTTTATTTCGAACTACTGTACACTCAAACCTAGTGAATCATTTCCTGAATCAGTCACGTGGTACACCCGCTTCGCGGGGCTTCAAACGCCACCACGTACGTCATCAACACGCAAATCGACCCGCCGTTCAAGAACCACTCATCTACATTACTCGGCACATGCTTCAGGGATTCGACCCAAGAAGCACATCACTACTTGTTTGCCATTGCAATTGTTTTTGAACTGAGTTGTCAAGTCAAGCCTCGTCACCATGCCAAGTCAAGCCTTGTCACCACACCAAACCAGGTCTCGCAAGCCAAGCCTCGTAACCACGCCAATCCGAACCTCCGAACCAAGCATCCGGTCAATTGTATTTCATTTCATTTCATTAAAATCCCATAAACTGTCCTCCTGCCTCGTCCTCTCTCGCATTTGGGTCCTCCCTTTCTTTTCATCATGCTCAGGCGTGACAAGAGGTGAGTTTAGTTGCATATTTACTCATTTCCAGAGCTGGGCCCAGGGAGGGAACGGTCCGTCCTGGACAGACGCTTTATTTTATGGACGGTTGGACGAAGGACAAGAACTCTTTTAAAAAGGATGAACTATGCAAGAATGGAGGTAGGCTTTCATCCGGCTCTTTTAAAAAGCAAGACTCCTTTGCTAATCCTGCACAACACTGGAGTGCTATTTTCTCTGTGCTTTCCCTCCTTGCAGTATTGTTCTCGCAGGCACAGTCTGCCCTCTAGTTGACGCCCATTTCACTGATGATGGAAAAAAAAAAAAAACACTGAAAGCTATGACCCGGAAGTGGAAGACGTTCATTCGCCTCCTAAAATAACATCACCTTATTTTACAATAATTATTTTTATTGCATAGGAAATTTGCCATCTTACGAGCTTCAAATAATGTCATGCACGGACGCTTTTTTTGGGAGGGGGTGGGGGGCGACGTAATTTAAGGATGGAGCTTTCAAAAGACGAGAACAGATGGGGTCGGAGGATGATATTTTTTATGAATGGACGGAGGGACGGGGACGGAAGGGTACACCCAGGTCGCGGACGGAGGAGAGACCAGCAAAAAAGGATAAAGTACCCAGCTCTGCTAATTTCTTCCAAACAAATTGATATAATTGAAACTGCATGTTCGTTACATTTTGCTGTTAAAAAAGAAAAATAGAAAAACTATTGTGTGTGAAAAATAGGCCATCATGGCCAAATGGTCGCTTGTATGAGCATGGTGAGAGACCTGTAGCAATAGCAACAATAAAATACTGTTTTATTTTCAAAAGTGTTTTCTGTTGAGCAGTGTTTAAGCTCACAAACCCACTAGTTGCTCCGATTAAAAACCCCTGTATGAGGACACAACAGTGTGCAAAAACTTGAGTGTCTCAAATTGCAGACATGGTAAAAAACTACAGATGCGATCTGGCGTCAGCAGGTTCATCACTGCTATTTACAACAAGGGTATTTTCTCTGATAAGGCTGTCTGTGCTTGGTTCTTATTCCTACTGTGATGAATGTCAGTTTTCAAGGTCAGTGCACCACGTTTCTGATGGCTTAGACCCACATGAAAAAATGTACACATAGACATTTTAACTCCGGTGATAAGACGTTCACTGTTCACATTGCTGGCCTCCAGATGAGAGATGTAGAGAGATAGATAATTGGTTTAACAGAACAGGTCGGTAGGTAGATAGATAGAGCTGCTATAAGAATTATTAATGGATCAAAATATACAAAACAGATACGCTATTTATGACATTAATATTAAAAATTCAAATGATAAAATTACAAAATTATTAAAATATTTACTTAACACTGACATTCCAACAATGTACACATACACAGACGTTTTGTTTAAACAAGGCATCGATTCCCAATCTTTTTAGTGCCACTAGAAACCAACAACAGAAACAAATAGAAATAAATGATTTAAAATAACACTCACAATTGCAACAATTATTACAACAGTAAACACAAAGGTGCCATAAATTGTCATAGCAGTTATTATTCTGTGATAAATGAAGTTTTCGTTAGCACACAGTTGTTGTCTGAGCATTATTAGACATTCATCTGGCAATGAAACTTAACTTTGTGTCACGGTGTGTCTCAAGTATAGTTGAATTGAAGCGTCGGGAATCTGAGCGTGTAGCCAGATTTCATGGTTAATAAAATGTAACCATCCCGGACATAGCAATTTCCCACTAGTTGTAGTTCCAGATTACCCGTTTTATGTGTTATGGATCAGGCATTGGAGATGTACAGAAGAGGAGGATTGTGGACTGTGGAGCTATCTTTTGGCTGAGCCAACTAGCTCGACTTGAAACCCACTTTTGTTTACTTACCTCCGCTGCTTAAGGAGCCTGCCAGACGGGGAAACAGTGGTCGCGCTCTCACGTCCTGGATGTTGAAAGTGCGGTGAAAAGTCGCTAGAACTCGTCAGTTTGTACTGTAATCCAATGTCGATTAAGTCCACATGATTATAGTATCAAGCAGGGAAGGAAAAAGTACAGTTAAAATGGAAAAGAAATGGCTTGGTGGTCATTAGTGATGGGCATAACAGTTCTTTTCAGTGAACTGAATCATTAGAATCAGTTCATCAAAAAGAACCGTTCATAAGATCCATTCACAGAATCGGCCCGCATCCGAGCCCTCGGGCGGCTGCCTGAAACTGCCACCTCAGAGGCGGGTCCATGACCGTTGTGCCGGGTGACCGCTGAGGGAGCTAAGACTCTCATTCAAGTAAATTCCAGCAGTGCATTTTTTTACCCCAAGTTTCAAGATTTATAATTAGAGTTGAGGAGACTTGGTTGTACGTATACAAGATGTAATTCCTTTCAGCTGCCACATCGTGAAAATTGGGCGCACCATAGAGTCTTGTAAAAGACTACTACACGGCCGAAATCTAGCTCTTTCAAGCGCATGTTTTTTTTTTTTTTAATCACATGGCACTGCGTGCTTGAGCTAGACGTTGTTGGATGTAAGAGCAGGAGCATAGTCTGGAAAGGACTGCTTGTAAATTGCTACAAATATTGGAGATTTTGGATGTAGACCGATATAATCCGGTACTGTTGTTTTGGCTCATATCAGACCGCTATCCGATAGCAATATTGGAACGGGACGGCCCTAAACAAAACATGCTGTGCTTTATTTTATCATTTCAATTCTGAGGCTAATACACTTTAGCATAACAATAGCTTGGCTAATCCCCCACACACTCCCCCTTCTTAGTCAAAAGACCAGGCATGGAAGTCAAATGACATGCTAGTGCTAGCCAGCCTACAGTGACCCAGCCGAAGCCACCTTAAAATTATTTCATCCCTCCTTGCAAAGTTTAGTGGAAAAGGACCCCTCACCAATGGATGAATGTGAAAAAAAATGCCTCCCTCTCCCCTCAGTGCTCCATAGTTGTTGCCATTCTAAAAGTACAATTTCCCTAATTTTAGTACAACATTCCATCAAACCCAACGGTACTCTAAGTCGCACACACACACTAGGTTCACACTGGATTTAGCGACAGTATCCGCCACTTCCTTGCCCACAACACCCACACTACAACCAACCACCTCCAATCTATAAACCAACATACGAATTTTAGCCACAATATCAGACCGACCTCCACCACCTATCACCTCCTCCCAAAGCCACCAGTGACGATAGAGAATCAGTGCAGATCACAGAATTTACAACCCCTACTTCTTCCACCCACCACAGTGCCCAAAGAATCCCAACCTACTCAGCCGTGAAAACAGAAAAAAAATCAGGAAGCTGCCGACCCTGTCGAAACTCCACCTGTGATACATAAATCCCAAAGCCGACTCGACAGCTAGCCGAACCCCTTGACGCATCAGTGTAAATTTTCATATTATTTTATCGTTGATTCCTAAGATGCATATTTACAAAACTAACCAAATCACCTTTGTTACCCTGACGCACCGCTTCATAAACTGAAAAATCTACATCAGGAACAGACCACAACCAAGGAGGAATGACAGGCCAAACCACAGGACCCACAACATCCCTTCCCGGAAAATAGGGTTGCGCAAGATGGCCTTTGACTGACCGACTGCAAAAAGGTCGCCCCAGCCAGACCCTCTACCCCCCTCCCAGCTATCTTCCAACGCCGACGCAGACAAAAGAGCTTCAGAATATAATTGAGGGCCAATTTCTTACGGGGCAAATACAAAGGGCATTTCCCGGTCTCCACAAGCAGAGCAGGGATAGAGGTAGTGCGAACTGCACCCATACACAGTCTGAGCACGCTCGCCTGACCAACATCAAGCAAAGCCAAGGTGGACTTGGCTGCTGAGCCATAGACCACACACCCATAGTCAAACACAGAACGAACCAATGCTCTATAAATTGACAACTGACATCCCTCCCCACACTCCAAGTGGAACCACCTCATCACGTTTAAAACTTTATTGCACTTGACAATCATACTCCGAAAATGTTCCCCATACGTGAGTCTCTCATCCATCCACACTCCAAGAAATGTATAAACACGCACCCTGTCAACTGGCTCACCATAAAGTGTCATGTGTCATCTTCCAAACCGCTTATCCTGTACAGGGTTGCGAGGAGGTGCTGAAGCCTATCCCAGCTGACAATGGGCGAAAGGCAGACTACACTCCGAACTGGCCGCCAGCCAGTTGCAGGGCACACACACACAGAGAGGGAACCGATCCCACGCTGCCCGCACAGAAGTCAGGCGTGTGTACCACTACACCATCAGTGACTTAAGTGTCAAAGTATGATTTCCAACTTTCCGTTTCCTGCCAAACAACATAAATTTAGACTTACTCACCAACAACCTAAATCCCCACTTTTCAGACCAAGGCCGACTGCAGTCGGCCAAAAGCATATTTCATGTTCTTGCTTCTCTTCCAAAGCTCACCATCATCAGCAAACAAGGACCGTCCAGTTACATTACCCACCTGTTGGAATATATCATTAATCATGATATTAAACAATACAGGGCTAATGACAACTCCTTGAGGAGTCCCATTATCTGTACTATAAATTCCAGAGAAGGAATTTCCCACTCTCACTTGAATGCTGGGTGAACTTAAAAATTGATGAATCCAATTCAGCATTCGGCCAAGAACTCCAGCCTCATATAGTTTCATTAGCATCCCGTCCTTCCATGGCATGTCATACGCTTCCTCAATATCCAAAAAGACAGCTAACACAGCTTCTCGATTTAACAACGTCTTTTTAATTCCACGTGTAACCTAGGTTAACAGAGTGTCATAAAATAAGAGCCTGTTAATAAAAACAGTCGTTAAGAAAATACATGCATTGTAAATACTAAATAGATAAACATATCTTAAAAGTATGTTAAAAGGTTAAAACCGTGCAAATTCATTAATTTATTAATGTTTTTGTATTTGTATAAAATGATTAAACGATGGCGGCACGGTGGTCGACTGGTTAGCACGTCCGCCTCACAGTTCAGAGGTCGCGGGTTCGATCCCGGCTCCGGCCTCCCTGTGTGGAGTTTGCATGTTCTCCCCGTGCCTGCGTGGGTTTTCTCCGGGCACTCCGGTTTCCTCCCACAGTCCAAAAACATGCATGGTAAGTTGATTGGATACTCTAAATTGCCCCTAGGTGTGATTGTGAGTGCGGTTGTTTGTTTGTCTCTGTGTGCCCTGCGATTGGCTGGCAACCAGTTCAGGGTGTCCCCCGCCTACTGCCCAAAGACAGCTGGGATAGGCTCCAGCACGCCCCGCGACCCTTGTGAGGAGAAGCGGTACAGATAATGGATGGATGGATGATTAAACGATTCATCAAAACTTTTATTTTGAAGGACACGTAGCGACGTAACGTCGTGACGCATGTGACCAGAAATGCGCACTTTATATGTACTGTTTCCCTCGTTCTTTCTGAATACGACGAAGGTGCAGTAAGTCCTGCTGCTGCTAAACGAAAAAAGAAAAAAATAGAAGGAAACCGAGCTATCAAATGCTATTTTTGTACGGAGAAAGACTTATTTTTCTATTTTTCACAACCTGTTCTACATTGGTGATGTACTAATTACTGAACTGGACTTGGTGAGTCTAAGACTTGTATTTTCTTTTATGCAATGAACATTTTATAATATTGTATTGGTCAATTGATGGGAAAAAAAAGGAAGCTAAGATGTCAAATTTATGTTGTTTTATGTTAAAATGATGGCTGTAAACGGTGAATTGGTGCATAATAGAATGCGGGTCGTGATACAATGTCTCTGCCATGTTTTTTTTTTTCCACCTGCCACCGCCATTATTGAGACTGTGTCATTATATTTGTATTTGTTTCATTCGACAGAAAACTGACTTTAACTTGTAATTGAAGTTACCCGATGTACTAATTGGGTTATTTATGCATATTATTTTGTTGTTATGATAGGCTACTAAGGTTTGATTCAGAGGATTCTTTTTGCGAGACGCAAGATGGCGAGCCACCCATGAACCCCTTGAACTGTCTCTCACGCAGGAGCGAAGAGCACTTGTGGGACGTTTTAATATCCATCGGACCTTCTAAACTCAGGATTGACTATTCGGACATTCAGAAGAACATGAATGATTGAACCACAGACATTTGAATACATGGATTAGTTCAGTCTTTTGCTGAATTGTTTTTGAGTTTGTACATTGTGGCACTTTTATTTTTTTGTCAACCATACATAATGATGCTGTAATGGTGTTATTGAATTGTTGATTGGTTTAAGCAACAAAACAGAAATGGACTTAAGTGATTTGAACAAGATACCATCCTTTACTGAACCTTATTCAAAACAAAGGTAGGGTCACATAAATAGATTTAAACGTAAAATTAGAATTGATTAAAATAGCAACCCGGGTTGAGAACTGTGTTTTCAAAACTAAATAATGGGTTTGAAGAAAAGGGATTAACAACCAAAAAAATCACTTGAAAGCAGAGGGAATATATTTTCCTTACAATTATGTCAATTTTGTGTGTCATTTGTATGTCAACACGTTTTGAATTCAACTAAAAGAAGCCGGCAGTTCAAACTTATTTTTGATCTGTGGTCATTCATTTGGTTTATATTATTTACTACTACTTTAATAGTCGAACTTAGTTCTGGTTCATTGTTCTATTTAACTGTAATCACTCCAGAAGTGTTACACATGGTCTAAAACTAACACAGAATCCATTGTGGCCCTACTCTGCCTAAAAGCATTTTGTGCATGTGTGAAATACTGCCTCCGCTCCAGCCTATACACTAACCTGTTCGTAATCCTCTCCATAGTATTGCACATCACAGAAGTCAGGGCGATAGGTCTGTACGACGAAGGAACATCTGCCTCTTTCCCAGGCTTTAAGATGGGAACAATGAAGGAACATCCGCCTCTTTCCCAGGCTTTAAGATGGGAACAGCAATGGCATGCTTCCAGTCATCGGGAAAAAAAAGCACCTCCGACACCTCATTCACTAAACAAAGAAACTCGCCTAACATTTGATCATATAACCGCTGTTAAATCTCATACCCAAGGCCATCTTTGCCAGGCGCTATGTGGCGACCTCTCTTAATAGCCCTCATAAGCTCCTCCATAGAAAAAAAACAAGTTAATTGCATCACTGTTGTCACTAATGTTCAAAAGTTTACACCCCTCCAGCTCGATCACCATCCCCCTTCTCATCCTACCTTCACTACCTAAATTATCGTCACTGCACCCTCTAAAACGTCCGTGCCAAAAACTCAGTCTTTGCCCGATCATCAACAGCTTCTGAATCCCCCTGTCTCAAAACAGAAAGTAATGAGACCTTATCAATACCAGACATCTGTCGTATCATATTCCACACCAGTTTCATAGGAGTGTGAACTCCCAAAGTGCTACAATAAGCCCTCCAACTCTTCCCTTTTGGCCTCCTTTATAACCCTCCTAGCCACAGTTCTACATTTTTTATATTCAATAACCCAACTATCAACAGGGAATTTCCTCAGCAATTTATAGACCTTGTTTCGCGCACGAATAGCATCATTACGTGCCGCATTCCACCAAGACACTAGTTTCCTTTCTATCCTCCCCAGCTTACTAGGAATCGCTCGCTCTGCTGCTTTTCCAACACCCTGACAAAAGGACATATACCACTCTACCACACCGCCCTCATTATCAATCTCACCAAAAAATTCTGACAGACAAGACCGGAACTGTTCCCAGTTAGCCCTGCGAAAGCTAAATCCCCTTGGCACATACTAATTTTCCACCCTAAGAACCCTTCCAAACCCACATAGAATAGGAAAATGATCACTGCCCATGTTGAAGTTTTCCAACACATTCCATACACCACTTCCGGCAAACACCATTGATGCAAACGTCAGGTCAATACACGACCGCTGTCTGGTACTCATATCAAACCTAGTAGGCCTCCCATCATTCAATTTCAATAATCCATATTTGTCAAAAAAGTCTTCCAGCACTTCCCTATTTTTATCCATCCTAACACTGCCCCACAAAGGGTTGTGAGCATTAAAATCTCCCACCCATACCACAGGGGGTCTCAACTGATCCATGACCCTATCTATTTTCCCAGCATCTAACAAAAGGCATGGGGTATAAAAATTAACCACACAATAGGGGTGTAACAGTTTTTGTATTCGTTCCATCCCATCTCGGTACGGGTTTCACGGTTCGGTGCACGCAGTCATACGACGAATACGTATGGCGCTAGAGGAGCCGTCTGCCCTATACAAATCAACCGCATGGGTACATTATGGCTTCCCATTTGAATACGACGACGATGGGGCGCATGTGATGGCTAGATAAAGAACTGAGTTTTGGTGTTGTTTGACCTCCGTAAGTTATGTTGCAGGTAATACTTAACATGCTAACACATGTAGTACGGCATCACCCCGATACAGTTACCGGGGGCAGAAAAAAGAAAGCCGCAGAACAGAATTTATCTCCGCTACTTTTAACCAGTCTGGAGAAGTGAAAGCAGACAGAGCCAAAGAAATTACTGAAGCAATCGGCATATACGCATATACTTAGCAACATCTTTGTGCCCATATGCTGTAGTCGAGGAGCTGCGTTAGGTAAAGTTAGCACCAGATTGGCACACTCGGAGTTGTCCGTTCAATAACTCCAAAATGCAACGTCATTGCAACGCAAATGATGGCTTTTTACAAACTATACTACAACTTGAATTTAAGCAACACAATTTGTGGTCTCAGCAGTGCGGTTGTGCTTTTTCAACAGCCGCTGAGACGTGTGCCCAGGGACCATCAACAAATATAAAAAATAAACGACAACTCTGAATGTGCCAATCAGTTGCTAACTTTACCAGACTTTGGAGCCAGGGCTCAAACATTTCTTAAACGCGCCGGAGCTCCGTTACAATGTTTCATCCTATATTACTAGTATAGGTGTGATGTACCACAATGCGTAACCAACAGCTCTCTGTTTACTTCCTCGTTTTTTCTTTTTGTCGAGATCTTTAATGATGCTTTGATTTATAAACATTTGAAACTCACAATTGTTTAGAACAAGATGTATAGACATCAATACATTATAATAAAACAAATGAGCAACAGACTTAACAACAGGAAATGAGAAAAAGAAAGCAGTAATATGAGGCACAATAATTTATTCAATGTGATAACTGAATAGGATATTATAAAATACACATAATACTATTATTTGTTAATTTTGAAGTATTTGTGTATAAATTCAATTGTACAAGGCATATTTTAATATTTGGATACGTATACTTCATTGTTGGCCACATTTTCTGTGTGAGTCCGCCAAGACCTCATTAGATTATTCTGCCAGATCCTCCTATTGGAGGCGTTTGTCTGGCGTCACGGCAACGACGCTCTCGAATAGAACATGTATCAATACAATCAATCAATCAATCACATTTTATTTATATAGCACTTTTCATACGTAAAAATATATTTCCACCCGTACATCAGCACTCACACACGCACCCCCCCCCCACACCCACACACACACACACACACACTCAAAGCACCCAACCTGATAAGGTGTGTTAGAAAGACATGACAAGGCATAGAGAAACCATATGAGGAAAGGCTACCAAAGGGGAGCTCATCCACGCTAAGGGGAATGACAGCCCAGGGCCACAGGGGTGCCACCACCACAGAGACCCCCGGCCCGGATCAGTCGAGTGGACCCCACACAAAGTGTAGAGGCCCCCGGCCACCCGGACCCAAGGAGCCCCTGCGAAGACGGCCCCTGCGTGAAGGGCAGCCACCCCCCCAACGCGGAGGCCCCCCCCATGAGGAAACACTGGAGCTAAAAGCTAACAACAACAGAGAACAACAAAACAGTAATATAGTCTAAACCAGGGGTGTCAAACTCCCTTTGGTCTGCGGGCCGAATACAGCTTAATTTGAGATCAAGCGGGCCGGACCAGTAAACTCATTGCAAAATTACATAGAACTAACAATAAGCCCACTTTTTTCCTTTGTATTAGTCACTAATACTAATAATTAGTGCAAAGAATGAGTAAATTATCAAAATGTTTATTAACAGAATTTTCCTTTTACATTATGAACAATATATTATGAACAAGAGAATAACATAAGAACATAAATAAAGTATGTGCAATTTTAACAACACTTTTACACAGTTAAACATATATTTAAGTGTGTTGTACATAAAACTGATCACAGAAATAGTAACAATGTTCCAAAAACATTTAGTACCAGCCTTGTGGAACTTAAAAACACTGTTTTTCAACATCTGGAAAGCAATTTGAACAAATGAATAACTTTCACAGCAATTATTCATCTTGCTTGGAATTTGCACTTGAAACTTGACATCGTTTATCCTGCACAAGTGCATCAATATGAGGCATCATGTCCTGAGAAGCAGCCAATTTCAGAATCTCATTCAAATGCTTATGTGTGAGCTTTGAGCGCAGTTTTGTTTTATTAATGTTCATTAGTGAGAAAACTTGCTCACAAAGGTAGGTTGTCCCAAACATGGACAATGTTTTAGCAGCTAGTGCTGTCAATGCGGGATAGCCTGGTAGGAGGTACTTGTAAAATGTGTCCAAGCTTACAGAGGCAAATCTGTCCTTCAGTTCTACATCACACTGCAAATCAATGATTTCAAGTTGCATGGCAACGGGCAAATCAGAAGCTTTGACTGTGAATGGTGAGCGAAAAACTGCAAAATCTGTTTCGAGTTCGCTAAAAACCTGAAATCTTTTCTCAAACTCCATCAACAGCCCTGAAATCTTCTCTTTGTACCGTTTCACGTCAGAATTAACGCTTGCTGCGCACATATCTTTTAAACAGGGAAAATGAGCAGGGTCACCGCTTGCCACCTGCGTCTCCCATAACCCGAGCTTTAACTTGAATGCACGTATGCTATCATAATACTGTGTTATGATTTTTTTGCGTCCCTGCAACATTTTGTTAAGAATATTCAAGTGCTCAGTGATGTCAACCATAAACGCAAGGTCCTGCAGCCACAGATGGCACTGTAATTCCTTAACAGGTTTACCTTTTTTCTCCATGAATTGTCCGATTTCATCACGTAAATCAAAGAAGCGCTTTAGCACAGCACCTCTGCTTAACCATCGTACGTTCGTGTGATAAGGCACACCATGGATAATGTTACAGTCACTGAGAAAGCTGTCAAATTGACGATGATTGAGACCTCTGGCTCAGATGAAATTAACAGTTCGGACAACCACCTCCATGACGTGATCCATTCTTAGCGATTTGCTGATGCAAAATGCAATGAAATGTCCCAAAATTACCTCCCCCATTTGCGGCTTGTACTTTATCTCTGAACTTTGTCACAACACCTGCCTTTTTACCGAACGTTGACGGCGCACCATCAGTAGCCAGGCTTACGGCGCGTGACCAGTCCGCTCCGACTCTGTCCAGCGCTCCAACGACGGAGCTGAAAATGTCCTCAGCTGTTGTGGTGTCGATCATCGGCACCAGCTCGAGAAACTCCTCTGTGACATTCAAAGTCTTGTCAACTCCACGAATGAATATGGCCAGTTGAGCGACGTCCGTGATATCAGTACTCTCATCAATCGCAACAGAAAATGCCACAAATGACCCCACTTTGCGTTTTAGTTGGTGGTCCAAATCTGCAGAGAGTTCCGAAATCCAGTCTGCCACGGTATTTCTTGTCAAGCTTATATTGGCGAAAGCATGTCGCTTCTCAGGACACACAATTTCAGCAGCCGTCAACAAGCAGTTTTTGATGAACTCTCCTTCACTGTACGGCTTTGATGCCATTGCTATTTGGCTCGCAATTAGGTAGCTGGCTTTCACCGCAGCATCACTGGCTTCTCGGCTCCGGGTGAAAACAGATTGCTGTTTCTTCAGACGCGCCATCATTTCATTTACCTTCTGTTTTCTCAATTCTCCATGCAAACTGTTGTATTTTTCACCATGCTGAGTTTCGTAATGGCGCCGAATATTGTATTCTTTAAGCACCGAAACTTGCTGCTGGCACACCAGGCACACGGGTTTCCCATTCACCTCCGTGAACATATAAGAACATGTCCATTTTTCTTGAAAAGTCCGACACTCTGTGTCTACTTTTCTCCTTTTTGACAAAGACATTTTGCTGATGAGGGTGCGAGGCAAACGGAAAAGTAGATAATGCAATTGTCGCCAATAGACGCTGTACAGAAGTTCAATTTTACCAGGTCAAGGTGGTCCTAGTTCCGCCGCAGTGTTGCTTTCATGTTGTCTGCACGTACTAAAACACTGCGCCCCCTAGCGGATAATACAAGAACTACAAATTTTAAAGAAAATTCATATTTTTTTATACAATGCAGCTTTCTTCCCCGGGCCGTACCAAACCACCAGACGGGCCGGATCCGGCCCGCGGGCCGTATGTTTGACACCCCTGGTCTAAGCTCTAAAATCAGTAAGATAAGTAAAGAGTAATCCTCAGTCAAAAGAAAAGATGAATTACTTAAAAAAAGTTAAAAGCCAAACTAAAAAGGTGTGTCTTGAGCTTCCTCTTAAAAATATCGACAGTCTCTGCGGACCTGACATCCTCTGGCAGGCTATTCCAAAGGTGAGGACCAAAATGGCTGAATGCAGCCTCGCCATGCGTTTTGGTCCTCACCCTTCCAATAATTAAAAGACCGACGCCAGAGGACCTCAGGATCCGTGAGGGCTGGTATGATAAAAGCAAATCTGATAAATAAGAAAGCCCAAGACCATTAAGACATTTATAAACTAATAAAAGTACCTTAAAATCGATCCTGAAACACACGGGTAGCCAATGCAGCGATTTTAAAACTGGTGTAATGTGCTCCCGCCCTCTGGTTCTCGTCAGCACCTGAGCATCTGAATTCTGCAGTAGTTGTAATGGTAAAATACTCTTTTTGGGGAGGCCAGAAAGCAGGGCATTACAGTAATGTAAACGACAGGAAATAAAAGCATGCATCAGCACTTCCGTGTTAGCCTGAGAGAGAAATGGACGGACTCTGGTGATATTCTTAAGGTGATAAAAACCAATCTTAGTTACATTTTTAATATGAGGAATAAAACTGAGCTTGGAGTCAAAAATTACGCCCAAGTTCTGCACACAATGTGAGGGAGTATTGGTAAAAGTTTCTCTCTCTGACCTTCAGGACTGATAACTAAAACCTCAGTTTTGTCCTGATTGAGCTGTAGGAAATTGTCTGCCATCCATGACTTAATATCTAAAATGCAATTTAAAAGGGTATCAATGAGTCCTGAGTCATCAGGGGACACAGCAATATACAGCTTTGTGTCATCAGCATAGCTGTGAAAGCTGATGCCGTGTCCCCTGATGACAACCCCAAGAGGAAGCATAAAACGATTAAAAAGTAGGGGGCCTAAAACTGAACCTTGGGAAACCCCACATTTAATTTCATGGGTTCTTGAGGAACAAGTATCCATACTTACAAAGAAAGATCGTGAGTTTTCTCACGTCTGCTGTGCACCACATATCATTTAAAATCCTTAAAAGTGCAGTCTCTGTACTGTGGTTCATCCTAAAACCAGATTGATATTTCTCTGAAATATTATTTGTATTTAAAAAATGATTTAACTGGAGGAAAACCAGTTTTTCTAAAATCTTACCTAAAAACGGTAAGTTGGATACAGGTCTGTAATTATTAAAAACACTGGGGTCAGAATAGCTCTTCTTCAGAAGGGGCCTCACCACCGCCGTTTTAAAGGCAGTGGGGAAGACGCCCGTCTGAAGAGAGCAATTGACTATATGTAAATCTCTTCCTCAAAGAATCCATAAAATGTCTGAAAAAGAAATGTGGGAATTGGATCCAAAAGGCAGGTTGTAGGATTTCCCTGGGAGAAAACTCGACCAAGTGTTCTTGCATCAACCAGGGCAAAACTTCCCAGTGTTTCCTCATGTAAATATGATTGTCCAGGTTTATTAAAACTTGCATTTTGACGGGCTAAAAGACTGGACCTTATGTCATCGATTTTACTTCTGAAGTGGTCTGTGAAGTCCTCACAGAGAGCGTCTGTTGGTCTCTGTGAGGACTTGTTATCAATCAGAGCTAGTTAGAAGTTCAAAGGTGGGTAAAAGAACTCTGGTGTTGTTTTTATTAACTGTAATGAGATTTGAGAAGTAGGGAGTTCTTGCTCGTTTGACTGTTTTATTGTAGGATTTTAGTTGTTCACATAATATTTCGTAGTGTACTGTAAGCTTACTTTTTCTCCACGTCCTCTCTGCACTCCTGCATTTTCTTTTTGATATCTTGATTGCATTGTTTCTCCACGGGGAACTGCCTTTGTTTTTCTTGTTTTAATTAAAAGTGGAGCTACTGAATCTAATGATGATTTTAGATTTAGGTTAAAATTATCAACAATAAAATCACAGGGTGCAGGTAAAATTTCAGCACGAGTGCTTTTTAAAATCTCGATAAAATTTGCAGCCACCTCAGAAGATAGGTAGCATTTCTTCACTATTCTCACTGGGGCTGCCAGATGCCAGATCTAGGGTGTGTCCCCTTTTGTGAGTTGGCTGCGAGACGTGCTGTTTAAAATCCAAGCAGTTCAAAAGGTTTAAAAATTCTCTGGATAGAGGGTCCGAGATGTTGTCCACATTGTGTACATTAAAATTGCCGGTTATTAAAATCCTGTTATAACTGGAATATAAAATGGATAATAAATCTGAAAATTCTGTAATAAAAGAAGTGGAATGATGGGGAGGTCTATAATCAATCACATTTTATTTATATAGCACTTTTCATACATAAAA
Organism: Filicampus tigris; assembly: GCF_054856515.1. Classification (NCBI taxonomy): domain Eukaryota; kingdom Metazoa; phylum Chordata; class Actinopteri; order Syngnathiformes; family Syngnathidae; genus Filicampus; species Filicampus tigris. The sequence continues at coordinate 37,859,316 of NC_141218.1, forward strand.
ATGCAACTCAAAGTGCTTTAAAACATTCAAAGCAAAACATAGAATTATCTTCAATCAAAAGAAAAGATAAATTATTTAAAAGTTGTTGAAAGCCAAACTAAAAAGGTGTGTCTTGAGCTTCCTCTTAAAAATATCAACAGTCTCTGCAGACCTGACATCCTCTGGCAGGCTATTCCAAAGGTGAGGACCAAAATGGCTGAATGCAGCCTCGCCATGCATTTTGGTCCTCACCCTTGGAATAAATAAAAGGCCGGCGCCAGAGGACCTCAGGATCCGCGAGGGCTGGTATGATAAAAGCAAATCAGATAAATAAGATGGCCCAAGACCATTAACACATTTATAAACTAATAAAAGTACTTTAAAATCGATCCTGAAACACACAGGGAGCCAATGCAGCAATTTCAAAACTGGCGTAATGTGCTCCCGCCCTCTGGTTCTGGTCAGCACCCGAGCGGCTGAATTCTGCAGTAGTTGCAGTGGTGAAATGCTCTTTTTCGGGAGGCCAGAGAGCAGGGCATTACAGTAATCTAAACGACAGGAAATAAAGGCATGCATCAGCACTTCCGTGTTAGCCTGAGAGAGAAACGGGCGGACTCTGGCGATATTCTTAAGGTGATAAAAACCAATCTTGGTTACATTTTTAATATGAGGAATAAAACTGAGCTCAGAGTCAAAAATGACGCCAAGGTTCTTCACACAGTGTGAGGGATTAAAAATGTGTAGTTTTGGTAAAAGCTTCTCTCTCTGACCTTCGGGACCGATAACTAAAACCTCAGTCTTGTCCTGATTGAGCTGTAGGAAATTATCTGCCATCCATGACTTGATATCTAAAATGCAATTTAAAAGGGTATCAATGGGTCCTGTGTCATCAGGAGACACGGCAATATACAGCTGCGTGTCATCAGCATAGCTGTGAAAGCTGATGCCGTGTCCCCTGATGACATCCCCGAGGGGAAGCATATAAAGATTAAAAAGTAAGGGGCCTAGAATCGAACCTTGAGGAACCCCACATTTAATTTCATGAGTTTTAGAGGAACAAGTATCCATACTTACAAAGAAATATCGGTCTGTGAGATAGGAATAAAACCAGTCAAAAACAGTACCAGAGATGCCCACTAGATTTTTAAGTCTATTTAATAAAATTTGGTGATCTACTGTATCAAAAGCAGCGCTTAGATCCAGTAGCACCAAGACTGTGAGTTTTCTCACGTCTGCAGTGCACCTAATATCATTTAAGATCCTTAAAAGAGCAGTCTCCGTACTGTGGTTCATCCTAAAACCAGATTGATATTTCTCCAAAATATTATTTGTATTTAAAAAATGATTCAACTGGATGAAAACCAGTTTTTCTAAAATCTTACTTAAAAACGGTAAGTTGGATACGGGTCTGTAGTTATTAAAAACGCTCGGGTCAGAACCGCTCTTCTTCAGAAGGGGCTTCACCACCGCCGTTTTAAAGGCAGCGGGGAAGACGCCTGTCTGAAGAGAGCAATTGACTATATTTAAAATTTGTTCTTCAAAAAATCCATAAAATGTCTTAAAAAGAAATGTGGGAATTGGATCCAAAAGGCAGGTTGTTGGGTTTACCTGGGAGAAAACTCGAACAAGTGTCCTTGCATCAACCAGGGCAAAACTTTCCAGTGTTTCCTCATGTAAATATGATTGTCCGGGTTTATTAAAACTTGTGTTTTGACGGGCTAAAAGACTGGATCTTATGTCATCGATTTTACTTCTGAAGTGGTCTGCAAAGTCCTCACAGAGAGCATCTGTTGGTCTCTGTGGGGACTTATTAAAATCAGAACTAGTTAAAAGTTCAAAGGTGGAGAAGAGAACCCTGGGGTTGTTTTTATTGACTGTAATGAGGTTTGAGAAATAGGAAGATCTTGCCAGTTTTACTGTTTTATTGTAAGATTTCAGTTGTTCGCATAAAATTTCATAGTGTACTGTAAGTTTACTTTTTCTCCACCTCCTCTCTGCACTCCTGCATTTTCTCTTTGATATTTTGATAGCATTGTTTCTCCACGGGGGTACAGTCTTTGTTTTTGTTGTTTTAATTAAAAGTGGAGCTACTGAATCTAATGATGATTTAAGATGTAGGTTAAAATTGTCAACAATAAGATCACAGGGTGCAGGTAAAATGTCAGCAGGAGTGTTTTTTAAGATCTCGATAAAATTTGCTGCCACCTCAGAAGATAGGTAGCGTTTCTTCACTGTTCTGACCGGGACTGCTAGATGGTTAAAACTGGCGATGTTAAAATAGACACAGTAGTGGTCTGACACTGCCAAGTCAACAACAGAGGACACACCAGCAGACAAGCCATAGGTTATAACCAAATCCAGGGTGTGTCCTCTGTTGTGAGTTGGCTGCAAGACGTGCTGTTTAAAATCCAAGCAGTTTAAAAGGTTTGAAAAATCTCTGGATAGTGGGTCCGAGATGTTGTCCATGTGTATATTAAAATCGCCAGTTATTAATATCCTGTTATAACTGGAATATAAAATGGATAAGAATTCTGAAAATTCTGTAATAAAAGAAGTGGAATGATGGGGAGGTCTATAGACGGTAATGCAGAGAATAGGGGGACTGCTAAAAACAAAGGCATGGTGTTCAAACGATAAATAGCTGCTAAAAATGATCTCCTTTGATAAAAGAGTATTAATAAAAATTGATGCAGTCCCGCCTCCTCTTTTGCCATCCCTTGTAGAAAATAAAAAGTTAAAATTCGGTGGGCAAGCCTCGTTGAGAGCAACTGGAGCATCTGTACCAAGCCATGTCTCAGACAAAAGTATACCATGTAAATTATTGTCTAAAATCAGGTCGTTTATGATAAAAGTTTTGTTTAAAAGGGAGCGCACGTTCAGCACGGCCAGATTAATTATTGTGCTGGACGTGCGCTCATGGTGGTACGAATGAGCAGTATTAACATATACTAGATTACCACTGTTAAAACCACGTTGTTTGTGTGTGCAAGGGAAGCGTCTGCCGGTGATGGTTTCAATGGGAAAATTGTCCGATAGTGGTAATGATAATGAGGGCCTGCAGGGGGAGCTAGTGAGGGTGGTGGTAATGTGAGCAGCTGGTATTGGCCTGTAAGTGATGGTAGTGACATTGTCATTGCAGCGTTTATGAGTAGAAGAAGAAATATGATTGGTAAACAAGAGTCAGCTGGGAGTGGAATTGGTTACGACATGGTGGATGTTAGCGGCTAAAATCTTGCTACCAAGAGAGTTCGGATGAACACCATCCGGCTGGTAAAAAGACGGGCGATTCCAGAATAGGTTAAAGTTGTCAATAAAAGCAAAGTCAAGGTGGCCACAAGTGCGTAGGAGCCACGTGTTCAAGCTTAAAAGGCGGCTGAAGCGCTCGGCTCCGCGAGACAATGCCGGCAAAATGCCACTCACCCAGACCGAGAGACCGCAGGTTCTTAACAAGGCAAAGAGGGCGTGAAAGTCTCTCTTCGTCTGCTCAGACTGTCGGCGTATTGTCTCGTTTGTCCCAACGTGAACGATGAGCCGGGTAATGGATGATGGCAGAGAGTCAAGAACACCCGGCAGGATGTTAACTATGTCCATGACTTTCGCTCCGGGAAAACAGCGGGTGACGCAGCCGGGATAGTGAGTACGTCTAATGGTGCTGTCGCCAATTATAACGGTGGTCGGTGGGTGACGTGAGGAGGGAACGCCAAGGGACTCACCACCGGCGGAAGATTCACGACCCCACTGTCCAGGATGGCTCCGCCGAGGCCGAGTGAAGACGGTGGATGACACCGATGAGTGTCGCCGATGATGCTGGTGATGACGACCACCCTTGTACCGGGACACCGCGTCCCGGAGCAGCCCGACGCGTGAGTGGACGGCCGTGTCACCGGCGGACCTGCCCAACATGGGGTTCCCAGCCGAGGTCGTCGCCGTGGGTGGCGGGGAATCCGAGGGAGCCCCTGGGAGCACAGCCCCAGCGTCGGACGCAGCAGTCGGTGTCTCCGACTGCTGTAGTGCAGTGATGGGAACAGGAGACTCACTCGCCAGGGCGGCGAACCGATTCCCCAGGACCAGTTGGGGGCGGTGGGGTTGCTCCCCGGCCCTCCGGCCGCGGGACACCACCTTGACCCAGGTGTCACTCTGCGCGCCTTCTCATGACCACCGCGGAGAGTTCGGGGAAACGGGTCGCGAAGCAAGAGATGACCGATTCCTTCTCATGGAGCTCCTCTGAGAGACGACGAATATCCCTTCTTAGGTCAGAGATTGTCTTATTTGCCTTCTCCAGCAGGCCATTGTGTTCGTCGCTGTCGTCTGAAGGCATTTTAATACACTAGCTCCAAGCTAGCCCCAAGCTAGCCCGTTTCCGTCTCAAGCTAGCTGTATGCTAGTCCGCGAGATCAAGCGGCCCAGAGATTAACAAAAATTTAAATAAATAAAAAATAAAATAAAAATAGTCTCCAAAAATTAAAAAGAGTAAAAACGCAACGCGCAGGTGAGGTAGATTCGAAGGCGAAAGTGCAGAAGTGCAATCGATACCATCCACGTCCAAACTCTGACGTGGCGGTAAACGGTAATGCCGAATAGGGGGACTGCTAAAAACAAAAGTGTGATATTGGAATGATAAATAGCTGTTAAAAATGACCTCCTTTGCGATAAGAGTATTACTAAAAAATGATGCTTTTCCCATCCCTGGTAGAAAATAAAAAGTTAAAATTCGGGGGGCAAGCCTCGGTGAGAACAACTGGAGCATCTGTCCCAAGCCATGTCTCAGATAAAAGAATACCATGTAAATTATTGTCTAAGATCAGATCGTTTATAATAAAAGTTTTGTTTAAAAGGGAGTGCACTTTCAGCACAGCCAGGTTAATTTTTGTGCTGGACGTGCGCTCATGGCGGCACGGATGAGAAGTGTTAGCATATACCAAATTGCCACTGTTAGAACCACATTGTTTCTGTGTGCGAGGGAAGTGATGGTTTTAATGGAAAAGCTGTCCGGTGGTGGTAATGATAATGGTGACCTGCAGGGAGAGCTAGTGAGGGTGGTGGTACTGTGAGCAGCTGGTGTTGGCCTGTAGGTGGGTGTAATGTAATTGTCATTGCAATGTTTACGAGCAGAAGAAGAGATGGGAACACCCGCTGAGTGATTGTTAAACAGGAGTCAGCTGGGAGTGGAATTGATAATGGCATGGTGGATGTTAGCAGCTAAAATCCTGCTTCCAATAGAGTTCGGATGGACACCGTCCGGCTGGTAAAAAGACCGACGATTCCAGAATAGGTTAAAATTGTCAATAAAAGCAAAGTCAAGGTGGCCGCAAGTGCGTTGGAGCCACGTATTCAGGCTTAAAAGGTGTCTGAAGCGCTCGACCACACGAGACAACTCTGGCAAAATGCCGCTTACCCAGACCGACAGTCCGCAGGTTTTTAGCAAGGCAAAGAGGGTATGAAAATCTCTCTTCGTCTGCTCCGACTGTCGGCGTGCTGTCTCATTCGTCCCCACGTGAACAATGAAGCGGGTTATGGATGGTGGAAGAGAGTCGAGTAAACCGGGCAGAATGTTCACTATGCTCATAACTTTTGCTCTGGGAAAACAGCGGGTGATTGTGCCGAGATAGTGAGTGTGTCTAATAACACTGTCGCCCACTATAACGGTGGTTGGTGGGTGAGGTGAAGAGGGAACACCAGGGGACTCACAGCCGGAGGAAGATTCCCGACCCCGTCGTCCAGGATAGTGCCGTCGAGGCCGAGTGGCGGCCCCTCGGGCGGCTGAGGATGGCAGTGGTGACTCTCGCCGTTGGTGTCGGCCACTCGTGTACCGCGACACTGCGTCTTTGAGTAGCCTGACGCGCGAGTGGGTGGCCGGGCCGCAGGCGGGCGTGCCCACTCCGGGGTTGCCGGTCGAGATCGTCGCCGTGGGCGGCTGGGAATCCGAGGGAGCCCTTAGGACCAGAGCAGCAGATGTCTCCTGCCGAAGCGCAGCGATGGGAGCAGGGGAGTCGCTCGCCAGGACGGCAAAGCGATTCTCCAGGACCAGTTAGGGGCGGTGGGGTGGACCCCGCCCCTCCGGCCACGGGACCCAGGTGTCACTCTGCAACGGCATTGAGCAGGATGGCCCGGGCAGGCAACCGGGTCCCACTTCACCGTGTCCGAAAGGCCAGCTGCCTCAGCCGTTGTTGTCGCTGTCAGGATCTCACAAGCGTACCTCCTCATAACCACGGTGGAGAGTTCGGGTCGCGAAACAAGAAATGACCAATTCCTTTTCCTGGAGTTCCTCTGACAGCTGACAAATATCCCTTCTCAGGTCAGAGATTTTTTTATTTGCCTTTTCCAAGAGCCTATTGTGGTCGTCGCTGTCGTCTATAGTCATTTTAATTCACTAGCCCCAAGCTAGGCTGTTGCCGACATATGCTAGTTGTATACTAGTCCGTGAGATCAAACGCGATTCACTGACTTGCAAAAAGTTAAAAATGAAAATAATATAAGAGTCTCCAAGTAAAAAAATAAATAAATAAAATAAAATAAAATCCCAAAAAGTAAAAACGCACTGCGTAGGTGAGGTAAACTCGAAGAAAAAAGTGCAAATCGTTTGTGTGGCGCAAGTACCGTGGTGCGGAAGCCAGAAGTGGTGCCAATAATACAAGGCACCTTGCCGCCGCGGCAGGAGTACTCTTGCCGCGCCGCACAGCGCCGCCCGGCACCGCAGGGTTCCGTGGTTCCCGCCCCTCACCACATACACAATGAATGGGTCTAACGACGGCGCGCTGTGCCATGCTCAATGCGGTGGGAATGGGGCTTAACACACTCTAGCTAACTCACTCCCTAATCTTCAGGCGAGTACAACTGCTCAACGGTGACAAGCAGGTGTATGCTGGAGACTCTGCCCATCCATTTGTCCCAATGACTGAAAGAAAAAACAAGCTGATCTACATACCAGCTAGATCATAATGTGAAGGTCTCCCTAACCCTGACAGCCTCTCTCGTTGAGTTGTTGGCAGCAACTCTTGCCACACCTAGCGGTCGTTCCAACTCCTCTGGCTGGCTGCTGCCTGCAGATGCACGGGTTTTCTGGATGAAGCTGTAGAGAACACATTTAGCTTTCATACACTTCTCCGCAGCTTTGTGATGTATCTCCATGGCACGCCTGTACATCCTCCACTGTGCAGAAAGGAAACCAAAGGCATTTTTGGGAGAGGAGGTAGTTGAAAGCTCGGTGTTCCTGAGGGAGTTGGCGCCCGGGAATGGCCGCATTAGGTTTCTCCGGGGTCCTCGGTAGTCAGCTCTTGGCAGTGGCTAGTCAGCGGGCTGGAGTGTGCCAGAGCGCAGTGCTTTAACAAAAGCAGAGTTGGCCAGAATCACTGGCCATCACTCGTTTTTCTTCAGTAGCCCCCATAATCTATAATTTGGAAACATATGTCAGCATCCACAACTGCTAAGAGAACCAATGAAAATCTTCCCTTGTAATTATAGAAGAGGGATCCACAGTCTGCAGGGCTTTGAGGACAACATGATTCCCATCCAGTGCTCCACAGCAGAAAGGAAAATCCCACCACTCCTCAAACAGCGCTGCAATGGACCTCCCTCCATTCCTCTGTGGTGGGCATTGCTTTAAACCCGTCCATAGGACATTCCCAAATAGCTGTTGCAACATCATGAATGATGTTGGAGATGGTGGAGACCCTGATCCGGAAAGTACTGGCCATTGTCCTGTATGAGTCACCTGTGGAAAAGTATCTGCAGCTCAGAAAATGTTCAATTTGATTGAAATGTGTTGAAGAGAAAATGTACATATGACTTGCAGCTGGAGTGAAATGACTGTATGAGCCGTTGTAATAGAAAATCCCCATTACTTTATATTATGTTAAAGTTGTACAGTGCATACTGTATTTGTGTGTGTATAATCAACACATTTTGGAAAAGCAGTCAAAAGTATAGCATAGTATAGCCTTGATCGAGACGGAGAGGACCAAGTGCCAAAATTTAAAATTAGAACATCATTAAAATAATTAAGTGTCATTGAGAATGTCATATTAATAATTTATGTTTGTGTACTTATTTTACCTCACCATTTAATTATAGTTCAATACTTATTTATTTGTTAACTTCACTCTGGCACTCGCATTCCCCGCAAGCAGTATGAAATATGAATCCGTCACTCTCGCATTAAACCGCCAAAATTGAAATGTTGAAATAATAATGTAAATGAATTGTTCGGTTTTGTAAACCAATGGGCCACTTGTGGACAAAGTTTTTTTTTTATGTAATGTTGCCGCGCTTGACTCTCACAGCGGCAGGTAGCACAGAGGGCAATGTCAGACTGGGTCACTACATTGTATTGGGGGGATATGGTCGGGCCCCCGCCCCCTAATTTGAACTGATCCATGCGTCTATTGAATGTGATTGGCTCAGCCACCCAGACAGTGACCATTATTTTTCTGGAAAAAAAAGCGAGGTAGAGGACATTTACAATTGCAAAGATGCTTAAAAGACAGAAATCACCAGAAAAGGAGATGTGTGGTAAAGATAAACGGATGGCAAAAATAAAAAAAGAAGTTAATTGAGGATGGGCCAAATGCACAAAACTGACAGATCCCTTCTGTCGTGGTGGGAGCAGCCAGGCCAAGGACGACAAGGGTCCGAACAGCAGCATGGCCTCAGCAGGTGAACAAGCACTGTCTGCCTCATGAAATCCAAACCGGGACAGTTAAGATTTTTCTTTTACCAACTTTTAATCAGAAGGGTTCACTCTCTCGTGTGCGCTTATTTGAAGCTGATACTACAAACGCCCTCGGAGGAGAGAATGTTTGAAAACAGCCGACTTTTTGACCAAACTTTTTACTTTGAAGGGGGAATTGCAAACTTCCTCTTGAATTTAGCTAGGAATGGTCATTGTATAGGAAAGATCTTTTCAACGTCTGAGCTTGTTTATTTAAACGTTGAGTTGTTCATTGGAGCCAAGTTTTATTTTATTGAAGTCAAGTTTCATTATGTGTATTGTATTAGGAAGGTTTCACCCAGAGTCAGCTCCATAATCTCCCTGCGACCCTGCACAGCCTTGATGTCAAACTCAAGGCCCGGAGGCCAGATCCATCCTGCAACCTCATTTTATGTGGCCGTGAAGGCAAATCATGTGCATCAATTTCACATTTCTTGCAAATGGTTTTCATTTGTAACAACACTGAGGTATGAGATACTGCAATGTGTTATTTGTTACCAATCCTCCCCTATAAAATAAATTGAAAAATAATTGAACAAGCAATTACTTACCGGCTTCTAATTTCAAAACTAAATGAAGACACTTGTTTCTTCTTTGATTATTTCAGAATTTGAGTAGTGCCCTACCTCTCTCTCTCTTCTCTATTTTTTGTAAATTATTACTGTTAACAAGACATATGATACAAATGTCAGAGTCCAATTTTACATGCATACATAACCAAAATAAAACAAGGAATACAAAATGCAATAAATAAAAATGCAATGATAAAGTGGTGCGCCTTTTCTCCGGCACGTGTGGCGCGAGTGACGCACGAAAGCAGAAGAGAACACCCGCGATCAGACTTGTGCGAGGCACGCGATGCCACAGTTCATTTTGCCACCAGTGTGAACGTGGCATTGGAGAGGACTCCATTGACTATATCTGTTGAGAGTGAATGCTCATGATTTCAATAGGATCTCGGTGGGGACTGTGATTGGCTAAGAGAGCGGTACCAGAAAACATCACTTCACTTTGCTATGACAATACAAATCTACAGTGTTTGTTCGAGTATAATATTGTATGTGTATTTTTTTGCATATAAACTTTTATGGTTGTGGTTTTCTGTTAAATCTTAAAGTCATTTATATTCAAGACTGTCTCATATGTTTGATCGCGGGGCATTGACTTAATATGGAAATGCTTTGTGCTTCCACTGCAGTAGGTGGCGCTATGCTGTAATCCGCCCACCAACCAAGAAGGAGGGGAAGAAGAAAAAGGAGGAAGACGAACATGTATAAAAAGAAGTTGGAGTGCGCTACTTGGATTGGATTTTATTTACCCTTGGTCACAATGCGGAGCTGGATTCTGGTTAAGGTAAGCCATTTCAAACTTTAAATAAAAACTTTTGGGCATTTTAGGAGTTAAAATAGCTGCAGGCAGCCACCAGTTCAATAGACTGGCACATAAGTATATGTGAAACTGACGAACTACCTGATGGACCGCCCAACTGACGATTACGGGTTGGTTCAATTTAAAAGGATGATGAATGATGGACGGGTACCTAGGCCACCGACGGATGACGAACTGGCAAAATTTAGTAAAATGCTCCCCTCTGTTATTTACATTATTTTTACTATTTGAGTTTGAAGGTCAAAAGAACAAACAAAACATTTGTGACTTGGAAAGTAAAAATTGTTACCTAAATACGCATGAAACAAAAAGACAGGATCTTACCTCCCTGACTAACTAAAACAGGAAAAAAGTGGCAAAAAAATGACA